>NC_054558.1:9002297-9349797 GCF_017654505.1 Polyodon spathula
TGTGTGTGTGGGGTGTGGGGGTGTGGGGGTGTGTGTTGGGATGTTTGGTGGTTTAGGGTTGTGTGGTGGCGTAGGGGGGTGTTTTGGAATGTGTGGACGTGTGGGGGTGTGTTGGTGTGTGTTTTGTGGGGGGTGTGGAGGTTTGGGGGGTTGTGGTGTTGTGGGGGGTGTAGTTGGGATGTGTGGAGGTGTGGGAGTATGTTTTGGTGTGCACGGGTTTGCGGGAGTTTGCAGGGGTGCGCGGTGGTGTGTGGGGGTGTATGAGGGTGTGGGTTGGTTAGTTTTGGTGTGTTGGGATATGTGGAGGTGTGTGGAGGTGTGCGGGGGTGTGCATGGGTGTGTGGTGGTGTGTGGGGTGTGTGTGTGTGTGTGGCTGTGTGTGGTGGTGTGTGCGGGGGTGTGTGGTGGTGTGGGGGTATGTGTTGAAGCATGTGGGGGTGTGCAGGTGTGTGGGAGTATGGGGGTGTGTGTTCGGGTGTGCAGGGGTTTGGGGTGTGTTTTGAAGTGTGTGTGTGGATGTGCAGGGGTGTGTTGGGTTGTTCGGCTGTGTGTGGGAGTGTATGAGGGTGTGGGGGGGTCTGTTGGGGTGTGTAGGGATATGTGGAGGTGTTCAGGGTTGTGTGGGGGTGTGCACGGGTGTGTGGTGGTGTGGGGGTGTGTGCAGGGGTGTTGTTGGGTTGCGTGGGGGTGTGTGTTGGTGTGTGTAGGGGTGTGCGGGGGTGTGCGGGGGTGTGTGGTGGTGTGGGGGTGTGTGTTGGGGTGTGTTTGGTTGTGCGGGGTTGTGTCGGTGTGTATGAGGGTGTAGGGGATGTCTTTCGCGGTGTATAGGTATATGTGAAGGTGTGCGGGGGTGTGTGGGGGTGTGCAGGTGTGTATGGTGGTGTGTGGGGGTGTGCTTTGGTGTCTGAGGATGTGCAGGGGCATGTGCGGGAGTGTGTGGAGGTGTGGGGAGGTGTGTTGGGGTGTGCGGGGGTGTGTGGTGGTGTGGGAAAGTGTGTGGGAGTGTGCAGGGGTGTGTGGTGGTGTGGGGAGTTGTGTTTTGGTGTGTAAGGATATGCAGTGGTGTGTGGGGGTGTGCGGGGGTGTTGTGGTGTGGGGAGGTGTATTGGGTTGTGCGGTGGTGTGTGGCAGTGTGTTTTGTTGTGCGTGGTGTGTTGGGGTGTGTTGGGGTTTGCTTGGATGTGCTGGGTTGTAACGCAATCATTATTTTGGAAATTTCGCAAATAATGCAATTATATATATATATATATATATTTGCAGCGCTAATGATCTTCCATACCCTTCAACATCTTTCCGTTTTATTTTTACAAGTTTCAGCTTAATCATGAAGTAGCTGTTTTGTTTTGTTGTTGCTCAAACTTGGGTGTGGAGGATCTGGACATCAGCATCTCCAGCCAGCTTCATTTGCATTGATTTCACTCTATTTGCCTGCTGACACTATTGACTGAGACTGTTTTGCATGGATCCAGGAGGCAACTGCCATCCAAACACTGGGAGCTCAGAGTGATAGCATACCTGAATGCTGACTCAGCTAGCACTGAGCTCTTGAATAAGGGAGAACATACAATATATTTAAAACAGCCATACACAGGATATAGAAACATAACAGCCACTGTAGTATATATAAAGATAGGATTCACACATCAGCAGGAAGATGTATGACTGCTTAAGTCAGCTGAGTGACTGTTAAAACAGTGACCTAATGTATGAGAATTGAGCAGACCGCATTAAGGGTTATTACTTGAGCTCCACTTTTCCATCATCCTCCCCCAGGACCAGAGTTACTTTCCTGCTGTATAATTGGCTCGCCTCCTACTCTTCCTCCATCAATTCACTTTAATCGTATATTCTTCGTGCAGCTTTCATTCGACCAATGTTTTGCACCAGGACTATTTCCGACCCCCTTAGCAGTTTCAATCAGGTCTGATCCTATCCCGGACCACAGACAGGAACTGTTTTGGATGAACTTTGTTTCCATTGTTTATTAAAACACACGGCTCCCTGCAGCCCTGCTGTGTTTGGTATGAACATTAATGATTGCTAGATTCATGTTCCTGCTGTCTATACATTAGAAGGAAATCTGGGCAGGGGCAGGAGAAGAGTCCATGACCAGCACTCTATACCAATCTGTGGCGTTGGAGCACTGGAGTGAGAAAACCGGTTGAATTCATCCTGGTGGGTTTGGGAGCTGTTTCCATCTCCATTGCTGTCATTTGCTGCAAATATAACTCTTAATGACAATACTCTTTCGCTGACGGTGTCATGGGATCATGTTGCCATAACAGAGACTCCTGCTTTGGTGCAAAACACCACCTCCCTCCCTCCCTCTGATTGCAGTGCAAACAGAAAACTGTCCACTGATAACTACAGTGGCTGTTCACTCCACCGCTCAACACAAGGCACGTGATATTTCAAGAGATGGGCACAAACATGGCAAATAAAATAGAAAGTTAACAAATGTTTAGGTCCGGGTCACAATGCCCTGATCCTGAGACGCCTGACCCTACTGCAATATTCTTAAAAGACCTTTCAAAATAAATGGGAAACAACAGTACTCCAAACACACCTGCTGTGGTTTTTGGTCTGTTTTGTTTTTTTGATTCCAAAGTGTCTGTCACCCCCAAGAAAGAGGCCACCGCGTAAAGCAGGGGATACTCAATTAGATTTCTCGAGGGGACATTTTTAGAAATTATATAACAAGATGCAGGCTGGATGTATTACTTTATAGAGTCCTGTTTTAATAGACACTTCTGTACATTATACCCTTATAAAAGTTTAGTGCAGTCATTTTGCAGTGGGTACTGTGCATTTACTCCAGAATCTTCTTACTCAAAGATAAATCACATGAAACCAACAATATACAGGTAATTGCCATTTTCTTTATCTATGGAATTGTGCATGCATAGTAATATATCTGGTCATTGTATTATAATGAATGAACCACTGTATTATACTATGGCAATATATTTGGTTTACTTAAGGACAGTGCTAAATATGTAGTCTGAACCAATAAAATCAAAACAGTTAAACATTAAATATCTGGTAATACTTTAAAAGGACAAAGGTGAAACCAGAGGTTTTATGAAAGATTCTGTTCACCTAATTTGACTCATTAATTTCGGTGTTATTGTGATTTTAATTAATGCCACGCTCAGTAAAATTCAATAGTTCTGAGTGGACCGGTTCAGTAAAGCTACAGCACATCAAACCCTGGGGCAAACCAGCTTCTCGTTTGAATGTCACACAGCCATCAGCCTTTCTGTTGACTCAGTCTGAGCACGTTTTAATCTGATTTCTATTTTAAATCAACAGTTAAAATAGGTCATGTAAAACTAGACACCATTTCACTGCTGCAAGTCTAAAGGTGTGTCTGATTAATAGCACGCACAGTAAAAGTAACAAAATCACTAATGTATGCTTTGAAAATGCCTCTAAATATAAGATACACAGCAAATCAGTTTAAGGGACATGTAATATGAAAACAAATGTGCTTTAAGAGTAAAATAAACATATGAAACAAAAGTTATGACAGAAGGTGTGACTATACCTTCATTTTAGACCTTACCAAATGAAATAAGCCATGCCTTTGTATTGTAGCATAGTGGGATACAGAACTAGGGCTCTTACTAAACTAGCCTTGTGTGGTTGTGCTGTTCATCTTCTGCATTGTCGCTTTGACTCAGGTGAAGACTGTTTATGTCACCACAGAACTACAAGTTTAATGGGAGGTGTCTCCCCATTCACTGCCTGTGTTGTGAGTAACAGGATCCCATCTGAAACCACATACTGCAGTATAAGGTCCTATCACCTGATACACAGGAAGTGAACTGTAAGTGTTGTACTTAATTGCCCCGTTTTGCTGGACACAATACATTACAATACAATACAATAGAACACAATACATCAACATGCAATACATTAGAACACAATACAATGACATGCAATACACTAGAATACAATACAACACCATACAATGCAGTGCAATGCAATACATATTTATATAACTTCTGTAGTGCAGCTCAGGGTTGGCTCTGTAATTGAAGGCCCTGTATGATCATTATTATTATTTGTTTATTTAGCAGACACCTTTATCCAAGGCGAGACTATACGTCAGCTGCAGAGTTACTAACAACAACGTCTCACCCGAAAGACTGAGCACAAGAAGGTTAAGTGACTTGCTCAGGGTCACACAGTGAGTGAGCAGGGATTTGAAACGGGGACTTACTGGTTACAAGCTTTCTTTCTCTTTCAAGAGGATCTATTAAGATATTAGATGGAGAGGCTGTGCTTGGATTCATTTCCCTCTCATCTCTCAAGATAGGCAAATGCCCTTTTCTTAATGAGCCTGCCCGCAGCTGGCACAGATAAAGCCACTGTTCAGTCTCTTGTCCTCAGAGGAATGGTTAAACAGGGTTCTTTTTGTTTGGGTGAACAATGGGTAATATAGAGACTGTGGTGAAGCACTCAAATGCCAAGTGAAGCAGCTATGCAGCAGTGAGGTAAAATGGAAACCTGATACCACTGTGATAAGATCACTGTGGAAAATAGGCTTACTTCTTAGGGTTAGGGTTATGTACAAAGGATGCGGGTTGGAAAAGACCTGGCAGAATGAAGTGTCCAGCAGGTGGCGTTGATGTATGATGTGTTTCAGAGTATCCCTTCATGCAACTGAGAAGAGGATCTGTGCTGACGGCTAGCGCTCCAGACAAAGATTTGGGTGATTAAGTAGTTCACAATTTAGACACTATGTGAGTAAAAGGTATTCTGGGTGAGTAAAATGCAACATTACCTTGAAGTCACTTTCAATAAATATACTGTACCTACTTTAATGCTAACTTGTGGGGTATGCACTAACTACAGCCTTGCATTTGAACTGTAATGTTACTTTGAACTACTGTAAACAACTTGGACTTAAAAATAAAAACAAAAAACAGATAGGTAAATCAGCAGGCAAGATTGAGGGGACTAAGACAACGCAGGTAAATCCTACAAGATCAATAATTCAGTCTCTTATTCACCAGTCACAAACGTGCATTGCAAGTAAATGGATCCAACCTTATATATTTTTTGCTTTTTTAAAAAATTTTAATTGAAAATTCATACTTTTTGGTCACGTGTTTCTGGCAATTCCCAAGCAAAATCAATTGACCATTAGGATGAAAACACACAACAGCATCTAAAATGCTCAATGTATCAGAACTTTTCACACATAGTAAGCACACAGACATTTATAAATGCAAAAGCAAGCTTCTCCAAATAAAATAAAATGTACAAAACAGAAATAAATTGGAAAATATGATTCCATGCATATTTCTTAAAATTCCCCAATTCATAAGTTTTTCCTCCATATTTTCCCTTATTGCCTTCTAATGTCCTGTAAAAATCTAAAAGTACTACCAAACCCCTTAAAGTCAGTGTCTTTGGTCCTGAAAAGAGAATTGTCCCACAACTGCAAATGGCACCCAAACAGTTACATGTTAACTGCCAATGCAGGATGAGTATTTTTGAAGAGTATTCAATAGATTATCAAAGGGCTTGCTCAACTCTAAAGAAAACTTGAATCTTAATTCACAATATTCACTTTGGGTGCTTTGGTCAAAGAGAAATTATTACATTTTACCGTAAGACCAGCACTCACTTTAAATTTACCAAAAGATTTAAGACATTTTTTTGCTTTATATTTAAATATCACACGTAAATCAGATTGTGTAAAACAGCCTATCCAAGTTTTACCAGCAGGTGCCTTCCACTGAGTTATTTCAATTATATAAAAGACATGGCCAAATCAGCTAATCTAAACAGTGGTGCATCGAAACACCTCCTCCATGAACACGCACTAGTGTATGAAGCTATGCAATTCAAGTTCTCTTGAGGAGCTGTTTCTGTGTTTTGTAACCTAAACCACTTGGTTTTTATAACATATGAAGGACATGTACCTTATGTCAGCCCAGCTATAACCAGTGTGCTAGTGCACAACTGTAAACTATAACCAGTGTGCTAGTGCACAACTATAAACTATAACCAGTGTGCTAGTGCACAACTATAAACTATAACCAGTGTGCTAGTGCCCAACTATAACCAGTGCGCTAGTGCACAACTATAAACTACAACCAGTGTGCTGCTAGTGCACTGTGTAACAGAACAGAAACACTGCAACTGAATAGAACATATTAAAATGCAGGGATGTTGAAAACAAAAAGACCTTTTATGGTCATTTCCTCAGTGCTTTGTATTCTAATCAGGACAAACATCACTAGATGTGCAAACGTCTGCATATAATCCCAGTGTGTTCTGCTGCAAATAGAAATCCGGCATTGAAAACAAATGGATATACTACTTTTTATTGTTTTATATCTATATATCTATATATCTCATATGTAATGATTTACTTTGAATTATGCATTTCATATATTAGGTAAAACCTAATCAGAAATATGCAATAAAGAAGCAATTAAGCATCTGTTTTGAAGCCAGTTTGAATGCAATCTTGACTGAAGGCTTGTTTAACTTAAAGCAGAATATTCCACATCCTTGATGTTTACTGTCATTTAATTATAACTAATTGTCAGCTTAGTGTGAGTGAATGTGTTCATTGAACCCTGTTTAATTAATAAAAGGCTTATAAAAAAAAGGCTTTTAATGGGTAATTGAAAGCAGAGAAACAGGAAGAAACTGAACATTAGCTGTGGGGGAAGTATGCAATCAGCAGTCTATTTCTCCCTTTATACAGTAGTTTAGTTTGTCAACACACTTTGACCTCCCATCAGGAGGAAAGACATTTAGCAGCTGGCAGCTCTTCCCATAGTCTCTGGCTCTTACTCTGACCAGCGTCGTGCATCCCAAGACCTGCCATGAGGGTCATCTCAGCCTGAAACGTCTGATGACACAGGAGGGGAAACTGTAAGTCAAGAAGTGACACGTTTCTGCTGTTTGATGATACATAGCCACTGATGAGATGAGATAGTGATGAGATGTAAATTAATCTCACTTGTGTAGCGCTGCATCAATCACAGCTTTGTGGCAACGAAGCACACGGCCTTGAAATCCCTTTACCCGGGGATTCTATTTCGAACTATATGGTTACCCAGGAAACGAGCTCCAGAGAAGGAAAGAAGGGACCCCTTCGTTCCAGGTGGAATGTCCAGGGAGGCTCTTTTATCTGAGAACCTGTTCGGTTCCAGCAGAGCAGGTTTACAAAGTGTCGCCCCTTCTAAATGAGCTGTTTCATTGGGTGGGTCCGGCACCAGAAACTGTTTCTAGCAGCTGTTGTTTAACAGCATCAGTATGGTACATGCTAATGACTGTACATTAACTACTGAGCTAACCTCCACTTTTCTTCCCTTAATTGCACTTGGCAACATACTTTTATATTTTTATACAGTACAGGTTTTTCAGTAAATAAATATTTGCTCATCTGCTCACATCATATAAGTCCTACTCTGCGTCACTGAAGTTGTGAAAGAGATATGAAATGTAGTTTCTGCCCAGCCCAAGATGACCAAAGTAAAGCCTTGATCAGTGCTGAGTGTGTCTCACAGCAATGAAATGAATGTTTTTGAAGACAAGTTTACTTCTACTATTTCCAGAGAAACCCACAAAACCACTATAGAGGGGTCTCTAGCTGAAATGCTATGGATTTCAGTATCATAAGCAGCCATGGTGAAGGGGTCTGCATGAAATATCATTACTACGAGGGTTTAGAGCTCTTATCATCTGCACTTTGCCTCTTGCCTGTGGAATATATTTATTTTATACAACCAGGTGGCTCTGACGTCATCTGCAGTATCTGGAATAAAGTGCTGTTTGTTCTTTTCCATGATAAAAGTGCAACGAAATGTAACGACACCTCCGAACTTCCAGGTGCCCGTTACACCACATAAGTCAGCATCCGCGGACATTCCAACTAGGAACCGGTTCAGAAAACCCCACAAACCACCCAACATCCTGTTGAGCTGATAAACACTGAAACTTGAATTGCACTTGGCAAGGAGACCATCCCCCCCCCCCCCAAAGTTCTATACCCAGGGTTATCAGGGTGGTCCCTGCGTGACTGCATGCTTGCTTACTGCCAGGCAGTTGTTATCTGATGTTGCTCAAGGGCAGCTCTGGGACTGATCTGTGTTTCTGAGGAGCAGTGTGCCTCTGCTGTGCTCTCAATTAACACATATTGTACCAGGGTTTGCTGGACCATGCATCTTGCCACTTGATGGAATTGTCTTCAGTTACAGCAGAAAATGTGAATCATGAAACAGTACCCCCACCTCGTTATTTAGCTATCTGATAAACACAATTAAAAACATTCAATATGGGCTCTTACTCAATATAGCGCATGTACAACTAACCGTCACAATAGACAAACTCGTAAAAGTATAGCGAAGCACAGTGAAAGCATGGTCAAGCACAGGGAACTACATTCGGTTAAACGACTGTGAGACACGATGAATGCAATAGACATGGTAAAAATGGAACAGCTGAAGTGTTGCAGTGCTGTGTGCTGCTCGTGTCCAGCTGTGTTCTCATAAGTATCTTCTAGTATTGTTCTGCAGATTTGTATTGCTTCTTGCATATTCCCATGCATGGATGACAAGAGAAGAGAAGAAGGGGGTTTGTTTATTAAAACTGCTAGTTTAAGCAACAGCTCCCGGTACATGTTAGCCATCCAGTAAGAACAAACAAGTACAATTAGACACGACAAAACAAACAAACACTCGCAACCATAAAAAAGGAACAGATCGTTTCGCCACTTCCCCTTTTGCACCGTCAGTCACGCCCCCTTGGTTAGCGAATGCAACCGTTTCTCCTCCAATCCGCGGTTGCCACATCACTTCCCTTCTGGGTCGATGACTTGGTGTACCATGGCGCTGCCCCCTTTCTAGATGGCCGTCTTCCACCTTTCTTTGGAATTAATTGTCAGACCATCCAGTCCGGATCACTCAGGTCCCTTTACACAGCGCCCTCACAGGTCCGGAGGGAGATTTGTAACAAAGATTCATTCTTGTTCTGTCACAGGGACACACGACTAACAGTGATCTTCCATTCTGGAGATTGCAAAGCAGAGCCTTGGTGATCTGAAACGGACCTTAAAATATCCTCTGTGAACAGGCAGTTTTAGTCCCCATTTTGTTTGCATAAAGTGTTTTAGTGCCCTGCCTGTCTGCCCAGGAAAATCCAGGGAAAACCCCTCTGTGCAATAGCTATGCAAATGAGGTCAAAGTCTGTGTGAGCTGGACACAGCCATGTTGGGCTATACACAAGCTTTAGGGGGAAAGTATTCTTTATTTAAAAGACACGGCTTCCGTTTTCTTACACTAATAATAATAATAATAATAATAATAATAATAATAATAATGCTACCCTTGGAAAATCAGACATGCAGACATTAACCCTTTATTGCCCTCTGTTCACAAACCTCTAGTTGGCAGCGATGGCTTCATTTAATATGTCTCGCATGCCGGTGTTGAATGCACCTCCCTTGGCTTTCACTAGGTGGCTGTATAAAGCTAAATGAGAGCTTTAAAATCCATTGGCAAAAACCAGCCACATTATCATTAATTTCCATCAGCTGCATTCCTTGTTTTACTTGTTGTCATGATGCTGTTCTGTTTCTGTGTTCAGTTTCATTTTTCTAGAATGCTGTTATCTGTAAAGTTTTTATCTCTCAAGTCTGCTTCGTAATTCAATCACACGTCTCTCTCATTGTGAAGCTGTCTGGCGAGCCAAGGGTGATGTTTAACAATCCCTAGGTGATCACGTAGCACAGCTTTCACACGACCACCTCACCATGTTCCCTGAAGCAATGTTTAATCTCTGCTTTCTCCCTGAAGAATCTCAAGCTGGAAGGTGAAGTGCTCGGAGGAAACACTTTCTTGTCTTCCTTGATGTAGTTTAATGTGATAATATAAAAAAGATGCTGTTGTTTTTCTAAACCCTTGGCGCTTCCTCTCTCTATCTTGCTGCCTAGGCTGACTTCGACATGACACATCTGCATTACAGATCTTTGGAAATTTCAAACTGTTTTGTTTGTTGCTTGTTTTTGTTTTGTTATTGTTACTTTTTTCTGTCCTAGGTGGCACATCGTTCTCTGTTTTTGTGCCGATATTGTATAAAGCATTGGAAATCATGAAGAGTGTTTTCTAGAGATGAATTGTCATTTGCATTACCTGAGAATGACACCTGGCAACAAAAGCGTTTACCAAATCACAGCAGTGAGCTGAGGGAGATGACATTGTATAAAAGGTACTGATTAAGCAAGACTTTGAGTGTATTGCCTTGAATGACACTCATTCACCGAGATTAGATCTATGCAAATATAGTGACATGAAAATGAGTGTCATGGCTCTACAAGGTATATAGGTCAGGTACAAGCTCAAGTGGAATTTCTTCCAGGTTTTTGGTTTTGTGAAGGTGACAAACTTTTAATCATAAAGTCACTGAAGTGATTTTGGTACCAATGTACATATAGTATACGGCTGGTTTCATCTGATTAGCACAAATCTTGGATTACTTCAGTTTGACTGCCATTACACTCAGGACTGTGTACCAAGTAACAACAGGCTGATGCTGATCTTAAAGCCCCAGTGGTGGGAGTTGCAGATGCAGTAAGTGCCAGGCAGGTCAGACAAAGCCTTATAGATTACTTGTTTTATTTTGTAAGTATTCACTCTTCATCTCCAGGCTGCTAAAAAAAATTGTAGCCTTGCTTGAGGGGCTTGGTCACCCTCCTCATTTTGCTTCCTTTCTTCTTTTTTGGGGGTTTCAAAATGCCGCCTGTTCGCTATCACAGATGCAAAGGTGCTCTTAAAAGGAATGTTGAATCATTATTGATGGTAACCTTACTCCCTCCTCTTTGCTCTGATTGGCTGGGAGCTTGACTCGCTATGTGATGTGCATTAACCCACGCATGAGACACGACTCCTAAATCCCGTTTTCGTGCGCTAGCGCGGAGCTTCGCTAACGCTGTCATGTTTATACTAAATCGGGCCCAATGTCTTGAATTTTATTTTCTTTTAATTGAAGACATTGAAAAAGATCTAGTCTAAACATTTGTCATTGAATTTATTACACTTATTTGAGTATTTTTAATCTGGGACAACATGCATCACTAAAAATAAAAAATGTTTTTAAATCGATGACACTTTACATGAAGTGTCTCTAATTACTATGGATTTACATAGTAGTTACGTAGTAAATACATGTGTACTTACACATACTTGCAATGTTATTATGCATAGTTACAATGTACTTAATGTGTACAACTATTTACTAAGTAACTACTATAATACACAGTAATAGAGACACAGTATCAAGTGCAGCTGAAACCTTATTTTAAAGATCTGTAACTGTTGCTGTAACTGTGTAGAGGGTGGGAGAGAGCAGACAAACAGCAGAACATCCCAGTGACATTTGTTATCTAAAACCTTGTTTTGTTTTTCAGTGAACCACAAGAGTACAGCCCCAAATTACAACCTTTTAAACATTCAAATACCTCCAGACAAAAGCATACCTTGTCATGGTCCTGAAAACTTGCCACTTTATTAATACATAATTGTCTTTTATGTACAAAGTGTCAGTCTTTTCTGCAACAGGCGGTTGCAACATCTGAAATGGGTTTTTTTTGTCTCGGCTAATAGCATTGTTTTCTGAAGCATGGCAGGTATCAGCTGGTATCCTGAGCTACACTATCTTGCTGTGCGTTTGCCAGCTGTTTACAGCAAACTGATTCACTTTCTATGGCAGGTATATAAACAGGGTGATTGAACAAATGGCCATCAAATAAAAATCCAATTCACCTGTGTTCAGCTGCAATGAGTTTCGTGCTGGGAGTGCAAACCTGCACTGTACACTTTGGAGCAGGGATGGGCTCTGCTACACAGAGGCCACTGTGCAGTCAGTATGCTGTACTACTGTAAGCACTCTGGAAATACTTCGGTTTAAGTGTATGACATTGCTCTTTCTCATCCCCGTCGATGAGATCAGAGCTCACTCCTAGCTCTTTTGTATAGCGGTTAAGAGGCTCGTCCGTGGTGTGCAGGGGCACTAGTTCAGCCCAGTCTCCTCCCTGTAACACACTAGAATAAGAAGACATTTTAGATGACTCTTCTGGATAATCTCCCCGTGTTCGCGTGGGTTTCCTCCCACAGTCCAAAGACATGCTGTTCAGGTAGATTGGCCATTCTAAATTACCCTCGGTGTGTGTGTGTGTGTGTGTGTGTGTGTGTGTGTGTGTGTGTGTGTGCGTGCGTGCGTGTGTGTGTGTCTGTGTCTGTGTGCGCTGCCCTGCGATGGACTGGCATCCCGTCCAGGGTGTAGTCCCACCTTGCACCCTGTGTCTGCCCGGTCAGGCTCCTGCTCACTGCGACCCTGTAAAAGATTAAGCAGTTAATGATAAATGGATGGATGGGCGGATTATCTAAGATGCTGCATTTTTAGCAAACAACCCTTTGTGTGTGTTTGATATATATATATATATATATATATATATATATATATATATATATATATATATATATATTATTATTAGTTATTGTTATGATTTATGCATTATATGACGTTGAAAAGCTGTGTTATTTGTTTTACTATGTATGTTATTGTTTTCTATTTTAATTACCTCGTGAGAGTGCGTTCCTGTTAGCTACTGAATGTTAACTAGTGGACAGTCATGCAGTTTGGCTGCAAGGGAGAGCGTGTCAGAGGCAGAACGGGACATGAGTAAACTGAGCTACCTTGGTAACGAAACAATTGCTATTCGTATTATACTTACTTGTTTACATCCGTTCTGTTATCTGTTTGTTTTGGCCCTTGTGCTTTTTGTTTTTGTGTTTTGTAAAGCTGTTTGCTTCTGTTTGTTTAATAAAAAGCTGAGCGCTGTAGCGACTCAGTTTACCCCCCATTCCTTGTTTTGTTTTTTGTTCCTGGTGTGACGTCACCCTTGCGGCCAACCAGTTCACAGACCCTCACAGAAGAAGCTTCAACAAAATTGTTAAAACGCATGGTCCTATTTCAGGATAACTACAATGGTAAAAGTTATATCAGCGGGGCTATTAAGCGTCTGGGTTTATTGGGAAAATACCACATTCACAAGGTTAAGTTTTTAAAATGCAAACCTAATTTCAGCTTGTTTTGTATCGATCTGAACTCTTTTCATTATTCTCTACAAAAAACTGGTAAATATAGACAGCTTCTCTAATAATTCTTGCAGTTCTTATCCCCCTGTGTTCATTTATGGTTGTTGTATTTGTTTTATTTTAAGTTTTCTCTTGTACCGCTCATGATAAAATGATGTATTTGAGTACAATATTTACAATATTATGTGGTTCATATGCTGTTCTTAATGCTGCCTCTTTTTGTAAATTTGTATTGTTAATAAACACCTAATCAAGGAAAATAACATTAAAAAAATAACAGACGCTCATAGACGTGGGAGGATTACACTATGTAACACAATTTTTGTTCCTGGGTAGTAAGTGTTATTTCCTAATTGCTTATGCCTCAAAAGTATAGAAAATGGCTATTATTCCCCACAAACTTTGCTTTTGTGACCAGGACAGTGATATTTCAAAATATCACTATTTCCAATGGGAAATATAAAGTCAGTTCACATAAAGTCAGAAAAAAACAACATATGAATCCAAATTAACATGTATTTATACTAAAGTAATACAAAAATGACTACAAAAGATTTAGACCTGAGTAGTTTTTCGAGATTTACGATTATACTGTAAATTTACAGTATAATCGTAAATCTCAAAAAACTACTCACTTCTAAATCTTTTGTAGTCATTTTTGTGTTACTTTAGTATAAATACATGTTAATTTGGATTCATATGTTGTTTTTTTCTGACTTTATGTGAACTGACTTTATATTTCCCATTGGAAATAGTGATATTTTGAAATATCACTGTCCTGGTCACAAAAGCAAAGTTTGTGAGGAATAATAGCCATTTTCTATACTTTTGAGGCATAAGCAATTAGGAAATAACACTTACTACCCAAATGACTACAAAAGATTTAGAGAGAAGAACTGAATAATGTGTGTTGCTTTTATTTTCCTGCTGAATCATAACCCAGGACACGTGAATAAAAATTTGAAATGTAATCATGATTACGTTTTATCAGTCAATTAGGTAGTTATTTAGTCAGACAGTTTGTTAGTTGTTCAGTTTGATAGTTATTTAGTCAGACAGTTTGTTAGTTGTTCAGTTTGATAGTTATTTAGTCAGACAGTTTGTTAGTTGTTCAGTTTGATAGTTATTTAGTCAGACAGTTTGTTAGTTGGTCAGTTTGATAGTTATTTAGTCAGACAGTTTGTTAGTTGGTCAGTTTGATAGTTATTTAGTCAGACAGCTTGTTAGTTGTTCAGTTTGATAGTTATTTAGTCAGACAGTTTGTTAGTTGTTCAGTTTAATAGTTATTTAGTCAGACAGTTTGTTAGTTGTCAGTTTGATAGTTATTTAGTCAGACAGTTTGTTAGTTGGTCAGTTTGATAGTTATTTAGTCAGACAGTTTGTTAGTTGTTCAGTTTGATAGTTATTTAGTCAGACAGTTTGTTAGTTGTTCAGTTTGATAGTTATTTAGTCAGACAGTTTGTTAGTTGTCAGTTTGATAGTTATTTAGTCAGACAGTTTGTTAGTTGTTCAGTTTGATAGTTATTTAGTCAGACAGTTTGTTAGTTGTTCAGTTTGATAGTTATTTAGTCAGACAGTTTGTTAGTTGTTCAGTTTGATAGTTATTTAGTCAGACAGTTTGTTAGTTGTTCAGTTTGATAGTTATTTAGTCAGACAGTTTGTTAGTTGTTCAGTTTGATAGTTATTTAGTCAGACAGTTTGTTAGTTGTTCAGTTTGATAGTTATTTAGTCAGACAGTTTGTTAGTTGTTCAGTTTGATAGTTATTTAGTCAGACAGTTTGTTAGTTGGTCAGTTTGATAGTTATTTAGTCAGACAGTTTGTTAGTTGTCAGTTTGATAGTTATTTAGTCAGACAGTTTGTTAGTTGGTCAGTTTGATAGTTATTTAGTCAGACAGTTTGTTAGTTGTTCAGTTTGATAGTTATTTAGTCAGACAGTTTGTTAGTTGTTCAGTTTGATAGTTATTTAGTCAGACAGTTTGTTAGTTGTTCAGTTTGATAGTTATTTAGTCAGACAGTTTGTTAGTTGTTCAGTTTGGTAGTTATTTAGTCAGACAGTTTGTTAGTTGTTCAGTTTGGTAGTTATTTAGTCAGACAGTTTGTTAGTTGTTCAGTTTGATAGTTATTTAGTCAGACAGTTTGTTAGTTGTTCAGTTTGATAGTTATTTAGTCAGACAGTTTGTTAGTTGGTCAGTTTGATAGTTATTTAGTCAGACAGTTTGTTAGTTGTTCAGTTTGATAGTTATTTAGTCAGACAGTTTGTTAGTTGTTCAGTTTGATAGTTATTTAGTCAGACAGTTTGTTAGTTGTTCAGTTTGATAGTTATTTAGTCAGACAGTTTGTTAGTTGTTCAGTTTGATAGTTATTTAGTCAGACAGTTTGTTAGTTGTTCAGTTTGATAGTTATTTAGTCAGACAGTTTGTTAGTTGTTCAGTTTGATAGTTATTTAGTCAGACAGTTTGTTAGTTGTTCAGTTTGATAGTTATTTAGTCAGACAGTTTGTTAGTTGTTCAGTTTGATAGTTATTTAGTCAGACAGTTTGTTAGTTGTTCAGTTTGATAGTTATTTAGTCAGACAGTTTGTTAGTTGTTCAGTTTGATAGTTATTTAGTCAGACAGTTTGTTAGTTGTTCAGTTTGATAGTTATTTAGTCAGACAGTTTGTTAGTTGTTCAGTTTGATAGTTATTTAGTCAGACAGTTTGTTAGTTGTTCAGTTTGATAGTTATTTAGTCAGACAGTTTGTTAGTTGTCAGTTTGATAGTTATTTAGTCAGACAGTTTGTTAGTTGTTCAGTTTGATAGTTATTTAGTCAGACAGTTTGTTAGTTGTTCAGTTTGGTAGTTATTTAGTCAGACAGTTTGTTAGTTGTTCAGTTTGGTAGTTATTTAGTCAGACAGTTTGTTAGTTGTTCAGTTTGGTAGTTATTTAGTCAGACAGTTTGTTAGTTGTTCAGTTTGGTAGTTATTTAGTCAGACAGTTTGTTAGTTGTTGAGTCAGACAGTTAATTATTGAGTCAGTTTGTTAGTTAGGTAGTCTTAGAGCTAGTTAGGTAGTTAGTCAGTAAACTATAAAAGGACAAAGGGATTTCGGAAGGTAATTAAAAATAGAAACATAATTGGCAAAGAGCACACAAAGACTGCATGAAGAGTGTAAAGGCTGATGATAGATTGATTCTGTGAGATAGATTACAGTGGACAGGTACCAGTTTTAGAACAAGCAAACAGAAACTCACAGTTCAAGTTCTAACTGAGAAACAAGCAGCTCCCCTGAAAACAATCCTCCAGGCTTCTCTCACTTTTGAACAATGCCTGAACTAATGTAATCCTCTCCCCTCAGGGGCTGTTCAACACATTCCTGCGTAGGCAGCAGTGCTTTAAATAGGCTTGTTCTTTTCTTTGTGCTTGCTCCTGTTTTCCTGTGAGTTTATCAGGGTTAAGCTGAGCCCCAGTGTCCCACCCTGCCTTTGACAGAGCATTGTTAGCAAGTGATACCTGAGACCCCATCTCCAGTGTCCTGAATCACCTTCATAAGATGCACGCAGTGTCGGGTTACACCAGGGCTCAAAACCCGGAGTGCCAGACGTTTCCAAACCCAGTTCTTTATGGGCTTAACTGCCTGCATTTCTACTTCTTGTCATAGGCCTGCGTGACAAAGTGACTGGCCCTCATAGAGACTGATAGAAATACACTCAGCTTTTGTCTAACACATGTCTATGTGTAAAGTGTACTCCAGCATTTCCATCTCTTCTTCTTACGAGCAGTTTGTCTAATTACTGCTGTAAACTAAATACTCTCGGACCAGCCACACTTTGAATAGCATATAGAGAATATTACTCATGATTTCAAACCATTCTCCCTTCACACATGACTAGAACAAACTGGCAGAGAGAAGACCGTTAACGTGCCGTAACAAAACAACATTACATGGCAAAACTCACACCTGTGCCAAGTAATTGTTTATGTATCTGCTGCTGGTCATGTGATAAAGAGCTCGGGACAAGCAGAGGCGTTCTCAGCCTCCTTGTGCCATTCACATGCCAAGCATCTCACTCTCCGCCATGCCCGGCACCAGCGATGCTCTTATCATGACTTGCATTTCCACTGGTATGTAAAAGCATGCTCACTTGAGATTTGCAGCTGCAGCGACATATATGCAAGGAGGCTTTGGTCAGCACCCTGCCCTCCTTGTTTTGAGGTCGCTATGTGTGTTTGCTTTTGCACTTAGTCCTGCCAGCCCTCTTGTTACCCCGAGTGTATCTGAAGCAGTGTAGTTGGCAAGGGTGCTCCTGTCTGCCACAGTCCTATCCCGTGCCAGTTATTTTATTGGAGCATTGTGCACATTCATCAAGGAAACATTTTCCATACAAGCAATGTATCAGGTGCATTTTATTATTTCATTTGTGATGGATAACTCCAAATCCCTTTAATAATGGAAGGTTATTCCTTGCACATTTTTTTTTTGCTGCTGTACCCGAAGCAGAGAAGAGGAACCACCCTTGCCATTCAATTCCTGTATTTCACCAGAAAACCCACATAGAGCAAGTTCCCATGTATAGCATTGACCTGGCCTTGAGATGCATGTACTAAATGTGCATGATTAATACCATGCTCTACCATGGTTACCCATGTTTTAACATGCTTTACCATGCTTACATCGTGTCTGACTGAAAACATACACTATAATACTACTAATAAAAGTGGATCAGACCTGATGCTTTCTCACAAACACTATGAATAATTGATCAGAGGTAGTAGAACATGCACAGACATGTCTAATTATAGGTGCCATGAAATTAAACCCAGAGAACAGCAGGACTCTGCAGAACTGTGATACCCTGAGTTCCAGAGACAGCAGTCCGAGCTGAAGTGTAGCTGCTGAGGAGACCTGCTCTGTAAAGGCTATTGCAATGTTTGACAGGTGATTTATTCCTCTTTCTGTATTTTCATGATCCCACTCATTCATTTAGCACACTGTGCAGAGAGTTCCCTCTGTATCATCTCTTACAGTCTGGGTGAAAGAAGAGACAGTGTGCTGTGCCTCACGCAATTGTCTAGTAGTGGAAACATTACCTGCTAACTGTAAAAAGGATTAAGTTAATTCATTTCATAGCACCAGCATATGACACCTTGCTTGAAACCAGACCAAAGAAAATGGGATTTAATCCCTTGTGTGTTGTGTCTGGACTGGACTGTAACAGTGATCACTGCTGTGCTTCCATAGATACGTGCTATGTGGTTCACAGTGGCTTGTTTGTGGATCAGTGCAGCAGAACTGTTACCAGGTGCTCAGAGCCAATAGCTACCCCTTGTTTTTATTGTAAAGGAGCCTTTGGAATCTCTTTTAGTGTGTTAACAACTGATAACGTGAATGAGTGAATCCAAATCCGAGAAGATGAACGAATGAATAAGGGAGTTAATTAAGAAGAGTTCAAAATGAGCCCTGCATGTTTAGAAAAGGGTTAGAGGAAATGACTCAAAGTTTATGATATTAAAAAAGGCTGACAGCTGATAAGCTGTGTCTGGATCTCTGAGGCAGTCCATGGAGTCTCTGTGTCTGGAGCTCTGAGACAGTCGATGGTGTCCCTGTGTCTGGAGCTCTGAGGCAGTCCATGGTGTCTCTGTGTCTGGATCTCTGAGACAGTCCATGGTGTCTCTGTGTCTGGAGCTGTGAGACAGTCCATGGTGTCTCTGTGTTGGGAGCTCTGAGACAGTCCATGGTGTCTCTGTGTTGGGAACTCTGAGACAGTCCATGGTGTCTCTGTGTCTGGAGCTCTGAGACAGTCCATGGTGTCTCTGTGTTGGGAGCTCTGAGACAGTCCATGGTGTCTCTGTGTTGGGAGCTCTGAGACAGTCCATGGTGTCTCTGTGTTGGGAGCTCTGAGACAGTCCATGGTGTCTCTGTCTGGAGCTCTGAGACAGTCCATGGTGTCGCTGTGTCTGGATCTCTGAGGCAGTCCATGGTGTCTCTGTGTCTGGAGCTCTGAGACAGTCCATGGTGTCTCTGCGTTGGGAGCTCTGAGGCAGCACAAGGTGTCTCTGTGTTGGGAGCTCTGAGACAGTCCATGGTGTCGCTGTGTCTGGATCTCTGAGGCAGTCCATGGTGTCTCTGTGTTGGGAGCTCTGAGACAGTCCATGGTGTCTCTGTGTCTGGAGCTCTGAGACAGTCCATGGTGTCTCTGTGTTGGGAGCTCTGAGACAGTCCATGGTGTCTCTGTGTCTGGAGCTCTGAGGCAGTCCATGGTGTCTCTGTGTCTGGAGCTCTGAGACAGTCCATGGTGTCTCTGTGTCTGGATCTCTGAGGCAGTCCATGGTGTCTCTATGTTGGGAGCTCTGAGACAGTCCATGGTGTCTCTGTGTTGGGATCTCTGAGACAGTCCATGGTGTCTCTGTGTTGGGATCTCTGAGACAGTCCATGGTGTCTCTGTGTCTGGAGCTCTGAGACAGTCCATGGTGTCTCTGTGTCTGGAGCTCTGAGACAGTCCATGGTGTCTCTGTGTCTGGAGCTCTGAGACAGTCCATGGTGTCTCTGTGTTGGGAGCTCTGAGACAGTCCATGGTGTCGCTGTGTCTGGATCTCTGAGGCAGTCCATGGTGTCTCTGTGTTGGGAGCTCTGAGACAGTCCATGGTGTCTCTGTGTTGGGAGCTCTGAGACAGTCCATGGTGTCTCTGTGTTGGGAGCTCTGAGACAGTCCATGGTGTCTCTGTGTTGGGATCTCTGAGACAGTCCATGGTGTCTCTGTGTCTGGAGCTCTGAGACAGTCCATGGTGTCTCTGTCCATGGTGTCTCTGTGTTGGGAGCTCTGAGACAGTCCATGGTGTCTCTGTGTCTGGATCTCTGAGACAGTCCATGGTGTCTCTGTGTTGGGAGCTCTGAGTCCATGGTGTCTCTCTGACAGTCCATGGTGTCTCTGTGTTGGGATCTCTGAGACAGTCCATGGTGTCTCTGTGTCTGGAGCTCTGAGACAGTCCATGGTGTCTCTGTGTTGGGAGCTCTGAGACAGTCCATGGTGTCTCTGTGTTGGGAGCTCTGAGACAGTCCATGGTGTCTCTGTGTTGGGATCTCTGAGGCAGTCCATGGTGTCTCTGTGTTGGGAGCTCTGAGACAGTCCATGGTGTCTCTGTGTTGGGATCTCTGAGGCAGTCCATGGTGTCTCTGTGTCTGGGAGCTCTGAGACAGTCCATGGTGTCTCTGTGTTGGGAGCTCTGAGGCAGTCCATGGTGTCTCTGTGTCTGGGAGCTCTGAGACAGACATGGTGTCTCTGTGTTGGGAGCTCTGAGACAGTCTGGTGTCTCTGTGTCTGGAGCTCTGAGACAGTCCATGGTGTCTCTGTGTCTGGAGCTCTGAGACAGTCCATGGTGTCTCTGTGTTGGGAGCTCTGAGACAGTCCATGGTGTCTCTGTGTTGGGAGCTCTGAGACAGTCCATGGTGTCTCTGTGTCTGGAGCTCTGAGACAGTCCATGGTGTCTCTGTGTTGGGAGCTCTGAGACAGTCCATGGTGTCTCTGTGTTGGGAGCTCTGAGACAGTCCATGGTGTCTCTGTGTCTGGAGCTCTGAGACAGTCCATGGTGTCTCTGTGTTGGGAGCTCTGAGACAGTCCATGGTGTCTCTGTGTCTGGAGCTCTGAGACAGTCCATGGTGTCTCTGTGTTGGGAACTCTGAGGCAGTCCATGGTGTCTCTGTGTCTGGAGCTCTGAGACAGTCCATGGTGTCTCTGTGTTGGGAGCTCTGAGTCCATGGTGTCTCTGTGTTGGGAGCTCTGAGGCAGTCCATGGTGTCTCTGTGTTGGGAGCTCTGAGACAGTCCATGGTGTCTCTGTGTTGGGAGCTCTGAGACAGTCCATGGTGTCTCTGTGTTCTGAGGAGGTGTCTCTGAGAGCAGTCCATGGTGTCTCTGTGTCTGGAGCTCTGAGACAGTCCATGGTGTCTCTGTGTCTGGAGCTCTGAGACAGTCCATGGTGTCTCTGTGTTGGGAACTCTGAGGCAGTCCATGGTGTCTCTGTGTTGGGAGCTCTGAGACAGTCCATGGTGTCTCTGTGTCTGGAGCTCTGAGGCAGTCCATGGTGTCTCTGTGTCTGGAGCTCTGAGGCAGTCCATGGTGTCTCTGTGTCTGGAGCTCTGAGACAGTCCATGGTGTCTCTGTGTCTGGAGCTCTGAGACAGTCCATGGTGTCTCTGTGTTGGGAGCTCTGAGACAGTCCATGGTGTCTCTGTGTCTGGAGCTCTGAGACAGTCCATGGTGTCTCTGTGTTGGGAGCTCTGAGGCAGTCCATGGTGTCTCTGTGTTGGGAGCTCTGAGGCAGTCCATGGTGTCTCTGTGTCTGGAGCTCTGAGCTCTGAGACAGTCCATGGTGTCTCTGTGTTGGGAGCTCTGAGACAGTCCATGGTGTCTCTGTGTTGGGAGCTCTGAGACAGTCCATGGTGTCTCTGTGTTGGGAGCTCTGAGGCAGTCCATGGTGTCTCTGTGTCTGGAGCAGTCCATGGTGTCTGAGGAGACAGTCCATGGTGTCCCTGTGTCTGGAGCTCTGAGACAGTCCATGGTGTCTCTGTGTTGGGAGCTCTGAGACAGTCCATGGTGTCTCTGTGTTGGGAGCTCTGAGGCAGTCCATGGTGTCTCTGTGTCTGGAGCTCTGAGACAGTCCATGGTGTCTCTGTGTCGGGAGCTCTGAGACAGTCCATGGTGTCTCTGTGTCTGGAGCTCTGAGACAGTCCATGGTGTCTCTGTGTTGGGAGCTCTGAGACAGTCCATGGTGTCTCTGTGTTGGGAGCTCTGAGACAGTCCATGGTGTCTCTGTGTTGGGAGCTCTGAGACAGTCCATGGTGTCCCTGTGTCTGGAGCTCTGAGACAGTCCATGGTGTCTCTGTGTTGGGAGCTCTGAGACAGTCCATGGTGTCTCTGTGTTGGGATCTCTGAGGCAGTCCATGGTGTCTCTGTGTCTGGAGCTCTGAGACAGTCCATGGTGTCTCTGTGTTGGGAACTCTGAGACAGTCCATGGTGTCTCTGTGTTGGGAACTCTGAGACAGTCCATGGTGTCTCTGTGTTGGGAGCTCTGAGACAGTCCATGGTGTCTCTGTGTTGGGAGCTCTGAGACAGTCCATGGTGTCTCTGTGTTGGGAGCTCTGAGACAGTCCATGGTGTCTCTGTGTTGGGAGCTCTGAGACAGTCCATGGTGTCTCTGTGTTGGGAGCTCTGAGACAGTCCATGGTGTCTCTGTGTCTGGAGCTCTGAGACAGTCCATGGTGTCTCTGTGTTGGGAGCTCTGAGACAGTCCATGGTGTCTCTGTGTTGGGAGCTCTGAGACAGTCCATGGTGTCTCTGTGTCTGGAGCTCTGAGACAGTCCATGGTGTCTCTGTGTTGGGAGCTCTGAGACAGCAGTCCATGGTGTCTCTGTGTCTGGAGCTCTGAGACAGTCCATGGTGTCTCTGTGTTGGGAACTCTGAGACAGTCCATGGTGTCTCTGTGTTGGGAACTCTGAGACAGTCCATGGTGTCTCTGTGTTGGGAGCTCTGAGACAGTCCATGGTGTCTCTGTGTCTGGAGCTCTGAGACAGTCCATGGTGTCTCTGTGTTGGGAGCTCTGAGACAGTCCATGGTGTCTCTGTGTTGGGAGCTCTGAGACAGTCCATGGTGTCTCTGTGTTGGGAGCTCTGAGACAGTCCATGGTGTCTCTGTGTTGGGATCTCTGAGACAGTCCATGGTGTCTCTGTGTTGGGAGCTCTGAGACAGTCCATGGTGTCTCTGTGTTGGGAGCTCTGAGACAGTCCATGGTGTCTCTGTGTCTGGGGCTCTGAGACAGTCCATAGTGTCTCTGTGTTGGGAACTCTGAGGCAGTTCATGGTGTCTCTGTGATGGGAGCTCTGAGACAGTCCATGGTGTCTCTCTGTTGGGATCTCTGAGACAGTCCATGGTGTCTCTGTGTTGGGAGCTCTGAGACAGTCCATGGTGTCTCTGTGTTGGGATCTCTGAGACAGTCCATGGTGTCTCTGTGTCTGGAGCTCTGAGACAGTCCATGGTGTCTCTGTGTCTGGAGACAGTCCATCTGTGTTGGGAGACAGTCCATGGTGTCTCTGTGTTGGGAACTCTGAGACAGTCCATGGTGTCTCTGTGTTGGGAACTCTGAGACAGTCCATGGTGTCTCTGTGTCTGGAGCTCTGAGACAGTCCATGGTGTCTCTGTGTTGGGAGCTCTGAGACAGTCCATGGTGTCTCTGTGTTGGGAACTCTGAGACAGTCCATGGTGTCTCTGTGTTGGGAGCTCTGAGACAGTCCATGGTGTCTCTGTGTCTGGAGCTCTGAGACAGTCCATGGTGTCTCTGTGTTGGGATGTCCATGGTGTCTCTGTGTCTGGAGCTCTGAGACAGTCCATGGTGTCCCTGTGTCTGGAGCTCTGAGACAGTCCATGGTGTCTCTGTGTTGGGAGCTCTGAGGCAGTCCATGGTGTCTCTGTGTCTGGAGCTCTGAGACAGTCCATGGTGTCTCTGTGTTGGGAGCTCTGAGACAGTCCATGGTGTCTCTGTGTTGGGAGCTCTGAGACAGTCCATGGTGTCTCTGTGTCTGGAGCTCTGAGACAGTCCATGGTGTCTCTGTGTTGGGAGCTCTGAGACAGTCCATGGTGTCTCTGTGTTGGGAGCTCTGAGGCAGTCCATGGTGTCTCTGTGTTGGGAGCTCTGAGACAGTCCATGGTGTCTCTGTGTCTGGAGCTCTGAGACAGTCCATGGTGTCTCTGTGTTGGGAGCTCTGAGACAGTCCATGGTGTCTCTGTGTTGGGAGCTCTGAGACAGTCCATGGTGTCTCTGTGTTGGGAGCTCTGAGACAGTCCATGGTGTCTCTGTGTTGGGAACTCTGAGACAGTCCATGGTGTCTCTGTGTCTGGAGCTCTGAGACAGTCCATGGTGTCTCTGTGTTGGGAGCTCTGAGACAGTCCATGGTGTCTCTGTGTTGGGAGCTCTGAGACAGTCCATGGTGTCTCTGTGTTGGGAGCTCTGAGACAGTCCATGGTGTCTCTGTGTTGGGAGCTCTGAGACAGTCCATGGTGTCTCTGTGTTGGGAACTCTGAGACAGTCCATGGTGTCTCTGTGTTGGGAACTCTGAGACAGTCCATGGTGTCTCTGTGTTGGGAACTCTGAGACAGTCCATGGTGTCTCTGTGTTGGGAACTCTGAGACAGTCCATGGTGTCTCTGTGTTGGGAACTCTGAGACAGTCCATGGTGTCTCTGTGTCTGGGAACTCTGAGACAGTCCATGGTGTCTCTGTGTTGGGAGCTCTGAGACAGTCCATGGTGTCTCTGTGTTGGGAGCTCTGAGGCAGTCCATGGTGTCTCTGTGTCTGGAGCTCTGAGACAGTCCATGGTGTCTCTGTGTTGGGAGCTCTGAGACAGTCCATGGTGTCTCTGTGTTGGGAGCTCTGAGACAGTCCATGGTGTCTCTGTGTTGGGAGCTCTGAGACAGTCCATGGTGTCTCTGTGTCTGGAGCTCTGAGGCAGTCCATGGTGTCTCTGTGTTGGGAGCTCTGAGACAGTCCATGGTGTCTCTGTGTCTGGAGCTCTGAGGCAGTCCATGGTGTCTCTTTGTCTGGAGCTCTGAGACAGTCCATGGTGTCTCTGTGTTGGGAGCTCTGAGGTAGTCCATGGTGTCTCTGTGTTTGGAGCTCTGAGGCAGTCCATGGTGTCTCTGTGTCTGGAGCTCTGAGGCAGTCCATGGTGTCTCTGTGTCTGGAGCTCTGAGACAGTCCATGGTGTCTCTGTGTTGGGAGCTCTGAGACAGTCCATGGTGTCTCTGTGTTGGGAGCTCTGAGACAGTCCATAGTGTCGCTGTGTCTGGAGCTCTGAGGCAGTCCATGTTGTCTCTTTGTCTGGAGCTCTGAGACAGTCCATGGTGTCGCTGTGTCTGCAAATCTGAGGCAGTCCATGTTGTCTCTGTGTCGGGAGCTCTGAGACACTCCATGGTGTCTCTGTCTTGGGATTCCTGAGGGAGTTCATGGTGTCTCTGTGTCTGGAGCTCTGAGACAGTCCATGGTGTCTCTGTGTTGGGTGCTCTGAGGCAGTCCATGGTGTCTCTGTGTCTGGAGCTCTGAGACAGTCCATGGTGTCTCTGTGTTGGGAGCTCTGAGGTAGTCCATGGTGTCTCTATGTTGGGAGCTCTGAGACAGTCCATGTTGTCTCTGTGTCGGGAGCTCTGAGACACTCCATGGTGTCTCTGTTTTGGGATCCCTGAGGCAGTTCATGGTGTCTCTGTGTTGGGAGCTCTGAGGCAGTCTATGGTGTCTCTGTGTTTGGAGCTCTGAGGTAGTCCACGGTGTCTCTGTGTTGGGAGCTTTGAGGCAGTCCATTGTGTCCCTGTGTTGGGTACTACATCATCATGTGGGAATGGCTTAGTTGTGTGGTTGCTGTGAGCTCTATTCCAGTTCCCTCAAAGCAGACATGCAATAACCCTGTTGAATCTGTGATTTGTACATTGCCTTGCCCTGCTAGTGAAAGAGGGAGCAGAGCAGTCAAGTGGCTTTATATCAAGATGAGACCATCTTTCACTGCTGCATTACTGTCACTGACTGGATCTAATTCAATAGATAGCATTGTGCACGAAGCTGTCAATACATGCTCTCTGTGGTTCAATAGCTTTGAAAGAGTACATTCCCACTGCACTGTGTGTATCATTACATAGAGATAGTTCCATTGGTTTCCCAAGTATAATTGTCATTTCAATACTGTATAATGTCAATTGTATTTCTTTATTTATCTGTCAGGTTCAAAGCACTGTCCTATTGACCTCTCAAGACTGCTCCGTCCTACTTGGGAGCTTTGTGTTCACAGCCCTGTCCTGAACAACCCAGAAGAGCTCAGCTGAAGACGAGAGTGCTGTTTGCAGCTGCATGAACCCCTCCCTGCCCAGCTGCTGCTCAGCTTGGCTCCGCAGCGCGGTATGAGGACGCTCTGTGCCTGTTACATTGCAAAGGGAATCCTACAGCAGCGGCGCCACAGAGGGGTTAGTGTGCTGGGCATCGGCTGGCAATAATGGTGGCATCTGTACAAGACTGAGTGATAGGGCCTATAAATAATGGTAGCATCCCAGACACAGCTCAGAATCCAGACGTCTGTCATGGAGGAAAGTCAATCTGTGCAGTAATGTGACACCAATGTGTGCTAAAGCAAACCTCAATATCAAGCATTAAGCTGAGGCTTAAACTGAATCCTGGTCCCAAGCAGTGGGGAGTTAGGGATGGGTTAGTTGTTGGAAAGTGATATTTATAACAGAACAGCACAGGCTGGTATATAAACTCTTTTAAGTGTGATTGTTCTGTTTCTACAAGCTAGCTTTTTTATGATTAAAACCACATCTACAATCTCAGTTTTATTGAATTCTGTATTCAGCTGTTTTAACTGAATGTTTTCATTGTTCATTGTGTGTGTGTGAAGTGGGATCCTTGTGATGCTATAGAAACAGGAATAGTTGTAGTTCATGCTCATTGATTCACATGTACAGTAAAGCTAAGTACTAGAGTTTATATAACTAGAGTTTATAGTACTAGACTAGAGTTTATATCTGGCAGGTGTAAGATTTCTGGCTTTAGTTTTAATAGCAGAGTTAAGCTTCAGCTCACAGTGATACAAAGTGCCTAACTTCAGTGCTGTTGTATAGTAATGCTTTATGTGTTTGTTTTTGCATACATGGAGTGATCTATCAAATAATCTATTAATATATGAATCTCTTAATCAGGTGGGGTTTTTGATTAGTAATGACGTGCAGACGTGACAGATTTAATTAAATTTTCTGGCAGGTGTAGAGGGCGTAGGCTGGGTATGAACCGGTGAAGCAGCGCACCCCAAGCAAGCGTCTTAATCACATTGCGAAAGAGCCGGGCTCTGCGGCAGAATCTGAGCAGCAGTGTGTCACACGATACAGTGGCAACGAGCAACTGGCGCTGAAACTCCGAAACGTGATCATAACGGTGATGTAACACAGGTGTGAGAAACACCTGCTGTTTAAAACAGGTGGGGGCGGGCTGGAGGGGGGGAACGGGATCGGCAAGAAAATACGCATTTTCTTAAACAAGAATTATTACATGAATTCACATTTTATTTGTATCCTGAACTTTCTGCAAATATTCCATAAAGTGTCTTTCTCCATCTCGTCAGAATGCTTTACTTTATTGACGTGTGTGTGTGTGTGTGTGTGTGTGTGTGTGTGTGTGTGTGTGTGTGTCAGGGGCTTTATTCGGGTTTGGGTCCACAGTTGCTGTCGATGCACTGTTGCTGTCGTCTTCATCAGCAATTTGAACCTTCTTAAAGAAGTAGTTTGCAATAGAAGAAGTTCCTATTACTCTTTGCATTGCAGCAAGAGAAGCCAGTCATGTGACTCAGCTTGCCTATTATGAAAGTTCCGACTCGACTGCAGCACTGCTGCCTATAGAAAATAGCAGCGGACGAGCGACTGCAATGACCTTGCCTTAGGAGTGAAAACAAGAGCGCGGTGAGCCCTGCTGGTGTTAAATAACCAGTTTCACTCAGAGTGAAATGCATCGTATCATTCAACAACCTGGTCACACTGGTTCAGCCACTAGCGGGAAGAGGGAACAATAGCTATTCAGTTCAAGGGAAACCAAGTGTAAGGTGTATTTGTGTTAGAAAATTCCACTCAGATAAACAGCATTCCACAGGCATTAGATCTGTTGTTTACTTGACAGGTTCTTAATGAAAAATGCCAAAAGCTCTTTAAAGCGCTCAGAAAGTTTATTTTTACTTATTTATTTTGTTTTATTATAGCTTGATGTATATGATAGCAAAACATGTTGCCATACAGATTAAAGCGAACAGTTAAAATAATACTGGCCCAATGCATGCCTCAGAAAACATTAGTGCTGCTACTGCCGTCTGATCAGTGTAACCATGTCTCTGCGAGCGGAGAACTTCACACTGACCCAGCACGCCGCGCGCACAGGGAGGGGGCAGGGCAGGGCAGAGGTGCGACTGCCAGCTTGTTCGTCTTCTCTGCTGCACTATGGTAACAAGCTGGCATCTGTTTTTAAATTGATTATTTAACAGAAACAGTGCAGCACTTTGGAATCAAAAATGAGGTCATACAGTATGCTGTGAGCTGCATATACACGAGTCTCATCTCATACAGTATGCTGTGAGCTGCATATACACGAGTCTCATCTCATACAGTATGCTGTGAGCTGCATATACACGAGTCTCATCTCATACAGTATGCTGTGAGCTGCATATACACGAGTCTCATCTCATACAGTATGCTGTGAGCTGCATATACACGAGTCTCATCTCATACAGTATGCTGTGAGCTGCATATACACGAGTCTCATCTCATACAGTATGCTGTGAGCTGCATATGCACGAGTCTCATCTCATACAGTATGCTGTGAGCTGCATATACACCAGTCTCATCTCATACAGTATGCTGTGAGCTGCATATACACCAGTCTCATCTCATACAGTATGCTGTGAGCTGCATATACACCAGTCTCATCTCATACAGTATGCTGTGAGCTGCATATACACGAGTCTCATCTCATACAGTATGCTGTGAGCTGCATATACACGAGTCTCATCTCATACAGTATGCTGTGAGCTGCATATACACAAGTCTCATCTCCTGCCACAGTAATCCTCTCAGCCTCCTGTTACATAGTAGCTTGAGCTTGGGTCAGGAATTCTGTTACAGTGCTAGGAGTCAATGTGTTCAGGAATTCTGTTACAGTGCTAGGAGTCAATGGGTCAGGAATTCTGTTACAGTGCTAGGAATCAATGTGTTCAGGAAATCTGTTACAGTGCTAGGAGTCAATGGGTTCAGGAATTCTGTTACAGTGCTAGGAGTCAATGGGTCAGGAATTCTGTTACAGTGCTAGGAGTCAATGGGTCAGGAATTCTGTTACAGTGCTAGGAGTCAATGGGTCAGGAATTCTGTTACAGTGCTAGGAGTCAATGTGTTCAGGAATTCTGTTACAGTGCTAGGAGTCAGTGTGTTCAGGAATTCTGTTACAGTGCTAGGAGTCAATGTGTTCAGGAATTCTGTTACAGTGCTAGGAGTCAATGGGTTCAGGAATTCTGTTACAGTGCTAGGAGTCAATGGGTCAGGAATTCTGTTACAGTGCTAGGAGTCAATGGGTCAGGAATTCTGTTACAGTGCTAGGAGTCAATGGCTCAGGAATTCTGTTACAGTGCTAGGAGTCAATGTGTTCAGGAATTCTGTTACAGTGCTAGGAGTCAATGTGTTCAGGAATTCTGTTACAGTGCTAGGAGTCAATGTGTTCAGGAATTCTGTTACAGTGCTAGGAGTCAATGGGTCAGGAATTCTGTTACAGTGCTAGGAGTCAATGTGTTCAGGAATACTGTTACAGTGCTAGGAGTCAATGTGTTCAGGAATTCTGTTACAGTGCTAGGAGTCAATGGGTTCAGGAATTCTGTTACAGTGCTAGGAGTCAATGTGTTCAGGAATTCTGTTACAGTGCTAGGAGTCAATGTGTTCAGGAATTCTGTTACAGTGCTAGGAGTCAATGGGTCAGGAATTCTGTTACAGTGCTAGGAGTCAATGTGTTCAGGAATTCTGTTACAGTGCTAGGAGTCAATGGGTCAGGAATTCTGTTACAGTGCTAGGAGTCAATGTGTTCAGGAATTCTGTTACAGTGCTAGGAGTCAATGGGTCAGGAATTCTGTTACAGTGCTAGGAATCAATGTGTTCAGGAAATCTGTTACAGTGCTAGGAGTCAATGGCTCAGGAATTCTGTTACAGTGCTAGGAGTCAATGGGTCAGGAATTCTGTTACAGTGCTAGGAGTCAATGTGTCAGGAATTCTGTTACAGTGCTAGGAGTCAATGGCTCAGGAATTCTGTTACAGTGCTAGGAGTCAATGTGTTCAGGAATTCTGTTACAGTGCTAGGAGTCAATGTGTTCAGGAATTCTGTTACAGTGCTAGGAGTCAATGTGTTCAGGAAATCTGTTACAGTGCTAGGAGTCAATGGGTCAGGAATTCTGTTACAGTGCTAGGAGTCAATGTGTTCAGGAATTCTGTTACAGTGCTAGGAGTCAGTGTGTTCAGGAATTCTGTTATAGTGCTAGGGGTCAATGTGTTCAGGAATGCTGTTATAGTGCTAGGAGTCAATGTGTTCAGGAATTCTGTTACAGTGCGAGGAGTAAATGGGTCAGGAATTCTGTTACGGTGCTAGGAGTCAATGGGTCAGGAATTCTGTTACAGTGTTAGGAGTCAATGTGTTCAGGAATTCTGTTACAGTGCTAGGAGTCAATGGGTCAGGAATTCTGTTACAGTGCTAGGAGTCAATGTGTTCAGGAATTCTGTTACAGTGCTAGGAGTCAATGGGTCAGGAATTCTGTTACAGTGCTAGGAGTCAATGGGTCAGGAATTCTGTTACAGTGCTAGGAGTCAATGGGTCAGGAATTCTGTTACAGTGCTAGGAGTCAATGTGTTCAGGAATTCTGTTACAGTGCTAGGAGTCAATGTGTTCAGGAATTCTGTTACAGTGCTAGGAGTCAATGGGTCAGGAATTCTGTTACAGTGCTAGGAGTCAATGTGTTCAGGAATTCTGTTACAGTGCTAGGAGTCAATGTGTTCAGGAATTCTGTTACAGTGCTAGGAGTCAATGTGTTCAGGAATTCTGTTACAGTGCTAGGAGTCAATGTGTTCAGGAATTCTGTTACAGTGCTAGGAGTCAATGGGTCAGGAATTCTGTTATAGTGCTAGGAGTCAATGTGTTCAGGAATTCTGTTACAGTGCTAGGAGTCAATGGGTCAGGAATTCTGTTACAGTACTAGGAGTCAATGGGTCAGGAATTCTGTTACAGTGCTAGGAGTCAATGTGTTCAGGCTAACAAGGTATAATTCATACTTCACAGTTTGACACATGACTCGTCAGTTCTCTTCCTGCTGTTTAAACCACTAACTTACAAATCTTAAGCGATAACACGGACTGGCAGGGATGGCTCTTGTATCATATTCACTGTACTCTGAAATTAACCCAACCACCTTTCTCTCACATTAAGAAAAATGTACCAGTTCTGTGCCAGAGTCTATTGGGAATGTCATCTTGGTCTTGTAGTGCCCCCTTGTGGCACTTGCCATGAACTTCAGGAACGGTTACACATAATAAAGCATTGACCATGTGCTAAGTTTGCATCATTCTTTTGGAAAGTGAAAAATCTAAACTGCTGATGTTACAGAACTAGCTCTTAAACAGGCGCACATGAATGAACCTCCTGTGCTATTTATCTGGAGTTTTTTAACATTCCACATTTAGTTTTCTATTTAGAAAAAAAAAAGGTGGTAACCTGTTGGTAAATTTTTTAAGAGTCTGGCACCCAGTCCCTGGTGAGAGTAATTTTAGGTCACCTTTATCCTGTTGTGTGAATGGAAGCCATTACCATGTGGATCCAGGACTCTGAGCTCACAGAGAGACAGCACGCTGCAGTGGGCCCAGCCCCTCGAACTGTGCTACAGCATGGGAACCACGGACACAGGAAGGCAGGGTTCACCTCTTCAGACTAGGGGGCCCTTCAGACTCAAAGACAAATTGACGCCTTCCACAAACACTCAGTTCAGAACACAGACCACTGTTTAGCTAATTGAATGAAGAAGTAATTTAGGCCAACTGTTTGATACTCAAGCCTGAATCTTTCACAACTCCTGCGGCCTGTGTGTTTACTCCAAATATTTACCCAGCGTTTTTAGTTTTTTTTTTTTCTCCCCATGCGATGCACTGAGGGTCAGCAGTGTCTCATCATCGTGTAGTGAGGAGGGAGCACAACTCAGCATCAGCAGCCACTTTACACCCAAGAGCTCCACATCACATGCCAGAGAGCTACCAGCCCCTGCAGGAAAAGACCAGCCCAGTCTCAATGGAAACCAGTCAGAGGAAATAAGGATTTCAGATTAGATACAATCTCTCTCTCTCTCTCTCTCTCTCTCTCTCTCTATATATATATATATATATATATATATATATCTAAAGTACTGTTGAGCAAGTTGCTATAATATTTTTCTGCACTGCAATAGCATTTTTTCAAAGGCTCAGTGTTGCAATCAGCAGGAGGGAAGATTGATTAGCATTTGATTAGCATTCCCTCAGACCCCTGAGCTTCATTTTCGAAGAATGAGGAAGCAGCAGCAGAGAGGATGGTCACACAGACAGCCAGTGTGTGCCTCCAGAGACAAGGTGTCAGCAGGGTGTCTAAATGCAATGCAAAGCAAACGTGGGTGCCCTGTGCTGATACAAGAAGCTATTCAGAGCTCTGAGAAGCTGCTTCTTTTATTAAAGTCAAGCCAAAAGCACTAAGCAGTGCTCAATCCCATTCACTGAAACAGGCTGCTGGCCGGAATGAAGAATAAAGGGTTAATCACACAACGAGAGGCATCTCTGACAACGTCGACCCAAGGGACTTTTTCGACCTGAAAAAAGAAACAAGGACCAGGGGTCACAAATGGAGATTAGACAAAGGGGCATTCAGAACAGAAAATAGGAGGCACATTTTTACACAGAGAATCATGAGGGTCTGGAATCAACTCCCCAGTAATGTTGTTGAAGCTGACAACCTGGGATCCTTCAAGAAACTGCTTGATGAGCTTCTGGGATCACTACTAACAACCAAATGAGCAAGATGGGCCGAATGGCCTCCTCTCCTTTGTAAACTTTCTTATTCACGTTCATGATCCCAAATCCTGTTCTGCTGCGATTACACTACAAACGTCACAAGGGGACCCACTGACAGCACAGCGGCAGGGGGAATCTCCGTGTCACTCTGGGATTTTTAGAATAACACTGAGAATGTTAAAGCATGCGCAGCTTGGATCCCTAGGGCACCACGTTATTTTTAGTAGTATATCTTTAGAAAATCTGATAATAGCGCTCCACAGCTTAAAGGCACAATCAGGTCATTCCATTCTGAAAGAGAAATTCTATCTTTGGCAAATTGTTCTCATGATGCACACCTGTGTCTATTTTTATCTCAGTCACTCTGAATATAGCAGAGGTACTGAAACACTGTGCCTGTGAGCTCAGCTTCCTTCTGACTGCTTGAGAAAGCCAACTGCTACATAACCTGGAGCTTTCCTCAGCACTGGAGACACACACTTTAGGAATGTCTTTCTTGAGCCTGTAAATATTAGCACTTTCTATTATCCGCTTGCTTACATTATCCCTTCGTATTTATTTATGTAGCTTGTTTGCTTATTCAGTAGCTGATTTATTATTTTAAATATTTGTTCAGGAAACCGCAATAAGATGAAGTCAGTCCTTATCATCTCTTGCCTATCGTCTAATTGAGTATATCTCCTGGTAGCTGTCTTAGAGATAATACAAACAACCTGCACACAACTCTGGACACATGGTAGCATTCTGTAAGATTGCTCTTAGCAGCCAGAAAAACCCAGAGAGCCAGAGAGACAGAGTGTGTAGTTTTCATTTGGCAGTGAATGCACCCATGCTCCCTGTTCATATTAGACTACAAGAAGCTCTGTATTAACATCTTCACAGTACAGACATGCTTTATAAGTTATAACAACTATAAACAGAAGTACTGTGCTGTCATATTTAACTTCATCTCAAGGTTATCTATAATGGTACTATTACTATAATAATAATCTTTATATAGCACCTTTCATAGTGGACCACCATCACAAAGCACTTTACAAGATACGAGACTAGGGTGTGTTAACTATGCATCAGCTGCAGAGTCACTTACAACAATGTCTCTCCTGAAAGACGGAGCACAGGTGACTTGCTCAGGGTCACACAATGAGTGAGCTGGGATTTGAACATAAGAACATAAATAAGAACATAAGAAAATAAGAAAGTTTACAAACGAGAGGAGGCCATTCGGCCCATCTTGCTCGTTTGGTTGTTAGTAGCTTATTGATCCCAGAATCTCATCAAGCAGCTTCTTGAAGGATCCCAGGGTGTCAGCTTCAACAACATTACTGGGGAGTTGATTCCAGACCCTCACAATTCTCTGTGTAAAAATGTGCCTCCTATTTTCTGTTCTGAATGCCCCTTTGTCTAATCTCCATTTGTGACCCCTGGTCCTTGTTTCTTTTTTCAGGCTGAAAAAGTCCCTTGGGTCGACACTGTCAATACCTTTTAGAATTTTGAATGCTTGAATTAGGTCGCCACGTAGTCGTCTTTGTTCAAGACTGAACAGATTCAATTATTTTAGCCTGTTTGCCAGTTAGCCTGTTTCCCGGGGGACCTCCTGGTTTCTTTAACCACCAGACCACACAGCCTCCTATATGAGAAGAAGAAGAAGAAGAAGAAGAAGAAGAAGAAGAAGAAGAAGAAGAAGAAGAAGAAGAAGAAGAAGAATGCACAAGTATTCATGTTTCCAAATTACTGCATTAGACCAGATATGGGGCTCCAGGTTGTGTAGCAGTTGGCTTTCTCAAGCAGTCAGAAGGAAGCTGAGCTCACAGGCACAGTGTTTCAGTACCTCTGCTATATTTAGAGTGACTGGGATAAAAATAGAAACAGGTGTGCTTCATGAGAACAATTTGCCAAAGATAGAATTTCCCTTTCAGAAAGGAATGACCTGAAGCTAATACATACTCCTCACTGTTTCTTCAAGGTGTGGGGTGCAATTATTAGACTTTTTAAATATGTACTACTGATGCTATCAACTGAAACATACCACACAGAAAGAAAGAAAGAAAGAAAGAAAGAAAGAAAGAAAGAAAGAAAGAAAGAAAGAAAGAAAGAAAGAAGAAATGTCTGGCTAAATGCCAATGTAATTCCTATTAATGTCCACAAGGTGGCCTAAATGTCCTGTCACTTTTCCCGAAGAAGCAGCGCTTTGGTTGCTTGGTTTTGTAGGAGTGACAGGGAGTAGTGAAGCGAACTTGGTTTCTAGGGAGCAGCAGACACAGCCCAGTTACTCTGCCGTGCAGAAGAAGGAGGGTGGGCAATCAACTAAAGCCAAGAAATAAATATATACTGGATTTGTGTTTTTGGTTTTGATCAAAACATTTAGTTGCATGGTGTTTAAAAAAAACACAACTCTCTTAGGTTGGAGTTTATAAGTTAAAAAAAAAACATGTTTAAAACCTTAACAATGTTACTGGTGTTGTCGATTACGGGGCTGGAACCCACAAATATTGCATCGAAAGGCAAAAATCTCGATGCAAGGATATTTAGGGACACAGATGAAGAGGCAGCGGGTAACCCCGAAGTGGTAAGACCACAACGAGGCGCGTTTGCAGGTGCGTTTCTGAGCTCGCCTGAACAATTAAACGCCGTTGTACCAGAACTTGTTTTAAATGACGATGCTGAAGCCGAAACAAGGCGCTTGGAAGACGGAATTCGCCTTCAGTTAAAAGGGGACACGATTGTCAGAAGACACCCCCGTGGGGCAAATGCTGACAAACTTCGTGAGGGTGGTGGGCAACGAGGTCCCCTGCGGTACCCCCGGCCCATCGACACGACGAACTACTTCACCACGCCTAACCAGGCTTTGCTGATTCCTCATACCAGCCAGTCCACAGGTAACGAGGAACTGTTAGACCTTTCCAAAGCCAAGGCTAACGCACCCGACAACGCGAACGGGAACTCCACCAAGAGGAAGAGGACCCACCTCCACAACCCGCTGTACCCCGTCACAGAGAGCTCGTACAGTGCCTACGCGGTGATGTTCCTCTCGCTGATTGTCTTCGCCATCGGGATCATCGGGAACCTGTCTGTGATGTGCATCGTCTGGCATAACTACTACTTGAAGAGCGCCTGGAACTCCATCCTCGCCAGCCTGGCGTTCTGGGACTTCGTGGTCCTGTTCTTCTGCCTGCCGGTGGTGATCTTCAACGAGCTCACCAAAACCAGGCCCCTGGGAGATGCGTCGTGCAGGATTGTGCCTTACCTGGAGGTGAGTGAGCTGAACTATACACAGCATGCATGCATACAGCACACACACTAGCGACAAAAGATCTGCAACACCTAGAATTTTACAATTGAGACATCATTTAAAATAAAAAATGATATTTACATAATTGAGAGCTTGTATTTAACAGCATGTAATAAAAGAAACTACAAAAATGACATCGCAAACGTCTACTGGAAGCCATAATAGTAGCACAGTATTTCATGTTAGATTTCCAAATGTGACGTTTTTCAATTTTGTGTCAGTTGTTCATTAAGTATATGGAAAACTACAAAACTGCTGGCTATAGCTGATGCAGACACACACGCACACACACTTTTTCTGAAGGAGTGCATGTTTCCATGTGTAGTTAAAGTCAGTCCCCTACCTGTGTTTTAATATAACAAAGCTTCAGCGTCCCATGTATAAAACCCTTCTGCTACAAGAAGAGCAGGAACATTAATTTTAGGCTTATAAAGTGGCATGTAAACAGACAGGACCATCAAGACAGTTTCCACAGTGCAACACAGCAGAGTGCTGCTAAGGTCACAGCCTGCAATAGACATGCCACTGGTCCCTCTAAGATGTCAGACTTCCCTTCCTATTCTATTGTGCACACAAAAGCACTGCTCTTGTTCTCGTTCCATTTTAGGATATTTTATATTGTACTAAACCAGCCCATCTTACCCCATCACTAGTTTTCTAATGGTGAAACTGCAACTGAATTAAGATTTGAGACTTGTGAGAGGTCCATTGTGTTTGCATGCATTCATCTTTGATTCTGTAGCGAGTGCTCCCAGCTTAGTTGGATTATGACTGCAATGAAAGCAAAAGCGACATAAATGGCCCCCAATTAAGAAACAATTGGAAGCAGTCAACCTAAAATCCCATAGCAGATGCTGAGAAAGCAAAGGAAAGGCCTGGCTTCAGCTCCTCCTGTGTGAGGCTTTACTCCTCGCTCTGTCTCAGCACTTTCATTTCAGCACAAGAGGAGTCCAATCCCAGTCCTGGAGGGCTATTCCACTCCAGGTTTAACAGGTAAAATGAGATCATTAACTATTTCAGGGTCTGGATAGAGGTGTCACTTGTTCAGTTAAACTATTCAGAACAGGGTTGGAACAAAGACCAGGACTGGAACTTTGCCCCTCCCTCCCCTGTATTAAAGTGTGATTCCGCAGTTTGTGAAAGTGTTCTACAGGTTGATGTTATATTACTGTGTGCTCAGCTGCAGAGCTCCCTCCCTACCGGATTCCTTTCCTCTCCCCAGGTGACCTCACTGGGCGTGACCACCTTCAGTCTGTGTGCGCTGGGAATAGACCGCTTCCATGCCGCCACCAGCACCCAGCCCAAGTCTCGCCCCATTGAGCCGTGCCAGACCATCTTTGCCAAGCTGGCTGTCATCTGGGTGGGGTCCATGATCCTGGCGGTGCCCGAGGTGCTCCTGTGGCAGCTCAGCCAGGACCCGTCCCCCCTGACAGGCGTGCTGGTGGACTCCTGCACCATGAAGCCCTCCGTCAACCTCCCCGAGTCCATCTACTCCCTGGTGCTGACCTATCATGACGCCCGCATGTGGTGGTACTTCGGCTGCTACTTCTGCCTGCCGATCCTCTTCACCCTGGCCTGCCAGCTGATCACCCGCAGGATCCGGGGGCCAGGGGGCAAGAAGCCGGAGGGCAGGGGTTCCCCGAAAAAACAACACGCGCAGCGCGACGGCCAGCTCAACTGCACTGTGGTGGGGTTGGCCGTCATCTACGGGGCCTGCACCCTTCCTGAGAACATCTCCAACATCGTCCTGGCCTACCTGTCGGGGGAGGTGCCCCGCTCCACCAGCGATCTGCTCGGCCTCATCAACCACTTCTTTCTGTTCTTCAAGTCGTCCGTGACGCCGGTGCTGCTGCTGTGTGTCTGCAAGCCTCTGGGACAAGCCTTCATGGACTGCTGCTGCTGCTGCTGCGAGGACTGCGGCCCCGACTCCTCCACAGGAGAGGGGCCCGACAGCAAGCTCAGCACCACCGAGATGTCCTCCTCCATCTTCTTCGACAAGCCCAAGGGGGCCTCCTCCATCCTGGCCATCGGGACTCCCTGTTAACTGTTCATAGGGATCATCTAGAGGGTCGTACCGGAGCCCGCACCCCCCTGATATTCGCAGCCTACCTTACAAAGTCAAGCATGGCAGCCCTTGTTAACTGAGCACACAGAAAGAGAGGAATTAGCAAGGGTGTGAAGAGAGCAGAAGGAAGTCCAGGGCAGATTCCTCGCTGCCACACCACAATTACAGACAGTTCTTGAGTTTGACAGATCTGGCCCGTGGACAGGTATAATCATTCCCCCAATAGTCTAGTAAGCAAGCTGTGTTTTAGGCACCTTTTAGTAGCTTAACGTTATCCACTGATGTTGTTTATAATCTCCCGCTGCTGCAAGTAGAGCAGGGTTAAGGGTCTGTTTGAATGACATGAGCAGCAGCAGCAGATCTACATGCTGCCCCATGGCTTTCCAAGCCCTCCCCCTTATTATTAATGGGATTATCAGACACAGGGGAGAGATGTTACCTGCAGGCAATCTGACACAGTTTAGAGCATCACAGTATGTAACAGGCGGGGTGTCCCTTCAGCTCTTCACTAGTTCAAGGGCTGTGAGTGTCACGCCCTATACAGAGTGGTAGTGGTGGTGGTGGTGGTGGTGGTGGTGGGGGTGGGGGGGGGGGGGGGGGGGGGGGGGGGGGGAATTTATATTTTGGCTTAATTTCAATATTCTGTTACAATTGTATGTGTGTGTAACGGACATCGTGCCTGTACACACATTTATTGTTGGCCCATTATATATATATATATATATATATATATATATATATATATATATATATATATATATATATATAATGTAAAATCTACATGCTTGTGCCGTTATGATTTGCAATCCTGGTCGCAGAACATTTTTTTTAGTTGGTTGGAACGGAGGACGGTGTGATAGTTAAACAGTGCAGATCATTGTTTTTTTCTCTGGACAGTCGTTACAGTGGCACTTTCACAACTCCGTGTGTCAGCGGAGAGCTAGTAAGAGAAGCTGGAAGTGTATCTCAGCTCAAGGGCTCTCTGTAATTAACCTTTAATTTCACGTAACGGATGTTTTAGTGTTTTGTTTAGGGCTGACAGGATCCCGCTGCAATAGAGACGGGGGTTGTTATTTACAGGGAATATTACATGTCGTGGTTATAAGAGAGAGTTCTAGTGTTTTTCGTTAATAATACAAGCTGGTTTACTTTACTGTTCTTTATATTAACGTGACAGTAACTACCAGTAATACCAGTTTGTAATGATCTGTTCTTTCTTCCATCCTACCCTTATCCTATTCATTATAAACTGCTATTGCACAAGAACAGAAGAATCTGTTAAATATTTTAAAGACTAGGAGAGAGTGGAAATGACACACAACTAACCTCAATATTACCAGTTTCCTCATGTTGGTTTGACAAACTGTCTGGAAATGAGTAGCCATGGAAACTGTAAGTCAGTGAGACTGGCAGGGTATGGAGATTTGTAGTTTTGAACGTGTGATTAACAGAAACATTAAAAATTCATTATATTTTGTATAGTCAACCTTTAGGAATTTCTAGTGGCACACGTGCGTCTAAATTAAAACGTACGTTTGAGCAAGCATATTTTTAGTGGGATATTCGACCAGATTTAGTTGTACTATAGAGCCCTGTTGTGTTGTTTTGTTTCCGATTTAGTTCCTGAGAGGAATCGTCACTGCAGTTCTTATTATTGAGGTGTACTTGCCGCTGGCTGGGTTATTGTTTTCTTTAAAACATTGATATCCTGTCAGTTAAGAAAAGGCTTCATGCAAAAACTTGTGTTAATGTTGTCTTTATTACGCCATCAGAGACCCGCACTTAAAACTGTATCATCATATTTACTACATTTTCCTTAAATTCTCAAATTAGTAATAAGAAATCCAGGTAGTAAAAAGAGACCCGGGTAGTGTCGTCAGTGTCGAGTCATGTCATTTTTTCGGGTACATGTTCTGATCCATGGCATATATATATATATATATATATATATATATATATATATATATATGGGTTTTATGGCTGTTTTTGAGCTTCAGTGATTATGGAAAACATGTTTTGTTTTTTTTATTCAACACAAAATGGCATGGCAAGACACGTGGAAGATAGAGCTCTTGTGTTATTGTTGTTACATTTTCTTAATAAAACATTTGTAAACGACAGGTCAATGCGTGCTGCTGTTCTTTAGTAAGAGAGATGAGATTCTGCACTTACTGGAAAAGCCTTCAGTTAACATTCTAAAAGCTCAGGCTTTTGTCCCACAATGCTCAGCTGCTTGCACACCCACGGCGCTGCATCTGGATTCCTGCGGCCCTGTTTTCATTGTTTTCCCTCTCTCTGAGGCTCTGTCCGGACTCCCACTCTGAATATCAGTGCTTGGGAGCGGGAGTGGGGTTGCTTGGTTACTAATTCAAGTTTATCTCTTGAAAGGTTAGCCAAGTGTGCAACACCCACCGCTTTCTCTTGGACACGTTGCCATGGTAGTGAGGCCCCCAATTCTTCTCCCAACAGAGAAAGATAAGTCTTTGTACTGACCCCCCCACCCACAGACCTGTTATAGGGGGGCCATGAGTGCTTATCGAACCCTGAGAAACACAAGAGCTTGTTTAAAGTGACAGCTACCTGTTTGTGAAACACTGATTTGGACTGATCACATGTATTAAGAGCTGTCCTAATGCTGGCTCTAGAGCCTTGCATGGCTCATTGACATCTACCCTTTTGATTAAGAGCTGTTTGAACAGTTGTCTTCGGTAGAAATTATAGTCAGAATGCAATCTTTTTTAATGGCAATGTCATAATGGATTCACAGTGTGCATTGGTTATGATATCATCACTATGTCATAAAAGCTATGGTTCCTCTAGCAGGGGCTAATCTCCAAAGAGTAACAGAGTTTAAATAACAGCGCGGCGCAACACTTGCAGACCGGACTGGATTCAGAACTACAGGAGCCGTGGCTTGGAGCAGTAAACAAGCACCCAGTCCATGTAGTGTTCATTACACAGGACACAGCACAATTAGGGCTGCCCGGCAAAAAAAGGGAGCTCCTTGGCAAAGGCTTGAGCGCCAGACAGTTTATGAGCAAGTAAATAAGTGGGCAGGGAGGGGAGGCATTTCAAATCTTTCTTACCCGAGGGGGGTAGAGAATTTCTGTGTATGGAGATTTCATTATATGTAAGACAGAGGACTTACTTCTATGTAAGGTAGAGGTTTTAATTTACAATGTTGATTAGTTATTGTCATTATCAATTACAATTAATAAAATGTAATTAAGATGGAAATGAGACTCATGAGTTAAACTGTATTCCATTTATTGATTCCAAGGCTCAATGCACAAATGCATAAAAAGAGGTTAACATCAGACACGTTAAAAATGGTCACTAGGTTCAAAACAATAGTTAGATAATCAGCCATATTACTTTCCCGTCAGGAGTACCACTGGGCACACCCTAACCCTAACACTAACATTAACCCTAACCTTAACCTTAACCAAATCCCTAACCCTAACACTAACCTTAACCCTACCATTAACCCTGAACTCTTACCACAACCCTAACATAAACACTAACGCTAACCCTAACCAAAACCCTAACTCTAACCACAACTCTAACCCTAACACTAACCCTAAACCTTAACGACAACCCTAATCCTAACCACAACCCTCAGCACAGTGTTCATACCTCAGTACAGTGTTCATACCTCAGAACAGTGTTCACACCCTGAGTACAGTGTTCACACCCTCAGCACAGTGTTCACACCCTCAGCAGTGTTCACACCCTCAGAACAGTGTTCACACACTGAGCACAGTGTTCACACCCTGAGTACAGTGTTCACACCCTCAGCATAGTGTTCACACCCTCAGTACAGTGTTCACACCCTCAGCACAGTGTTCACACCCTCAGTACAGTGTTCACACCCTCAGCACAGTGTTCACACCCTCTGCACAGTGCTCATACCCTCAGTACAGTGTTCATACCTCAGAACAGTTCATACCCTCAGAAGTGTTCACACCCTCAGCAGTGTTCATACCCTGAGCACAGTGTTCATACCCTCAGTAGTGTTCATACCCTCAGCAGTGTTCACACCCTCAGCACAGTGTTCATACCGTCAGCACAGTGTTCACACCTCAGCACAGTGCTCATACACTCAGCACAGTGTTCATACCTCAGTACAGTGTTCACACCCTCAGCACAGTGCTCATACCCTCAGTACAGTGTTCATACCTCAGAAGAGTTCATACCCTCAGCAGTGTTCACACCCTCAGCAGTGTTCATACCCTGAGCACAGTGTTCATACCCTCAGTAGTGTCCATACCTCAGAACAGCGTTCATACCCTCAGCAGTGTTCACACCCTCAGCACAGTGTTCATACCGTCAGCACAGTGTTCACACCTCAGCACAGTGTTCATACCTCAGTACAGTGTTCACACCCTCAGCACAGTGTTCATACCTCAGAACAGTGTTCATACCTCAGTAGTGTTCACACCCTCAGGACAGTGTTCATACCTCAGAACAGTGTTCACACCCTCAGCACAGTGTTCACACCCTCAGCACAGTGTTCATACCTCAGCAGTGTTCACACCCTCAGAACAGTTCACACCCTCAGCAGTGTTCACACCCTGAGTACAGTGTTCATACCCTCAGCACAATGTTCACACCCTCGGCACAGTGTTCATACCCTCAGCACAGTGTTCATACCTTCAGCATAGTGTTCACACCCTCAGCACAGTATTCACTCCCTGAGCACAGTGTTCATACCCTCAGCACAGTGTTCACACCCTCGGCACAGTGTTCATACCCTCGGCACAGTGTTCACACCCTCTGCACAGTGTTCACACACTCAGCACAGTGTTCATACCCTCAGCAATGTTCATACCCTGAGCAAACTGTCCATACCTTCAGTACAGTGTTCATACCTCAGAACAGTGTTCGTACCCTCAGCACAGTGTTCACACCCTCAGCACAGTGTTCATACTGTCAGAACAGTGTTCACACCCTCAGCACAGTGTTCACACCCTCAGCAGTGTTCACACCTTCAGCAGTGTTCACACCCTCAGCACAGTGTTCACACCTTGAGCAGTCTTCATACCCTCAGCAGTCTTCATACCCTCAGCACAGTGTTCACACCCTCAGCACAGTATTCATGCCTCAGCAGAGTTCATACCCTCAGCACAGTGTTCACACCTTGAGCAGTCTTCATACCCTCAGCAGTCTTCATACGCTCAGCACAGTCTTCATACCCTCAGCACAGTGTCCACACCCTCAGCACAGTATTCATACCTCAGCAGAGTTCATACCCTCAGCACGGTGTTCACACCCTCAGCAGTGTTCATAGCCTCAGCAGTGTTCACATCCTCAGCACAGTGTTCATACTCTCAGCACAGTGTTTCTCAACATTACTTTTATCACACTCTTACCACCTCTTATTCCATATCCTACTAGATCTGTAGATTTTGCAAAGTTGGCTTGCAACATGCTTTTGCTCTGAGTTTGCAACAGCTGAGCTAAATGCACCAGCATAGACTTTCCATTTCCCCTTATAGGCCACTGAGCAGAAGTTATAGTTCACAGTACAAACTCTCTTATACAGTCCAGTTGGTGTACATGGTCATATTAATAATTTCCTACACAACAGAGAAGTGGTGTAGTTTATAGACAAGTGGATGTTCTGTTGTGGTACAACAGCATATTAAGAATTGTGGTAGTGCCAGACATTACCAGCACCCTCAGAAAGGGCCAAGTACGACTTGTTCTTCAATGTTTTACAAAAGCATTTACAAATACATCATTTAATTGAACTTAATTGTTACAGTGAATTTTGCAATGTACCTGCAGCTGCCCAGTGAAATGCAACACTGCTCCTGCCTTCAACAGGCATTTCAAGCTTTGCTTTTCAAGTGTGTTTGCTTGCTACTGGATTTTATTGATTTAACAGATGACTCTTGGAACAAGCTGCTTCCAATTACTCCCCAGGGCCCATGCTTTCAGGGGAGGCACCTCTGATTCCAAGTACCACAACCCTTCTGCAGTAGCGGGCTCTGGATAAAGGCACCCCTGTCGACGGTTCAGTCATTGTGGACTAATGTGACTCGGGAGCCTCACAATTCCACCATCTCACTCAGTCTGGCAGTGACTACACAGCAGTTTGTTTCCCTTGAGATGGTTCCAGCGCAAGGACAATGTTTGTCTTGTTTCATTCCCAGGGGTGGGTGGAAAGGGCAGGAGAATGGGTTCCGTGAAGAGAATCCAGTGCTGTGTAGCCATAGCGACAGCCTAGGAGTGAAGTCCAGCTTACTGAAGCATGCAAACAGCTCTGATAATGGAAACTCAGAAACACAAACACTGAGCTTTGTACCCCCTCCCTGACTTCATTTGCATCAGCAGGAAGTTTTAAAGGCACGCTACAAAATTAAAGAAGGAAGCTTTTCGAAATGGGGCAAAGCCAGCGCTTGTGACGGGTGCACTCACACTTGGAGTAGCTTAACATAACCGAGCTCATCTCACGCATGCAATGCACAGCTATCGTCTCCTGAGAGCACAGTTGTTAGCTTTCATTCAGCACTGGCTTCTCGTCTGGGGTGAGTGCTCCAGGCCCTGCTGTGCTGGGAGCTCGCCAAGATCCACTGATCACCGCAATCAACATCTATTCAAAGGCGGCCGGTAGGTGGGAGGGCTGGCAAAAGTAAGGCATGGTAACTTATAAGCATTAGCAAATAAGAATTAGCAAACCTCACACTTCCACATAGAGTTCTAAAGACATAGAACCATGAGTTCTGAGGATCTCCAAACACACCAAGACCCAGAAAACTAAGACAGTCCTGAATGACGGGAACACATCCAGTACAGAGGAGCATGTGAACTCGTGTTCATGAGTGCAGGTCTTTGGGAACGTGCTCATAGTTGTGCAGAGGTGAAAACCATACAGACAGGCCAAACCCAAGAGACACTATGGAAGCATCTGGCGTAGTTGCAGATAAATGAGTGCCGGGCCAATGCAGGACCCAGTTTAAACACGTGTGCTGTAACCAAGCCCCCTTTAACCCTTTTAGCCTGGAATTATTGTGGTCGAGCTGAAGAATGCACAAGGAACTCCTTTATTGAGTATACATGAGAATGCTACCTCAGACTGGGAGCTAGGAGTCTTGTGAGGTGCTAAGGACTGAAAGGGTTCATTTGTATCCAGATCCGGCAACTGGAACCAGACAAAACCTTTGTCAGCTTGAGGTGACTTACCTACTGGTAGCCACGGAGAGAGCCTTGGAAGTTTTAGTAAATTTTAAAGGCAAGCTTCAAAATGTAATCTCAAGATCCACTCATCACCAGAAGAAACCTATACAGTACCCTACAGAAGGCCAACACATCACAGCTTGAATTCCTTCCTTAAGTTTTAACCTTAATTTAGTTGAAAAGTACTGCTTGTCTTATCATGAACGCTCATGGTGTTTTCAGCCCCACCCTGCATACACATGCAAACTGCTTTTGTTCTCCTGCCTGACAGAGGAATACAGAGATGAGGTCCACATACCTAGACATCAATGCTGGAACCTGCTGTTCTATGTGACTGACTAACATTGCCCTAGATAGCAATGCTGGAACCTGGTGTTCTATCAGACTGACTAACACTACCCTAGATAGCAATGCTGGAACCTGCTGTTCTATGTGACTGACTAACGCTACCCTAGACAGCATGCTGGAACCTGCTGTTCTATGAGACTAACACTGCCCTAGACAGCAATGCTGGAACCTGCTGTTCCATTAGACTAACACTGCCCTAGACAGCAATGCTGGAACCTGCTGTTCTATTAGACTAACACTGCCCTAGACAGCAATGCTGGAACTTGCTGTTCTATTAGACTAACACTACCCTAGACAGCAATGCTGGAACCTGCTGTTCTATGAGACTGACTAACACTACCCTAGACAGCAATGCTGGAACCTGCTGTTCTATGAGACTGACTAACACTGCCCTAGACAGCAATGCATCTGCTACATTGCCTGCCAGCTCATAACTTTATTAGATACTGTTTGTTTGCTCACAATGAAGACCCTGACATTTATAAGCTTACAAACAGCACCTAAAGTGCACAAACAATTGCAGTTTCATTGCACCATCGACACTACAGCCTGCTGACGGCCAGAGAGTTTTCACTTGTCAGGTATGAAACCAGCAGGGCCAGCTCCCAGAGGGGTTCAGACACTAAGTGAACAGTGTGTCAAATAACTAGTCTTTACCCAAGCGTTTAGTACTTTTACTGCTGTGATAGTCCACAAAGTGGGCATGTGTGTAATGTATACTGTACTGTGCATGAATGAAAAAGGAACAAGCAAATCAATCAGTTATCCCCTGGTTTCAGACCCAAGCTGTGTTCTTGACAGGACAGTGCTGTCAGGGTTGTGTGCCCAGTTCTTTCCCTGGATCCTGGAGCTTGCCTGTGCCACTCCAGAGGGGCAGGCTGGCAAAGCAGCCCTGGGTCGGGATGAAGAGCTGCCAACAATACCTCAGCTGGAACTGCCGGGCCCAGGAAGAGAGGGGACAGGCTGAGGAATCACATTCGTTATGGGAGCAAAAAGCAGAAGCCAAGATTACTGTGGCATGACCCTCAGACTCGTCAAGTAGGTAAAAATAATTTCTGTGTTAACACAGCGAGAGAGAAATAAAAATATATATATATTAAAAGAATGGGTGGAAATACAGAAATAATATTAACAGAATTACTGGAAATGCATGCTTATTAATTACTAATAAATCGCAGAGCATCACAGAGCATTATAATTGATTTGCCTTTGTGAAGGTGCAACGTGTGCATTGGAGTACAATTTGAAATACAGCCAGTCTTGTGGTGTTTTATAAAGAATTGATCACATGATATTTTTGTACTGTAGGACCATAACACAGGTAAAAAGAATACAGCATCTTTCTAGAAAGGCACCTAGCCTCGTCTCGATGACAAACAGGGAGATAACGAGTGGGGAATGCTGTTCTTTTGAGTTAATGAGCAAGATAGTCAGATATTCGGTAACCATAGAAACACTGATACGGTGACTCCTTCATTCCCAGGTGCTGCCGCTGCTAATTCAATCAAGCTATTGGAAGCAATTAGATTGTAAGTTTGAAAGAGCAGTGAAAGAGTCTATTTTTGAATCCTAGTTTTGTTGAGGAAAATGAAGAGCGGCAATTAACAACTTGAACCGTCAGCTGCAAATAACATCAAGAATGCACTCGAAATGCGTCATTAAACTAAACTATTGTTAAAGGACTCAAAAGGAGCTATATTAACTGAATTGCCATTGAAGAAAAGGAAAGTGAATAATTAAAGAACCATTAATGGACTGAATTGGTCTGCCTGGAACCGGTTGATTTTAATTGAAGATTACCAGCAGTTATTAAATTAACTCTGAAAGGGACACGGCGCGGCCGTCACACACTGCATTAACACTGCAGTCTGATTGAATTATCTTCTCCAACAGAGAATTATGAAAACTATACTTTGGGAAGGTACAGAATTGTGTTTGCCGAAAAGCTGATGTTGTGAAATGTAAAGGGGTGTGCCATACTTTGTTTTCTAACAAAGTGGTCTAGTTTAACATGCGATGAGAGTAACGGAATAACTAAACAGAAAGAGATACCACGGTGAGCTATTGAATTACAGAAGAGATGCTGGAATTTTCTTTTAAAAAAAACAAAACTTTTGTACCATATTTTATTTACAAGCTTTTAGATATAACGGTGTTGCGTGTTTTGTGCAAGTGTTTCCTTTGCGATCTTCGGCTCGATGCTAAAAGTTAACCCATTACACACTTTCATTATCTTTAATTGGTATTTAAACACCAATGCGCATATGAAACAGTCACCGCACAAGACTACATTGTCTCTCTCTGGTGGTCTACTTTGCAGGTTACTCACTGCCATCTAGTGACAGAAGTAGAGAACTACGTGCAATGTTTTTTTTTTTTTTTTTTTTTTTATGTGCTTGTTTTGTGCAGCACCTCAGCTTTCTTCATTGGCTCCATTGAAAAGTCCTCCTAAATGTGTATGGACACGAGGAAGACAAACCCACAGCATGACCCTCATCTTTGCTTGCATGTTAAAAAAAAAAAAAAAAAAAAAGCTCTTGTATGTGGGAACCCGTTTGTTTATTTACCACGTTAAATAGTGTCAAGGTAACAACAAGCAGTACAGTGCGCCCCCTGCAGGGCAATATGCATAGAAACAGGAGTTCTAACAGTCGTTTTCGTGGCTGTTGTCGGGGTACTGTCTGTCTTTTATTTTCTGACGTACAGAAACACACAATACAGCTTCTTTCATAATAGTAGACCACAATATTATTCAGAATTTAAACAAAATGCAAGTGTGTGTGTATATATATATATATATATATATAACACTATATATAATACACTGCTGGGAACCTCTGAGGTTCCCACACACACAGCCCTGCATGATGCCAGGAGGGCAGCACTGTTCCCGGTGTATAGCACCCAGCACTCCTGCAGTGGCTGGCAAAGATACCTTTGTATTCACACTCTAGATTTCCAGCTCAGAGCACTGTGCATGGGCTTTGACATTAACAAGTACAAAAAAATAAAAATAAAAACTTCACTTGTATTCTTTATTTAAAGATCAGACACTTTCTACTTCCTTCTCAGCTCTCTGAACACAACTGCATGCATCCCCATGAGCTTTTAATAAACAGAGCCTCGTGGAACTCCACATGGGATTACTGCTCCTCCCCGTGGAACGCCATGTGGGATTACTGCTTCTCCCCGTGGAACGCCACGTGGGATTACTGCTCCTCCCCGTGGAACGCCACGTGGGATTACTGCTCCTCCCTCTGGTTTGGTGGGCTTGAGAGTTGACTGCAGTACAGATACACAGATCAGTATACCAGACGCTGCATGTCAACAGCAGCTGAACTGCAGTTACCTACATGTCATATATGTGATATTCAGAGAAGGGGGGAGTGGGTCACTTGATACAGGCTGTATCGCCAATTAAAAATGAATGACTGATGACTAACCAAAAGTTAGCAAAGGGGTAAAAGTAATTGCTTTTGCCAAGGAAATCATTTAAAGGCTACATAGCACACTACTACCATCTAGTGGACAAACAAAACATACATACATCTCTCACACACTTTCATAATGCCATTGAGGGAAGGGGCACAATGCAACTTTCAGATAAAACACAGGGAATGTTAAAGATAATCTTCACATAACCCCTTCATATTCCTTCCAGTAATGCGAGACGCAACAGAGCAGTATTAATGTCAGAAACAGGTTCATTTCCAGATCATCCAGTCCTAACCTGGTTAATGCTATAAGACTGAATGCCACCACGGCACTCTGAACAGACCAAGACATACCGGCACCCGCAGGACCCGCCCCACCCACCCCACACAGCTGCCAGGATATTCCGGCACGTCTACTGCCCGACAGACCTTGCATGCCATTGCTGCAGGCTGTTAATGCTGTTGCTAAGCTGCGTTGCATAAATCATTAGGTGCCTGAACAGAGCCATAAAAATTCTCATTGCTAGCTGCTTGAGCCTTTAACTGAGACGTGACTTGTCTGTGAAAGCCTGAGTGTCACCAGCTCTCAGCCAACACCACTGCTATGCAACGGGAGTCTTCCCTTCTGAAATGATAGGATCACATTTCAAACACAGAGATCTGCAATACCGAGCACCTCTCGTCTATTGCGTAATCGGAATCACGCTGGGCAAGAGCGGTTCCAAGGATCTGTTTTGAATGCCCCCTTTCTCCCCGATCCTGCACAAACAGGTTAAAGACAAATACCTCTGGTCTGTTTTAGTTACTACTGAGCACAATAATCACCACATACCTTTGTATCACTTACACATTCTTAACTATTTGCTTTAAAGTTGCTATATACAAGAAAGTCCATCAAAAACACAATTTATTTATTAACATAAAAAAAAAACACATATACATATTATTTACCATAACATACTGTTATTCAGTACCTAGCAAAATAAGATTTGACCATATTTTTGTTGTTGTTTGTTTTGCAAGTTTTTAATAAAGATGCTTTTAAATATGATACACATGCAAAACAAGAAGAGAGAAACAAACAAAGGCAACAGATAAAAGAGAGACAGTGTTTCTTACAGGCTTTGACTGTCCCGAGTTCTTAAATAAAATCAGGAGCTGGCAAACGGTGGTGGTTCTCATGAATTTGTCGTTGCTCTCACTTACTTAGAAGCTACAACATAGACCCAAATGTTGGCTTCAGTACCACACGTAATGGGAAAGTACATACAAAAACACAACATTTTTAAGCAGTGTAACAACTGAAACATGAAGGTGACAGTGATAGAAAGGCCATGTGACTCACTGTTAGAAAAGTAATCTGAGGTGGTTTTTGGTTTGGAGATGAATGAAGTAACGGAACGAGATCAGATAGTTCTTTGCTGGTTCTGGAACGATGTAAGACAGGTTCAATTTGAATTCTGCTCCACCACACTCGCGGAAAATAAATGGAAAGCATTACAGAAGATCATTTCAGTTATGTTACGCTGCTAAAACTGCTGAGGGCCACAAGCATCCTTCTCCGACAGCTTTTATTCGGTACTTCTCTGAAGCTGTTCTAAGAATACCTGCTCTAAGATTAAAATGCAATGACGGTCTGCATTTGTTACAAGTTTAAACCTTGGTTTGCTTTGAGAGCTCAGTAGTTTGATATTTTAATTTAGTGCAGTCTTAAGATCCTGAAAGACCTCCGATCTGGACCAGACATCACCAGTCTCATAGCAGTGAACGGGACCGATAACGTTATTCCACACAAAGCTAGTACAGAGGCTGTCCTGGGGATTAAAATACAAGCTCAGTTCATAAGCATTAAGAAATGGAGTGTTTGATAAAACACGTATGTAGCTGTGCATGCAATACATAAACAGCTGGTGCAAGACTACAGCAAGTACTGGCCAGTATTGTTTCAGTTAACAGTTAGACCAGGAGCACTCCAGGTTTGATAAGGGCAGTCCTGCACAGACGACAGCTTTCTTCTGTGCAGGATCTTTAAGCTGCTACAACAGGGTAGATGGCAGCAATGGCCTATTTGAGAGAAGGATTATTCTTCAGTAAAAGGCTCACCAAACTAACAAGGTTGGTGTTCAAAATATTACGCAGAGAATTACGACGAAAAGAATAAACAAAGCGGGTGCACCCTTCCCATGTTTATTTAATTAAACAAGTTCATTTTCTTTTGTACCTCGCAAGAGGGTGGTTCAGATTTCAGGGCTGTAGTGAGTTGGAGGAGCATGCCCTGATGATCCCAGCCACATTTCAAGCTTTTCAAAACAGATTTAAGAAATCAAAAAGCCATGTCAAGATATTCAGAGATATCTTCAGCAATCCTGCAGTTGTAGTGTGAAATGCAAGAACCCGCAAGCTCACTCAAGGTGACTCAACAAGAACCCTTTCCTAGGAGGTATATCATCCCTTTCCTTGGATAGACTCCTGTGCCACAAAGGGTCACGAAATTGCCTCTCTACTCCAGATCCCCTGTGGTTTCACTGCAGGTCGTTCCCCACGTCAGAGCCACAGTTCATCAATACATTAATATACAGCTTGCTCCTTCCTACTGTACAGTACATTACTCCCCCAGGCTGTTTGATCTCCACATAGGAAAGAGAAAGGGGCAACAGATATTTTACAAACTACTGTTCCAGGAATACAATTCAGAGTTGATATGCTTCAATGGAGAATCCTGGATTCTTTCCATTACTGGCACTCTGATAAATTCCTTTTACGAGCGACACTCAGACCTCAAGCCCCTGGAATGTATACTTTTGAATCGGACAGAACACACTGACTAATATATTAATCTTTCGCTCTGCATTAAAATGTATTAAAATCAACCAGGATAGGAAAATAATGATCCGGATTTCTCCTCCCTGGTCCTTACGTCACTGTAGGGACATCAAGAGATGCCAGTGACAGTTTGGAAAATAATAAATAAGAAACAGCCCTTGAAATGCACGTATGAAGCAGCTACACGGAGCATGCTTCTCCAACACAGGCAGGTTACACCACTTCTCCAAAGACATGGGCGAAAATGTCATGGCATGGCCTATTCTGCACGATTTAGATTAGATGACAGCTCCAGTAATATCATTAACACCATCAGGTTTGGAATTAAAAATTAGCCTCACAATTAATGCTCAAAAATAAAATCGTAAATATTTTATAATAATAATATTAATCATAATAATACTAATCATTATAATAAACAGTGCAAATGAAGGCGTAAACCCTCTTTACAAGAACAAAAAAACAGGCTTGTTGACCTCAGGGGGACATGGGGATATTTAAGAATGATGGCGAGAGGTCAGGGTAGAATATGGCAGGTCCGAGATGTCCAGGCCTCAGCTCCTCCGGGTCCTAGAGTGCTGAATGAGCCACTGTAGTGTGATATCTGCAGCAGGAGAGAGGAGCAGACATTACAAACACACACACACACACACACACACACACACACACACACACACACACTGTAGTGTGATATCTGCAGCACAGGAGAGAGGAGCAGACGTTATAAACACACACACACTAGCACACTGCTCTGTACACACACAGCTACTAGCACACTGCTCCGTATACACACTCTGTAGTGTGATATCTGAAGCAGGAGAGGAGGCAATGTTACACACACACACACACTGCTGTGCAAATGTCTTAGACATGTTGCATTTTTCTACTCTGATGCATTATTGAGCATCAACAATTTACTCAAAGCCTCCAATAGTGTTTTCTACTATTACAACAACCTTGGCTCGCATAAAGAAGGGAAAACATTGAGTGAAATAGATCGCATCTCTCGATTTTCAAGGGACTGGAAAACCCCAAAAGCTGTCTAACAAGGATGAGCAATACTTGAAGATAATATCCTTAAGAAACGGAAAGAAAGCAAGCGTTGGACTGACAACAGAACTGGCAGAAGGTACAGGTGTCGTTCATCAAATCAACAGTACAAAAGTCACTCTTGAAAACAGGACTTAAAGGATGTGTTGCGGTAAGTATACCTTACCTTAATAGAATAACTTAATGATCGAATGACAAATAAATGCATAATTGCACTGTAATTGACCAATGATATAATTACAATTACAATAACGCAAGTGCACCAAGGTTCAGTTACAATGGCACTGTGATTGCAATTCATTACAAATTGCACAATTCCAACTGGAATTGATCTCAGACCTTCCCACAGGTGTTTGGTTTCATCTACACTGTACTGGCTTCACGAGAGAATAAATCTTTATCATATTCCATTCATTTTTTGGTGTTTCTTTTTATTTCTTGAAAGGAAGCCTGTGCTAGTCTGCAAGCAGCATAAAACACATGGTTAAATGTCACAGGAGAAGAGACGGCAGCCAAAGCAGCTTGCAGCTACAACTGCGTATAGAATTCTGACTAAAGGCTTAAGGGTCAGAGAGCTAGTTAACTGCAGGAAACATTTCGCCTCTACAATAATAGGAAGTATTCATTAAAAAAAAAAGAAAGCAATTGGACTCAAACGCTAAGCTTTCATGATCTGTTCAAAGCTATTTCTTGGCTCAGAGCTTTTAGCAATGACCTTTTAAAAGCCCATTACCTCCTGAGCTGCCTGGGGAGGGTTGACACACCGGGAAAACTGCAGCCACAGCACTTGCTGTATAATCGGTGAAACCAGTCTGATCAGTCTCTCTGTGAGACACTGGAGAAATAAACTTGCATTCCCTGCACAGTACCAGGGCAACTGAACTGAAGGAGACAGAAACCTCTAAAATGGGCTCGCCCGAGTGGCCGTAGCCTTCCCGTCACTGCGGTTTGAAAGACCAGCCCTTTCTGTATATCCCCTTCAGTCACTGCTTGCATAACTGTACCATGGTAAGGTTCCCAGCTACAGGGATAGAAATGAGATTCCTATTGCACAGCTGTTTCACCCATTCCAGGTTTTACTACAAGCTTGATTAGGCACAGTGTATAGGTAACAAGCTCAGGTGTGTCTTATTTAACTCATAGTACAACTAGGAATGGATCAAACTGCTATGCAAGTCTTACTTCCATCCCTGCGTCCATTTTATACTTCATAGATGTTTCTTTCAGTTTTTAATGACCTAGCTGGGTGTTAATCAATTCCTACACTCTCTAGAGAACCTTTTGGTTCTGCCTGTGCATCAATTTCGCACACATGCTACAGATAAACTGCTTCATCCTGGCGCTTGTGCAGTAGATCACATGGTGCGGTTTGCAGCAAGACTACAGTACAGCACTGGAAATCGCCAGGTACCAGGAGGCGTCTGCACGTTCCACACTGGATTACAGAACTACGAGCAAAGAACCAGAATGTCAAGGATACTTTTTTCCTCCTTTGTGCTGTAAGTTTGTTACTTACCAATGTTGTCCTTTTCCTTGCAGGAGATGGAATAACAGCAGATTTCCCGATCCTGGATCGCAGACAGGTTCCTGCACAGGGAGCAAAACAGGGGAGCATTACAGTGCTGTGAAAAGAACCGACCCTAATACCCTGGCTTTACACACTGCAGGGTCTTCACATTAAACCAAATACCCTGGCTTTACACACTGCAGGGTCTTCACATTAAACCAAATACCCTGGCTTTACTCACTGCAGGGTCTTCACAATAAAGCGCGTGTTCATCCCAATTGTAAAATTGCCTTTATTCTCTGCACTCCTCTCCAGTGGGCCGACCTTGAGAAGGTCAACTATTGGGCTGATCTGGAGCTACTTCGGGGTCTGCTGCTTCTCTTCTTTTCTGAAACTACTTCCCTGCGGAGTTTGGACAAAAATAACTAAACAGCCCATCTGCCCACAGTGGCTCTATAGCCTATCTAGTGAGCCACGGCAGCCCTTCAGCAAACGGCAGGCTATTGGTTTGGTTGTCCACTCCTAGAGGAGCCAATCAAATAAGGGTACCATGTTTTGGAATTTACTATCAGATGATGTAAAAGGTTCTTATGACTAACAGTTTTACAACTAAATTAAAAATGTGGTTAAAACAAAGACAAGTCTGATTTTAATATATTATAAGGGTTGGGTGGGTATTTATTCAGGGAATTCATTTTAGTTCTAGTTATTATGTTAACAATAGTACTGGTATATCTAATTATAATAGATTAAAAAAAAATATATATATATATATATAGGATTTTGGTTTATGTGAACCAATGTATTAATCTTATTGTATTTATTGTACTGTGCTGATTGGTTATTCACCATCTCTCTTTTGGTTTCTCACAAGCGCAGGGACTCCCGATGTAAATCAGCTTCTAGCCAAGTCTGGGTACAACACATCTTGTGAACATTGTCCCTGACAGATGAAGATTAAGAATAATTCATGCAGCACATATTTAGATGAGGAGTCTCTTTGTTCATGTACTTCATCACTGCAAAGTTGTTTTTTTTTGTTTCTTTAAATCATTTTTTGGATTGTCAGCACTGTGTGTATGCGACTGCCTAATCTGCACATGTTACACAACAACACTGTGAGGGAAACAGAATTAATCTGCGATATGCTTCCCATCTCTACCACGGACGGTCAATCAACGAAGGTCAAAGCCTGACTGTTTACTCCTGACAGAGTGCGAGAAACCAGCTGACCAGCGAACAGCAGAGTGCGCTTCAAAACATTCTTCAACTTACATTCGCTCGATGAGCTCCTTTTCATCCAAGGCACCAGGCAGGTCTCGCTTGTTCCCAAGAACTAGGACCTGCAGGGGTTAAAACAACGACAGAATTCATCCTGACATGCCCCAGCCAATGCAGAGACTACTGTGTGCTCTACAGGTCCCCAGATCAACGCTGGTTCAAATCCTGTCCAAGGACAGCATGATGATGCCACTCAGATGTTACCGTGCACCCAATGAGCCACAGTGCACAGGAAATAAGATCTGGTGTGAGCAAACTCACAGTAAAACTGCTCTGCAATGGAAGGGGGGCGTGTGTGCATAAGGAGGGATGGGGGGCTTGTAAATCTTTGAATCCTATAATAAGAGGAGTCAGGAGCACCACAATTAGAAAGGCTTTTATACTGCAATGAGCCAATTAAAAGCTTCTAGCGTTCATTACAATACTGCTCTTAACTGGCAGAAAGGCTGATGCCTGCTGCCACTGCCCTCTGATCACTGGCATCTTGTTTTCAGTTTGTCCCGAGAGACACATTACAAGCACGGAACTCCAAGACTGCACTGGCTATATTTACCAGTTAGTATATTTCTGAGGCTCCTGGTCAACATATTAATATGCTGCTCCACAAAACCTTTAAATACAGCATGTCTTCCAACCCCAACAAACCACACTGCTTCCCAGCATCTCAGTTTTAACCACTGGAGTTGACCAAACTGCCTCCCAGTCACACAGCTCGAAGCCACCAGACCAAAGTGCTTCACAGCCATTCACTCCAACCACTGGAGCAGGGAGGTCACACAGTGTCACATCTCCAGACACGGCCCATTTGTTCTGAAAGCACGGCCTTGGAGGTAATCAATACCTGCAGCCCTTACTCGTGCTGTGCAGCACCGCCCCTGTGAACAGAGGCAGAGCGACATCTTTGTTTTAATGAGCTCCTGTCCCGGGGGACCGTAACATCACCAGATGTGGCACCATCTGCACCATCACACAGACACACTCATCTCAACGCTCCCCATCACCGGAGTGGCTATCACGCAGCATGAGGAGTTGGAGACAGAGAGCCTGGAATGAGGGGAGAAAACCCCCAGGCACCCCCCCTAACTGATGGAGCAGCATCTATTATTAATACAGATGCTGCAGGAGTCCCTGACAGGCTCTCTTTGCACCCTTTTACACACACACGCAACACCACGGACAAAACACGCAAATGATCCGGTGCATTATACAGTATGCTTGGTTTCCACTCAAGTGGAATTAAATATACTGCTCATAAGATATTAATTACATTTATTCCACCCTGAACTATAGAAACAAAGAAAAAGCTGTACTGTTCTAGAAAAAACTGTTTTTTGGTTCACTCAGTTATCATCTAAATAGCATTATATTAAATATATTCTGTACTATAATATGATGCAATTATATATATATATAATATATACTACCCAAGACCTCAGTTGCTTTAAGTTATATATTTTACAATAAAACATACCAAATAAAGCAGCACTTATTCTTGTGCAATTAACATCTCTGCTGATGTGCAAGTCGCACAGGATGTGCAGTGATGGAATGCCCACTGTATATATATATATTTTTTTTGCAAGAAAGTAATATAGCAGATAAATGATAAGAATACAGTAGCAGGGAGGTTGCTATAGCGACAGCCGGCCAGTTCACTTCAGCTGCTTGTTTAAATAATATACCTGTCGTTATTCTTATCATTGTTAACATCCTGACAAATTATACAACTGAAGTCTGTTTCAAAGCTCTTTTCAAAATGTCCTCTCTAGTGCACTGATAGTGTAAGGATTAGTGCCCATGTTGTCAAACAGGTAACACCACACTAGAAATCCAGGATGTGGAGTGGAACAGAAAAGCCACTGCACGGGTCTGTCATTTAAACAGCTGTAGCAGCACGTAGGAACGTGCAATGCTATATTTTTCAGATTTCCTATAAACCCATATAAGTGGTCTATGCAGGTGAAGCCCTCTCAGTTTTAAGTCCTAAGCAAACCCCTTCATCAGGAATACTCACAGGGATGCCCTGCAGCTGGGGTTTGTCTAACAGGTTGTGCAGTTCATTCTTAGAGGCTTCAATCTTACCCGGGTCAGCTGCATCCACCATATACCTGGAAAAAAAAAAATATATATATATATATATATATATATATATTCATTAAATGATATTTCATTACGACCCATTTGAAGTGCTACGTGAACCAATGACTGCCTTTGTCAAGTGTTCTATCATTATAGAACGATTTCCAATTCGGAGCATTCCACAACAAGTTTAGAGCAGGGATGAAAATAAGACAGCAGTTTCTACCCAGTCCAGGTTTTACTACAAGCTTCATTAGCACCAGTGTACAGGTAAGCTCAGGTGTGAGTTATTAAACTCATAGCAAAACCTGAAATTGATCAAACTATTATACAACAGGAGTCTTATTCCCATCCCTGTTAAGAGTGCAGATCCTGGAATGTAATTGGTACAAATTTGCAAACGTTGATTCCAGTAACACACACACACACACACAGGTTGCCATGACGAAGGCAGCAGCCAGGCTCGGTACTCACACGATGGCGCTGACTCCTCGGCAGTAGCGCTCCCACATGCTCCGGAATCGAGGCTGGCCGCCAATATCCCAGAGCTGGAGGGAGGAAACACACAGACCAGCATGATCAGACTCACCAGAATCCCATCTAACACAACAGCTCCCAGCCCTGCCACTCGAGGTCTGTTCCAGTCCAACCACACTTAAATCATTTCATGCAGCCAGTTAAAAAAACTCATTCAGTAGCTGGCTGGAACAAATAGCTGGACTGGAACAGAGATCAAGAGCCAGGGTTGGGAACCACGGATCTAGTGTAACCACATGGAAATAATGCGTGACATACAGACATGCACGGACAGACTGATGCACCATGCACTCTAATATTCTCAACTTCTGCTCACGAATGTCCCGATTGCACACAGATATGGGCAGACAGATGTACATTGTTTGTTCATTCAAAGTAATGCTTGTATCTATTTGTATCGTGGGGGGAATCTGCTCTGGGGTTTTATAGTTTCTTTTAGGTGCTTTTCTCTTAACACAATATATGCTTATAAAAAGCAGATTTAGGGAAGTTGTGGGAATTCCTAGCAAAATAAATAAACTGAGTAACAAAAAAAACTATTTGGAAAAAATTCACTAGACGTGATCACAAAATGACAAACTCCGTTTTAGAGCAGGTGCAGTGACTTTGTCATGATTAACAACTGACATCACGAAGATGCTGCAAAACACTGCTCCGTCGATCCCGCGCAGGTGTTGTGGCTCCTGGTCTCCCAGTTCACGGCCTGTCACTGACAGTGCGTCTGGTTATACCGCCTCACCAGGTTTGAAACTGCTGGCTGTGAGCACCCAAGATGGAGCCACAGTACTCTGCCCTAGTCCAGCCTCCAACATGCCGATCGCACAAAGGCGCTGCTCTCTTGACAGACGTGACATTGTTTTTTTTCTGTTTTTTTTTTTTTTTTATTGCTTTTATTCAAGCTTGCAATTCAACAGCTAAATCACTCCATACCCAGTGTCCAATCCACTGTCTAAGTAATCGGGTGATTCAGTGCATATGCTTCAGTCGCAGTCACTCAAGCGTGTCACGGTCTAGGATGAATAATCGAGTGATTAAAACGGAAACCAAAAACATTTCGTCAATGTCCATCATTTATATATCTTATTTTTTTCCTATAAATATGTTTAACAGCGAGAAGTTTCTTTTGAGTATACACTCCTCAAATTCTAAAAAAAGAGTTAATGAGATCTTTTGTATTCCTCAAAAAATCTAAGTTCGTCACGATCTCTCTGAAACTCCAAACTGGAAGCGAGTCACATTAGCACGCTTGTTTTTCTCTGAAGGCATGCCTTGCCCTTTTATTGTGAACAATGTAAAGTTCCTTGGTGGTTTTTCCTTTTTATTTGATCACACTTATGGATCAGTCCACCTCTGCACCTAGCAGGAGACTCAGCAGAGGGCTTCTTCTCAGATGCAGTCTCAAACTCCACTTTAACAAACCCTGTCTTGCACTTACCTTGATAGTCACATTTCCCTTTGTGATTTTCCTCATGTTGAATCCCACGGTTGGAATCATATCCTCACTGAATTGCCCCGACTGTAAAATAAATAATCAACAATTAATAGAGGTTTAAACAGATGAACCCGAAGAGCTGTAGTGTTTTATTAAACGTTGAACAGAAAACGGACTGTTTAATCAGGATCCTGCATTGATTTTTCGCAAGCTTCATCAACTATTGTCTTGATGAATCAAACAGTGCTGAATCCATAGTGCGGAAATCAATACAAAAGCACAACATAGAAGATGAATAACTCATGGCTACTTTTTCATGACGATTTAACAAAAAAAAAAAAATTCAGGTTTAAACGTTCAATCTACTAAAATGAAAATGTATGTGATTAGAATTAGCAAAGATGAATTTGAAGAACTCAGAAGTCTAGTTTTATAATCCAGGCAAATACTAGAAAATTAGACACCCAAATATAAGAAACTTCATCGTGTGTGCTGGTCAGCTAGGAACAACCGTTATTCAGTCAAGTGTTGGATTTAAAAAAAATAAAAATAAAATCAGGCTAAAATCAGGCATTTATTTAATTGAATTACTTTCTGTAATTTTCTTGCCTGTTCTGAAAAGGGGACTGTGGCAGGCTGGCGAGTGGACAGAGGCCCAGAGACAGTCTGCAGTTCAAAAAAATACTAATTTTATTATAAATAAACAAAAATAAAAGGTGCACAAGGGCAAAACAAAAAATCTTTAAACACAAATAGAAAAACAACAAAACCAGGCTGGGCAATGCCTTCACTGGATTCAAACATACAAACAAAACCTCCCCCCATGTACAACGTACACCAGCCACAATCGGCCAACTCCCCCCTTCCCTCAATTACAATTATGTCCCTTGGGTGGGCTGTTTTGGTAGGTGGTGGTGGGCTTGGTTGATGTCGGAGCCCCCAAGCCTTCTTTGGTTGAGGGGGCCCGGATCTCCAAGGTAGTACGACGGCCCCGCTCCCTCTAGTGGCGGAGGCGGCGACGGGGGCCCGGCTCCCTCTAGTGGCGGAGGCGGTGGACCCTCTGGAGGCGACGGCAGCAGCGGACCCTCGGGAACCCTAAAAAACAAGGAGACACCAGCAGCCCCAGGCGATGCGGAGCAGCAGGCAACCCCAGGCGATGCCGATGCGTCATCCCTGAGCGGAGCGGGTGTGACATCCCTGAGCGGAGCAAGGCAGGCATCCTTGGGCCATAGCTCCTCCCTCTCTGGGCTCTGGGAGCGGCGGCAGCTCACCCCTCTCTGGGCTCTGGGAGCGGCGGCAGCTCACCCCTCTCTGGGCTCTGGGAGCGGCGGCAGCTCACCCCTCTCTGGCTCTGGGAGCGGCGGCAGCTCACCCCTCTCTGGGCTCTGGGAGCGGCGGCAGCTCACCCCTCTCTGGCTCTCGGGAAGGCGGCTCACCCCTCTCTGGCTCTCGGGAAGGCGGCTCACCCCTCTCTGGCTCTCGGGAAGGCGGCTCACCCCTCTCTGGCTCTCGGGAAGGCGGCTCACCCCTCTTCTCGGGAAGGCGGCTCCACCTGGAGTGACTGGGGCATCTCCCATGTCTACCGCCAGGTAATTAACCACCATGAGGGCAACCTCTGGGAAGGACGCCGGGTGATGTTGTTCCTCCCACTGTTCCCACCTCTCCCCATCTCGACGTCACAGCATGTCCTGGAACGGTGGTGAAGGTGGTAGTGCTAGAGGTAGTGGTGTGGCCCCCGATTCCCGGGGTGAATACTGCACCTCTTCCTGGGCCTGGTTGTAGGGGCATCCTGCTCAGTTGTGGCCGTCCTCCTCACACCGGCCACACCAGTTTGCCGGTGGCACATCTGGGCAGGACCGCCAACGATGGTCCTCCTTCCTGCACCAGGAACACCAGGGGAAGAGGCTGTCCGGGTCCTCCAGCAGTGGCTGCAGCAGCTTACATTTCTTCAGCTGCTGCTGCTGCTGCTTTTCCTGCCTTTGCCGCTGTCTGCTCTTCTTTTCCATGTTTTTAAAAAAATAAAAATAATTATCCCAAAAATTCAATAAATAAATAAAACCTACTGCTTTGAGCCTCTAGGTGGCGCTGTCCCACCTCTGACACCAAATGTGGCAGGCTGGCGAGTGGATAGAGGCCCAGAGACAGTCTGCAGTTCAAAAAAATACTAATTTTATTATAAATAAACAAAAATAAAGGTGCACAAGGGCAAAACAAAAAATCTTTAAAACACAAATAGAAAAACAACAAAACTTACAAAAAAAAAAAAAAAAGGTTTCCAGGCTGGGCAATGCCTTCACCGGATTCAAACTTTCAAACATACAAACAAAACACCAACCTGCTTCCTCAACTCCCTCCTCCTAAATGAGAAGCAGAGGCCTCCTTTTAGGTCAGGTGGCTGGGCGCTGATTGATCGTTAATTAAACTAATCAACTAATCAACCCCAGCCATCTGAATATAATAAACCCAGGCAGGTAGGGGAAATTAACCCCATCCCTGCCAATTTAAAAAGGGCAGAGCTTTGCTCTGCCACAGGGACTGACGGAGATAAAACTCCCACTGCACTCCAATGATCTTGGTATTGTCTTTCAGATCTCTAAATCCACTGACCCTGAACAGATCAGAGATATTACCTTGGCAAGGCATGCTGCTTTTTGGAGGCACGTCAGGACGCTTTACCCAGGGGAACAGTGGAATTCTACCAAAAAACAGCAGGGGACTTTTTCAAGTGTTGAGTATTCCCTGGTGCGGTATAGGGTTGCTGCTAGCTTACCTGCAGCGTTGTTCGAGCTCAGAGTTATTCTACAGCGTTGTTCGAGCTCAGAGTTATTCTACAGCACAGTGGGATATTAGGAAGCCTTTTCACCTTGAGGTCGGCAGCCGTTCGAATCCAGATCAGGGCTAGAGTCATAATTAAACCTTGTCACAAACTAGCTGGCTGTCGGGAACTGCCGTGTGCCAAGCAGCGCTACGCAATTATACTGGAACCATGCAAACACGTGGAGAAGAACACACTACCTACCCTGGACCACAAGATTTCACTTATGTAATTTGACAGTTGTTTCGAGCATTATTTCTAAAATTGGACACACACTGGATTAAAGAGCAATTAGCAGTGAAGAGCAGGCAGGGTTTCGTCAGCAGCACAGCGTACACAATCCTCTGTATAATCAATATTCCTGCACCGGTGGTACAGGGCCCCCTTCCTTGAGGCTTCCCGTGGAGCACAGGCGGAGCGGGATGCTCCCACAGCATGGACTCCAATCTGGATATATGGGTCACGCTTAATACCGCAGTATCAATACAGGGGTCTATTCAATTCATCTCAGGGATAGAAATAAGACTCCTGCTGCAGAGCAGTTTCACCCATTCCAGGTTTTAATGCAAGCTTGATTAGCCACAGCGTACAGGTAACAAGCTCAGGTGCATCTTGTTAAACTTCTAGTACAGGAATGGACCAAACTGCTCTGCAATGGAAGTCTTTTTTCCATCCCTGGATCTAAACAGTGGCGGATCAATATACTGATGTAGTCTGAAATCATTAAAATCAATCACAGCCTGGGGGTCAGTCTCTCAGAGTATCTCTTGCCTTTAAAATCAAGTAAAATGACAGGTTTGGTTCTGATTTAATATTTATTGAGATCTGCAACTGTTTTGATCGATTGAACAGACATCTGATTTACTATTATCCATCGCCAGCCCATGCCTGGAACACGTGCGAATCAAGCATATTAACCTATAATGCTGAATGTTGGAAAACATGGATCGAGAATTGATTAGGAGTTTGCTACACATGTGGACTGGCAGAGCTATACTGGTGTTCTTTTCTGAAAAGAGACTTCAATTCTCGATTCATGTTTTCCAACACTGAACAAGACCACGGCCATTTCTGTACAATCATCTTCAACATCAGTGTCCAGCCTGTAATCCCTTCTGGGGATGATGTGACCTTCTCTCATCTGACCGATGGCAAAATTGGTGTGTTTTAATAAAGACTGATTCCAGTACTGAGCTGTAAAGATATTGTATTCTGAGAGTGTTATATTTAAATGCCAGTGTATTTATCAAAGATCAGGATTTGTTTGAATGAGTCTTTATACCACTGCTTTTTATAGTTAATTCCTCGCATTATTAGAGAACTTAATTGTCATATATTTTTCTACTTTTAACGTGTTACATATTGTAACAGCTTGCTGTAAAATAAAGGCACCCCCACCGGGGCCACATCGCCCCCAGCCCCTGCTACTACGTTGTCTCTGCCTGCATTCTGAGCAACATAATGCCTTGTGTTACCTTTTGAAAATGAACGAACATTTTAATTGCGAGCGAATATTCACCCCAGCACTACTATTTAGGGTCATTGTAATTACTACAGCATAATTGTAACTAATTGTAATTGAACAAAATAGCATTTTAACTGTGATTGTAATTTCAGCAAACAATTTTGATCTGTTAAGCCCATCTCCTAAAATGCTTTAAAAAGCTATTCATGTTTTGTGAAGAGCCTGTGGACGGGGGTGGGTTGAGTTATGGCAGCCCGTGGCCCGCAGGTGATGTCATGGGAGCAAAAGGTGGAGGAACACAGAAGATTCCAAAATCGCTGGACAGATGATTTTTTTTTTTTTTTTTTTTACTGAATTTGACGGCAAAGGCAATATCTGATTTGCGGTGAAACGGTTGCAGTTATGAAAGATTACAACATACAATGGCACTCTGACATGCTGCACAAAGCAACATATTGCAAGTTTACTGGAAAGGCTTGTGTCACAAAGATGTAAGAAGCTATGGAGTCTACACGACATGTTCTTCTGAAAATGAGCAGAAAATAAATGAGTGCTGTGGAGGCCAGTTTTATTGTTAACAAAGAGACTGCACGTGCTGTCAAACCTTTTTCAGATGGTGAATTTGTTAAAAGGTGCATGCTTAAAACAGCCGATGTAGTATGCCCTGAAAAAAGAAGAGACAATTTTTCTCGTAACATGATCGCTGAGTGAATTACCGAAATGGCAGGTCATATTGACTAATGTTATTGAAGAGCTTTTAAGTTTATCAAGCATGAACAACACAACCACAGGAAATTTTTTTTTTTTTTTTTTTTAATTTCAAGAAGCCATAGAAAGTGGACTGGCTGGCAGAGTGCTGGAAAAAATGTAAGAAATGCAGAAGTACCAAGGCATTATGAGGAAAAGATGCAGAAATACAACATGCAATGAGCATTGTTATTAAGTGTGTGAATTTCATTCACAGCAGGGGTTGCATCATCAGCAGTTTTGTGCCTTGTTAATGAGTTGGAATCGCAGTATGATAGTTTACTGTATTTTACTCGTGTACCATGGCAGGGTCATGGGGCACTGCTGAAGCAGTTCATTCACTTGTGTCAAATACAGGACTTCATGTCGAAACAAGGAGAACATCTTGTTCAGCTCAGTGATCTTGTGCAGCTTAGTGATCTTGTGCAGCTCAGTGGTCCCCAATGGCTGCTGGATCTTGTGTTTCTTGTTGGCCTCACCAACCATGTGAACATTTTAAACAAGAAACTCCAAGGGCCAAAGCAGATCGCAACACTAATGGAAGAGGCGCCCGCTTTCACAGCCAAGCCAAATTTGTGTCAGCAGAATGTGTCAAACCAAAATTGTGTTCACTTCACTATGTGCCTAGAGATTCAAGATTTACACAAAGATTAATTTGATGATGAAGACCACAAGTGCTGCCGTGAAAACTCAGCAAACCTGATCAAATAATTTGATTGTTGGTTTCAAGACTTCCAGTCTCATCAAAACATCTTTGGGTTATTTGCAAACCCATTTACCTGTAACGTGACAGCAGCCTCGCTAGATCTTCAAGTGGAGCTGATCGATTTTCAGTGCAAACAGCATCTCAAGGATACATTCAACAAAGAGCCACAGCAAGATTTCTACCAGTATGTTCCAGTCAACAAGTTCCCCAAATGGTTGGAACTTCTCCAAACCCTGAGTTTATCTGGAAGCTCTTACATTAGCGTGCAGCTCTTCTGGACAACGGACCTTAAATCAAAGCACAGATCAAGGCTTGTGGATGAACACTTGGCTGATGTGCTGCGCGTGGCCACAGCTAAGGATATACAGCCAGATATCAAGACACTGGTGAGAGAAAAGGAGTGCCAAGTGTCCAGACAGAAGTCATAAAAAGGTACATTTCATAGCAGTAGTTTACCAAACTGCATTTTCGCAGGTTGCCATTATCTTTTTCATTATATTGTGGAATACATTTTAAATACAGAGACAGCGTTATATACTCTGACATCATATATTTTACTGTTTGAGATTTCAATTGAACGTAAAATACTCTATTTCCTCCATTCTATTACATTTGTGATAGTGAGGGTTTTTCTGCTCAGGATCTAGGAAAGCTGCTTCTAGTTATAGCTGCCTATTTTTGTATTATAAAATACATTAAGTAATATGTTGATTCATTGATTGATGATTGATTGATTGATGCATAGTTCACACACTCTAAACTCTGTAGCTGCCTTGGATAAAGGCTACTGCTAAATAAATAAATAATAATTTTCAGGTACATTTCTATGTATAACTTGTTTTCATTCATTTAGAGATCTCTAAATAGCAGAAAGTCCATTCAAAATAGAGCATTTTCACAGGAAGTAACTTAGAGATATCTTAAAATGATGTACATCTCTAAATGAACAGGAAGTCACTTTGAGCACTTAAAGACATCTCTAAAAATGAACAGGGAGTTATTTAGAGATCTCTCTAAAATGACAATGTGGTGTTCCAAAACATTATTTAAAGATACCTGTAAATCAATTTGAGATAACGCCTTCATTTAGAGCTGAAAATAGGATATCTGGGTTACTTAGATATCTCAAACTCATTTTAAAAGGCTTCTGTGAACAATTTCAAGCTATCTAGAAATATTTCAAGCTATATCTTAAACTGCAATTTGAGAGATCTGTAAAGCTGGCTTGCCAGGTGAAGTACAGGTGAGAATTACATTATATACAGCACCATGTGTTGAACACGAAACAAATACAAAATAAAGATACGATGTGAAGTCCAGTGTGTATATTCAAATACCTGAACAATAAACACGCTGTTTAACATTACTTCCAACAGCTTGTTTCACTGACCCAGATTAGCACTAGTCCCGGTTAGGAGTTCTTCAGGTCAGATTCGAAGGGCAGTGGCCTGTGATGCTTGTTTCATGTAGACCTGGGTGATATTAATAATTGGACCCAAGCAGGGCTATAAAACTGTACCCCACCCACCAGAGGGCTGCCCTGGCTCTCCCTAGACATCTATACTGTAATATAAGCACAGGTTTGGAAGCCCGTGCGTCTACTCTTGTTAGGTCAATTTGTTATTTTGAAAATATGTTTTTTTTATGAAACTGTCATTACACACAGGCATCTAAAAAACACAATTTCGATTTAAACATCTAACCTGCACCAGCCCGGCTGTGTCAAGATGGGCCTAGCTCAATAAACAGACATTTATTTATTTATTTATTTATTTTAAATCGAATTTATGTAGAACATGCTTCAGAATTAAAAACCCGGAAGCACGTATATTATGGGTCTTTACGGAATATATATTTGCTTAGATACTTGAACTGTACGCAAATAGCTGTGTTTTAATGGTGGAATATTATTTTCGAAATCGCTGCTTTTCCAGGTCATATGACTGCCTGGTTGTAGTATTGTGGTATATCGTGCTGACGGTCCTGAATGTAGCTAGTCACAATATCGTCACTCAGTACATTACTCGCATCATATCTTACAAAGCATTGTGTAACTGCGATTTATACCACATTAACAATGTGTCTCTAACGACCCTTTTCTCGATAAATAATATTTTATTGCACGGTACTAATAAATAAATAAATAAAAATCACAACATCAATTTTCCATAATGACATCTGCAGCAACGCCTGAAATATTTCGACGGCGACGTACACAATATCCGTCCAGGTATTTCTAACATCACAAACGTGTTTGTAGAAACGGATGCATTTTTAAATATTTACCGCAATCACGTTGACAAAGGTGGTCTTTCCCGAATACTGGAGCCCCACCAGCGTCAGTTCCATCTCCTCCTTCCAAAACAGAGCCTTGAACCAGTCCAGCAGTTTGTTAAATAAAGCGATCATCTTGGCACTCTAGTTTTATTTCTTTTTTTATTATTATTATAATGATGATTTTTTTGAATGACTGCCGAAAAAAAAACCAGCCTGCCCCCTGCCTTTGTGCTCGTCTCCGTGTCCGCTTGTTGAATACCGTATGATAACACACCGCCTCGTTTGTTGTCACCGAGTAGTTCTCTCTACCTCGCGTTCTCCCTTCCTTCTTTCTCTCTGTCTGTCTGTCTGTCTGTCTTTCCCTTCGTCAATGGGTGGGGTTTACGCTCCAGCTGATCGGACAAAGCTCTGGGTTTACACGTCTCCGTGTAAAGAAGGCATGCTCGTGTTATCTAACGTGGAAGCTTCAAATTACAGCGGCCTCTAGCAGAGAAAGAGCAACACTCCCGTTGTTTCAGAATGAGCGTCCCAAGCAGACAAGAACAATCACAGAACGCACCAGGGTTTGCAATTGCATTAAAATGCTTTACCATACCTCTCTGTGCTTTACAATGCTTTACCTGCTCTATGCCATGCCTTCACTGTGCTTTATTACACTTTGCTTGGCTTTTACTATGGGGAACCTAAGGCTGGTACAGCTCAGTTTTCAAAGCGCATACATCAAGTTGCGCTCATAATCCTGGTCGTCATTTCCACCGACACAATGGCTCAGGCTTGGTTTCAAGATAGGAAGCTACAAATGACGCTGATGGGTCAAAGGCTGCTATCTCGTCAACATGCAAAGATTCAGTAACATGACATGCAGTAACATCCTTACCACACATGACCCTAAAAGAAACACCACAACACCCACTTGCTTAAATAAAAAGCTCTTTTATTAGATAACTACAAAACATCACACGCATGGTTTTATTAATCCCTCACCGGCACAGCTGCCAGGACCTCAGTGGACAAAGCAATGTGAAGCCTTTCTAAATGAAGACCGCTAGAGAAGAATGCCGCTGGCCAGGTGTGTCTCTTATGGGCTTGTGTGTGCGTGGTGAGCTGGGCGAGGCTCTCAGATGCTTATCTCTCTCCTTGAAAGCTCTATGGTTCTTTTGGGCTTCCACTCTGGACCCCATCGTGTTTTTCAGGTTTGATAAAGAACCCTGATTGGGTTCTGTATTGTCAATGGGTTTAACTTTCCTCTACCCCAGGGGTTCTAGAATAAGGATGCTGGAACATCTAATAGTTCTACATATCGCTGTGCTCCAACAGTACACAGTGGTTCTTTATTCAACCCCAGCTAGATGCAGGATATGTTCCAGGGAAAGCCTTAAGGGACCTCATGGTCAGAACATTCTTTTATTAATTAGGAGAGTCTGTGCTTCCCCAGCTTTACAAAGTCAATTTAATCTCAATGTTCTGCAATGACACTTAGAAAGCGAGAATACCTCAGAAAACATCTGCTTGAATTCTCGAAAGCATACCTAAAAGACCAAAGAGAAATCTAGCGTAGCAAAAGGCATGATTATAAAAACAACAGCTTACTCATCAGGACACACCCATGTGCGCACTGTTGACTCTGTTATCGGTTGCTGACAGCGCTGTTTCAAATTTTAGCGACTGCCTGCTTTTAACAATTCCCGTAGAAAGTGATAAAACAGGAAGAAAAATATGTAGAAAAGCTGAAGTATTAATCCGGACTGAGAGAAGAGCTCAACTCAAACCCAGATCACACTATGCTTAAGTACAGGACCTCAAGATAGCAGTGGAACAGGAGGACCAGAATTCTGTTTTCAATTTCTCAATGATGTAATACCGCTTATTGTTGAAAGGTGGCAGTGTACCACCAATCAAGCCTGTCTTAATATATTTGACATGAACAAGAGGCATAAACAATTGCACTTATATAAAATAATAATAATAAAGGACTTTTTTTCTGTTAACTTTAAAAATACAAAAATAAACGTAATACCTTCAATGACAAACATTTCGATGAAGAAACCTTTTCATTTGAAGACACTGAGAAAGACTTCTCAAAACATTGGTCATTGAGTTTAAGATGTTTCTGAATTCAGAACTATTGAGTTTTTAATAGTTGCCATAGCAATTTAACCCATTTCTTTCTGCCAATCTCTACAAAGTTTTTTCGTCACAGGTCTTTTTTGTGGCTCTCTGGCAGCATCACTGTGCTTTCCCGTCACGCTGGCTTACATAGAAGGCTGTGAATCCTTTAAGATTCCTGTAGAAAATAAACCAGGAAACATGTGCAAATCTCCTGTGGAATTTCACATTATATACACCAAACCTAATTTATAGTATCCTGAAGAACAGGTTTGTAAGGCCAGAGGCAGGCGCACGTATTTACTGTATTAAAAGAGATCAAATCTTCTTCAGTGGAAAAATAGAGATTCTATAAATTCTGTAAAACATTCATGTGCTGTTGATTGAGGGGGAGGGTCCTCACTGTTCAGGCTTTGGGAGGGCCTGTCGAAGCTGTCTGCTGTACTGGGCCAGCGCCAGGTAGAGGAACTGGTACTGCTCAGAGGTCTGGATCATACCACCCCTGTGAAGAGAGAGGGGGAGTGAGAGGGGTCAGCCTGATCAGCCATTCCATCTCAAATATACAAATACGCACCCCCTCCCCTAACACACTGTAAATAGCTTTGTAAATTGGGACCTGTTCTAGTAGTGTCCAATTACCTCCTATTCTTTTAAAAAGTAAAGTTACAAAATGTAGACATGTTGACAGTTGTGCTTGCCGATCTTGAGTGATGAGTTCAGTTGTTTTGGGTGTGGTTTTTGGAGTAAAGGCATTGAGAATGCAGCCCCTGGTTCTGACCTGTCGATGCGCAGCTGGCACACGATCCCCAGCACGTCCACCTCACCGCTGCTCTTCAGCTGCTGGCAGCCCATACTAGTGGCGATGAAGCAACCTGTCCGCCCGATCCCAGCGCTGAAACACAAGAAGGCAGTGAGTGTGAGCGCCACCCTGCCACCGTGCCACCCTGCCACCCTGCCACCCACTCGCTGCTGCTGCAGACATGCTTTTCCTCTAGCCATATCAGGTGAGATTTAAGATTATTCTTTGTTTGTGATTCACTGTATCTTGATGTAAGTTTCCTAAAACCCTTTCAGATCCCAAAAGCAGTGCCTGGTTTCCAAGTATCACTTCCAGGTGTGATCAGGGGAAACGAATTCTCTGGAATTCTGGAAGTCTTCTGGAATGCCTGGAGGCTGAAGTCTATATTAAAGTGTTGGGCTGCTGAAGATTCAAAGCAACTGTTCTTTATAAAGCAGTGGTGCACATATGGACAAGTGTGTGTCTGTGTGTGTGTGTGTGTCAGTGTGTGTTCTTCTGATGCCATTGCAGTATATTCTAAACTTTAGCTTATATCTCACGACTACTCTAGACCACTTGTGAACTTGAGTAGAAGCTCTCAGGAGTTTGGATATGTTAAGGTGCTCTATAGAAGCGTGTTGTGCAGTGTGCAGTGCAGGGGACTGGACGCTGTGTTAAGGTACTCTATAGAAGCGTGTTGTGCAGTGTGCAGTGCAGGGGACTGGACGCTGTGTTAAGTTACTCTATAGAAGCGTGTTGTGTAGTGTGCAGTGCAGGGTACTGGACGCTGTGTTAAGGTACTCTATAGAAGCGTGTTGTGCAGTGTGCAGTGCAGGGGACTGGACGCTGTGTTAAGTTACTCTATAGAAGCGTGTTGTGTAGTGTGCAGTGCAGGGTACTGGACGCTGTGTTAAGGTACTCTATAGAAGCGTGTTGTGCAGTGTGCAGTGCAGGGGACTGGACGCTGTGTTAAGGTACTCTATAGAAGCGTGTTGTGCAGTGTGCAGTGCAGGGGACTGGACGCTGTGTTAAGGTACTCTATAGAAGCGTGTTGTGCAGTGTGCAGTGCAGGGGACTGGACGCTGTGTTAAGGTACTCTATAGAAGCGTGTTGTGCAGTGTGCAGTGCAGGGGACTGGACGCTGTGTTAAGGTACTCTATAGAAGCGTGTTGTGCAGTGTGCAGTGCAGGGGACTGGACGCTGTGTTAAGGTACTCTATAGAAGCGTGTTGTGCAGTGTGCAGTGCAGGGGACTGGACGCTGTGTTAAGGTACTCTATAGAAGCGTGTTGTGCAGTGTGCAGTGCAGGGGACTGGACGCTGTGTTAAGGTACTCTATAGAAGCGTGTTGTGCAGTGTGCAGTGCAGGGGGCTGGACGCTGTGTTAAGGTACTCTATAGAAGCGTGTTGTGCAGTGTGCAGTGCAGGGGACTGGACGCTGTGTTAAGGTACTCTATAGAAGCGTGTTGTGCAGTGTGCAGTGCAGGGGACTGGACGCTGTGTTAAGGTACTCTATAGAAGCGTGTTGTGCAGTGTGCAGTGCAGGGGACTGGACGCTGTGTTAAGGTACTCTATAGAAGCGTGTTGTGCAGTGTGCAGTGCAGGGGACTGGACGCTGTGTTAAGGTACTCTATAGAAGCGTGTTGTGCAGTGTGCAGTGCAGGGGACTGGACGCTGTGTTAAGGTACTCTATAGAAGCGTGTTGTGCAGTGTGCAGTGCAGGGGACTGGACGCTGTGTTAAGGTACTCTATAGAAGCGTGTTGTGCAGTGTGCAGTGCAGGGGACTGGACGCTGTGTTAATGTACTCTATAGAAGCGTGTTGTGCAGTGTGCAGTGCAGGGGACTGGACGCTGTGTTAAGGTACTCTATAGAAGCGTGTTGTGCAGTGTGCAGTGCAGGGGGCTGGACGCTGTGTTAAGGTACTCTATAGAAGCGTGTTGTGTAGTGTGCAGTGCAGGGGACTGGACGCTGTGTTAAGGTACTCTATAGAAGCGTGTTGTGCAGTGTGCAGTGCAGGGGACTGGACGCTGTGTTAAGGTACTCTATAGAAGCGTGTTGTGCAGTGTGCAGTGCAGGGGACTGGACGCTGTGTTAAGGTACTCTATAGAAGCGTGTTGTGCAGTGTGCAGTGCAGGGGACTGGACGCTGTGTTAAGGTACTCTATAGAAGCGTGTTGTGCAGTGTGCAGTGCAGGGGACTGGACGCTGTGTTAAGGTACTCTATAGAAGCGTGTTGTGCAGTGTGCAGTGCAGGGGACTGGACGCTGTGTTAAGGTACTCTATAGAAGCGTGTTGTGCAGTGTGCAGTGCAGGGGACTGGACGCTGTGTTAAGGTACTCTATAGAAGTGTGTTGTGCAGTGTGCAGTGCAGGGGACTGGACGTTGTGTTAAGGTACTCTATAGAAGCGTGTTGTGTAGTGTGCAGTGCAGGGTACTGGACGCTGTGTTAAGGTACTCTATAGAAGCGTGTTGTGCAGTGTGCAGTGCAGGGGACTGGACGCTGTGTTAAGGTACTCTATAGAAGCGTGTTGTGCAGTGTGCAGTGCAGGGGGCTGGATGCTGTGTTAAGGTACTCTATAGAAGCGTGTTGTGCAGTGTGCAGTGCAGGGGACTGGACGCTGTGTTAAGGTACTCTATAGAAGCGTGTTGTGTAGTGTGCAGTGCAGGGGACTGGACGCTGTGTTAAGGTACTCTATAGAAGCGTGTTGTGCAGTGTGCAGTGCAGGGGGCTGGATGCTGTGTTAAGGTACTCTATAGAAGCGTGTTGTGTAGTGTGCAGTGCAGGAGACTGGACGCTGTGTTAAGGTACTCTATAGAAGCGTGTTGTGCAGTGTGCAGTGCAGGGGACTGGACGCTGTGTTAAGGTACTCTATAGAAGCGTGTTGTGCAGTGTGCAGTGCAGGGGACTGGACGCTGTGTTAAGGTACTCTATAGAAGCGTGTTGTGCAGTGTGCAGTGCAGGGGACTGGACGCTGTGTTAAGGTACTCTATAGAAGCGTGTTGTGCAGTGTGCAGTGCAGGGGGCTGGACGCTGTGTTAATGTACTCTATAGAAGCGTGTTGTGCAGTGTGCAGTGCAGGGGACTGGACGCTGTGTTAAGGTACTCTATAGAAGCGTGTTGTGCAGTGTGCAGTGTGCAGGGGGGACTGGACGCTGTGTTAAGGTACTCTATAGAAGTGTGTTGTGCAGTGTGCAGTGCAGGGGACTGGACGCTGTGTTAAGGTACTCTATAGAAGCATGTTGTGCAGTGTGCAGTGCAGGGGGCTGGACGCTGTGTTAAGGTACTCTATAGAAGCGTGTTGCGCAGTGTGCAGTGCAGTGGGCTGGACGCTGTGTTAAGGTACTCTATAGAAGTGTGCTGTGCAGTGTGCAGTGGGCTGGAGGATGTGTTAAGGTACTTGTAACAGGGAGAGATCTGTGCTGACTCTGCTGGCATGTTCACGGGCTGCAGGAAGAGGGCGGCAGTCGTCCAACAACCGCCTGTGAGTCATGGCAGTGACACGGGGAGGTGGGAAAGTGGGTGTGTGGACTTTCCCCCTCTCTGAATGGCTGAGAGGCGCGTCTTGGGAGATTGTTAGCCCTATAAATTAACGCTCCGTTGTTTCCTCAGGTCTGCCCACTTAGACGCAACGAGAGTGCGGAAGCTCTGATCCAGGACCGCGAATCAGGCGAAACAAAGAGTTTCATAGCGAGACAGAGAGAGCGGGGAACCCTTGTGCAGACCCCGGCATATTGTGAAAGAACAGGCTAGTTAGCCTACAGAGTAGGACGGTGAACAGGGTCGTGAGGGTAGCGACAACCGGGATAACACTGCCGAGTGCAGCACCTTTTATTTGTAGTTTTATTACTGTTTTATTTTCCATTGTTCTTTTCGCCTTCTGTTTTCATTATTATTTCTTTGAGCACCTGCGAGTGCACTTGCTGTTCATGTACCAGCTGTGGTATTTCCGTGGTGCTGTCTATCATCGTTGATAGGCAGCCCACGGTCAACAGTGCCCTCTGCCGGAAAAAGCAAGAACTGTTTGCAAATAAAACTGGGCACCTGTGTGGTGTTTTCAAGTACACCTGTCTGTCTCCTAGTCAGTGAATTACCCACACCCCTGCTCCAGTACCCGGGCTGGGAGCTCCTGCTGACACCCCCCGACCAAATCCTGGACTACCCCTTCCCCCCAGTCCCTTCGCCCTTTCCGGGGCCAGTTGAGGGGACGATCCAGTAGCCGCACTCCTCCCGGGCAGTTTCGCAGGCGTTGGTTCCGCTGCCTGGTACCGCTCGGCAAGTTCGACCGCCCGGTCCAGCGTGTCTGGTGCCTGCCGCTGGACCCACAACCGAGGTTCCGGGGCTATACATTCCAGGAAGCGCTCCACCACAATCATCTCCACCACCCTGGCTTTGGTGTTCAAATCCGGATTTAACCAACCCATGGCGTAATCCTTCAGATGGTGGGCGATGGCTCGTGGGTGCTCCCTTGCCGCAAACTGCTCCTCCCGAAATTTCTTCCGGTAGCCCTCCGGTGTGGCTCCCACACGATTTAGGATGGCTCCCTTCAGCCGGGGGTAATCCAGCATGTGCTCCGGGGACAGCGTCCTCGCAGCTGCTTGAGCCTCCCCGGTGAGTTGGGGCAACACATAGCTAGCCCACTGGGTTTGGGGCCACCCGGCCGAGATCACCATAGCCTCGAACACCTCCAAGTAGGCGCCCGGTCGATCCTCGGCCGTCATTTTGGTGGGTCTCTGGATGGAGTGGTCTGGAGCTACGGGTCTAGCCGCCCCCTGCACTGCTGCAGTGAGCGTCTGGCGCCGGAGGTCCATCATTGCGGCAAACTGGGTAGCATCCATGCTAGTCTGCTCCTTCTGAATATGCACTGCTTGAGGCAGTGCCAGTGAATCCCACTTCTGACACCACGTGTGGAAGGGGTGTGGGTAATTCACTGACTAGGAGACAGACAGGTGTACTTGAAAACACCACACAGGTGCCCAGTTTTATTTGCAAACAGTTCTTGCTTTTTCCAGCAGAGGGCACTGTTGACCGTGGGCTGCCTATCAACGATGATAGACAGCACCACGGAAATACCACAGCTGGTACGTGAACAGCAAGTGCACTCGCAGGTGCTCAAAGAAATAATAATGAAAACAGAAGGCCAAAAGAACAATGGAAAATAAAACAGTAATAAAACTACAAATAAAAGGTGCTGTACTCGGCAGTGTTATCCCGGTTGTCGCTACCCGCACGACCCGGATCACCGTCCTACTCTGTAGGCTAACTAGCCTGTTCTTTCACAATATGCCGGGGTCTGCACAAGGGTTCCCCGCTCTCTCTGTCTCGCTATGAAACTCTTTGTTTCGCCTGATTCGCGGTCGTGGATCAGAGCTTCCGCACTCTCGTTGCGTCTAAGTGGGCAGACCTGAGGAAACAACGGAGCGTTAATTTATAGGGCTAACAATCTCCCAAGATGCGCCTCTCAGCCATTCAGAGAGGGGGAAAGTCCACACACCCACTTTCCCACCTCCCCGTGTCACTGCCATGACTCACAGGCGGTTGTTGGACGACTGCCGCCCTCTTCCTGCAGCCCGTGAACATGCCAGCAGAGTCAGCACAGATCTCTCCCTGTTACAGTACTCTATAGAAGCGTGTCGTGCAGTGTGCAGTGGGCTGGAGGCTGTGTGGACAGTACCTGCAGTGCACGATGACCGGTCCTTGACTCTGCATCCCCTTCCGGCTCTCCTCCACCTCCTGGACCAGCTGCAGCAGGGGTGTGGCGCAGGCGGGGGTCTGGTGGTCCGGCCAGGATGAGTACCAGTAATGTTTCACATGGCGGATTTCCTCTTCAAGCTGGGGGGTGGTGACACATGAATCGTTGAGTAAGAATTTATGAACCACCATGAACCATCACTAATGAGGAACTGATAGAATTTCCCGAGAATTTTTCTTGTTTCATTTAAAAATGAAGATAACGGGACACCAATTTTTTTCACCAGAGTTTGTTAGCTTTTTTTTTCCTATAGGAAATTGTCGCCTCCCCCCCAGACCCCTCACTCACTCCGCGGTGCGTACCTTAACAGTGAGCTCTCGGATAGTATACCCATCACAGTCATTGACTCTGTCCACAGAAACTCTGAACCTGCCATACTGCCCTTCCTCTTCTGGCCAGTAGAGGACACACTTCTAAAGAAGACAGAGAATGAATCAGAGATGGAACTGGATATGTTCCCATTGTATCTACTGCACTTAGTGATATTAAAACCCTGTGCAGCAGAAAAAAATCAACATGCTGTCTCTCATAACGTTGACTCAGTCCTCAATGTAGTCTTGTAAACTACTTAACGTACTGGTTCTGTTTTTTTTCTACCCAACTGGACTGTGAAAACCCACCCACCTGTGCAATCTGACACCACTGACTGTAAAGACTGGAAATGGAATGGAGTTGTTCTTAACCCAACACAAGCAGCTCTTCATTATGAATGTCTTCCCAATCGAAACAGTACATCCAGCTCTGTTCACAGTGCTTCTTAAGGGAGAATTTGCTTGGCTGTTGCTCCACAATGATGCACCCCTCTTTGACACACAGTACTGTACCTCTTTCTTCTCCTGCAGTTTGGTTATCATGATGATAATCGGGGAATCCTCCTGCCACACCATCTCCCAGAAATCAGAGACTGTGTTGACCATGGGTCCCTGGGTGGCAATGAACCTCTTCTCAGTACCTTTGTACTCCTATAGGGGGAGACAGAGGCAAGAGGAAAAGGAGTTGAGAAGGCAGTTCAGTACAGAAGCTCTGTACTGTGCATTAAGAGTGCTTTCTCTGCACTGGGGAGATGCTTACCTGGATATAGTTAGCGTTGATGTAGGAATCACCATCATGCCCCTTCTTCCGGAGACACACTCGGGTCTGGGGGTCTGAAAAAAATGAGGAATTTCTTACAGTGAACCGCACTAAAGGTGGTCCGCTACAGTACTTATTTATGCATTATCCTACATACATAAAATTTCACAAATTACAAAACTATCGAGATCCACCTTAAACAGAAATATATTCAACCAAAATATGGAAAATGCAGCTTTTATTGTTTAAAATCCTCCACTGCAAATATTTACAGATTGGTTGATTTAAGTTCTTTATACTGTGCTCACCTCACTGGTTTTGTACTTACTGGGTAAGATGGTTTTGTATCGGTCCTTTAAGGCGTGGCCAGGGATATCCAGTTCAGCCTGGTCCACAAAATTGGATGGGATTTTCTACAAAGGACAACACAGATTTCCATTAAAATCTCCAATATCGTTATAAGAGATCAGAATTAAGTAACAGTTGTTATATATATATATATATATATATATATATATATATATATATATATATATATATATATATATACACACACACACATACACAAAAAACTGTCAAACAATGAAGCAGATTAAGAGCAAAGTTTGTACCTATTAATATTTATATGTGTATCCTTCAAACAACATCAGTCTGCATACCTAAGCTGAATTACACTTGCGCTACTTGAAGAAAAATTGTAACTTTGAGTCTAGTTTTTAACACAGTGTCCCCCGTACCGAGAACTCTGCAGCCAGCTCCTGCGGGTCCCGGGCAGCATCCTGCAGCTCCTCCCCTGACAGCAGGTGGCTTCTGTTGCGCAGGACGTGCAGGGTGATCTCACGCGGCGTGGAGATGGAGCAGATGGGCTCCACGTTTCCCAGGGAGCTCACATCCAGCATCAGGGACACATTGGAGCCCCTCCTGAAACCAGAGGGGGAGGCACAGGGATCAGGCACCAGGGCCAGCAGGCTGAGACAGGGTCAAAGCATGGTATACACTCACTGGCAAAACTAGAAGAAACCCAGTCTAGCAGACAAACATCAAAATGCAAGCAGGGGATCTCTTTAAGGCAGCAGCATGATGTGTAACAACAATCCAAAAGCAATCAGCTGAACGGGCAACCAATCAACAGGCAAAGGAACCGCCCCACCTCCGTTTCAAACCAATCAACAGGCAAAGGAACCGCCCCACCTCCATTTCAAATCAATCAACAGGCAAAGGAGCCCCCCCCCCCAATTTCCATTGGATTATTTCAACTAGAACTGGGTGCTTTATTCCTCTGGAAGGCTGATTAACACCCCACAAAGCTGACTGTCGATTACGACGATAATAACGCAATCACCCGCTGTGCAATTACTTTGCAGATTTATCATGGTCAATTCCAATAAGGGTACCAATTGCCTCTGTAAAACCATCTCATGTTACTAAGCCACGAGCAGCTGTGAGAAAACTAGTCAGAGAGCCAGCTAGCCACAGAGGGGGGCTATCTCCATGAGAATAGAGCCATGCATCTATATTTATATATAGAAATACACTGTCTATTAGTCTAGTGACCCACAGAGCATCTCTCCCCATGCTACCCAGCTGACTGAGATCAGAGTGATTTCTGTTTTGTGCTAATGGAATGGCTGGCTGCTCTTTATGTCTGCCCACACTGCTTGTCCAGGTGCATTCATCCCACCTTCTGAGGAGTTCACCTTTAATAGCACTGTGGCACAAACAGACAGTCAGACACAGACACAGGCTCGTTCGCTGGCCTCTCCTGCCTCTCCCCTATGGGGAGTCTGGGGTCTGGCTCATGTCACCTTTGCAATGAGATCGGTTCACTAAGCATTAGTCCAGGGAAGCACCATGCCTGACTTCAGCCCATCACCCTTCGTGAGCACTGAAGCACCCACTGAAACAAAGAAAAAAAGGAAGCCGACTGGCGAAACAACTCCCACGTGAAGGTAAAGAACAAGCACGGTATATATTTAACTGAGTTTGACAACCAAACTGCAATCGTGGATTGAGAAAGGTAATTTCACATCCATTTAGCACCAGGAGAGCTGTGTTGATAGTGTTTTACTCCAAAGGGCAGTAGGTGTTTTGTTTTTCCCTTTCTTCTTCTTCAACATCAACAGGTGTTTTATTTTATATCGGTATGCAAAATAAAAATAAAAATAAGCATATTAATGCAATAAAGCAAATTCATGAACCACAAGCCAACAGTATGTAATGCGCCTGGAGAGGTGGAAGGAGGGAGGGATGGAGGGAGGGACAGAGGGAGGGACGGAAGGAGGGAGGTACAGAGGGATGGAGGGAAAGCCTCACCTACACACTGGAAGGAATACCTGCACAGGCAAGTTGAGTCTTTGACAGCCGGAGACGGAACAGTAGCTGGTTAACTGGGGAATGAGACGCAGGAATCCATAACGCAACCCTTACCTGTGGTTTTAGCATTGTCATGTTAGCCATGACTAGTCAACACTCAACAGTACTGAGTTTAGAAATACCAAAGAAATATGTTTGTGCACTAAGTACATGGACCTTAATCTGAAAAGCTGACAGGTACCAAATATGAAGGTCAGACTAATCTGAGAATAATTTTATTATCTTTATCACCCTCAACCTGATGTGCTGTAGGCACGACGGCAGTGTAATTCAAATGTAATCCTCATGAGATTTCTGCTGGGATGATTGGGTAAACTGAGATGAGAGAACAGCATGGTGTAGTAAAGCATATGGTGAAATCATGCAAGATAAACCGCAGATATGCATGATGAAACACTGTTAACAGCTGTGGTTATCATGCTACAAGCATGGCTAACTACAACATGATTCTGAAAATTTGACATAACATGGCATGCTTTTCTAAACATGGCAGTCGTGGCTTCAGCTGTGCGTCAGCCCCTTTGAATCTGGCTGTGTTGTGAGAGCAGCTGGCCTGGTCTTACCGTTCCTGCAGGCGGCCCTGTTTCCTGGTGGCTGGTGGCTGTGGAGTCGTGTGCGCCATGGCGACAGAGCTGAGCGGAGAGTCGGTGGGGCGGAGCAGGAGGCAGGCAGGGCAGTGCTGGACCATACTGTGCTTGTGTCCACACCCACAGAGGCCACCTCAGGGACAGCCAACCTCACCAGACACCTCCACCGTCAAGCCTACTGCAGCACGACAACTCGGCACAGCTCCGTCTGGACGAGAGAGGACTGGAAACTAAACAGAAACGTTTTCATAGTTTTTTTTTTTTCTAATTTAAGAAATATACAAAAGTTGAATTGGCATTTTATTTATGTATGTATGTGTGTATGTATGTATGTATTTATTGTTGGCTTTCTCGACAGTATCCAAAGAGGGACCGGAGGGGTGTAGGACCCTGATTGTGAGCACACCCACTTCTCATTTGACTGATTCACTTTCGGTCGGCCAATTCCAAGAAACTGAAGTTGTGTAAAACAAACAAAAAAAAAAAATTAACTTCCAATAACAAACCCACTTTCCGTTATAGCCAAGCCTGTTTCTGAATCTCAAAATGACACACACCTACAAGAGCTTGCAGAAATCTTCACACCAACCACACTACACGAAACTCCTCTCACTTAATAAACAGCAGCAACTAAGGAAGTTCAGCATAGCGGCTTCTGGATGCAGTCTAGCAACCTTTAAAGCATGAGGCAGCCAGCTGTGAGCAGCAGGGCTAGCTTAGCGTGTACAGTAGAGAGTACGCATCACTATCTCAAGCATTTAATACAGACAGCAAGCCAGGCAATGACACTCACCTGTGAAAGGGCACCAAGAGGCGATGGTGTACCAGCACACTGTGTGCATTATTCCAGCTGCGCTGTCCCGGCTGTGCTAATAGGTGTGGGTTCAGGTATGGGTAGCGAGTTGTGGTTGGAATGCAATCACACCAGGTTGACAGAATAACAGGAATATACATGCACAGAATACCTCCACAGCTCTGACATAGAATTGCACAGACACGCACAGAATACCTCCGCAGCTCTCTGACACAGAATTGCACAGACACGCACAGAATACCTCCACAGCTCTGACACAGAATTGGCCAATAGTAAAATAGCAATAACCAAAGCCTGCTGCGTGTTTCAACCTGACTTCATCAGTTCCAATGCAATGGACTCGGGCAGGTTCCTTTGGTTGGACACTATCTGGTTTTGACCACTGCTGTAGAATACAAGAGGATGTTCTTATTAAACATTCAGGCATGTTTCAAACCTTGCTTCCTAAGGGCTCCTGTGTGCTAGTGAATCGGTAAAGGTGCATATATATATATATATATATATATATATATATATATATAGTGTGGTGCTGCATTTACTGACACCCCAATGCTTTCTGTCGATCAAGCCTCCTCGCAGTAACTGCGTATCAGAGCGCAGGAAGCTGAGTGGCTGCTGAATCACAAATAAAGTAAAAACAATCAAGTAAATGAATAAATCCAGGAAACAAAATCGCACTTGCAGGGTACACAATATTATTTATATTGTCCTGTTAGGGGACTGGAGATAATGCAAAGATGAAAGCTCTGTATGATGTAAACCTGAAGACTGTTTGCGCCAGCATACTACCTCTAGTCTGATAGCAGTAGCAATTCAGGGCAGTCTGATCCTCTTCTCATATATATATATATATGTCAACCTGACACACACATATATATAGTATATATACTGTGTATATATATATATTAATATATATATTTATATTATATATAATATATTTATATATATCTATATATATCATATATATGAGTGGATACATTTTTGGGATGTAAAACACAGCTTAAAAAAGAGATTGAAAAATCCCTGTTCTAAAGCCTGTTCTAAAGTGATTTGGTACCTTGAATATCCTTTACTCAGTGATACACCTGCATCACTGTTACACCTTTCCTAATATTTTCCCCAAAAGTGACAGTGATATTGTAGAAACACCTTGGTGGTATCTACAGCTTTAAGGTTGTATTTTTTATTCTTCAGAAACAAAAGGTCAGTAAACTATGTTGGCATATTTAAAACAAACAGAAATAAGAAATGGTGGTTGGTTCTGAATCAAACATATTGATCCCCTCACTGAAGGAAATGCCCCCCTAAAATTTTGAGAAGTGGCCACATTGACCCTCAGTCTGTAAGTCCTGAAGCAAATACTACATATATATATGTAATCTTAGGAAGGTTAATCAGAAATGAAACTCAACTAATTCTCTTACTATTTAACTTAGAAAATCACTGTAGAAGATGTTTTTGCAATAGAATGTTATTGTTGGATAGATACAAATATGCTCTTCAAACTAAACATCTTCCAGAATTAATGTGTTTGATAAAAGTCCCCCTAATACCAAGACCTGACAACGACCCTTTGGGTTTGAAACAGTACAGGCCTATTTCATTTTGCAACGTGACTTTCAAATAGGATCACATATCTTAACAATTCAGCTTTAAACTGTAACTGGTAAAATAATTCACCCGAAAAGCATTTGACAGAATAGAATCCTCTAGCTAAAATTGCTACAGATGAAAACACATCTGATCCATTTAAGCTGAAATGAGGTATTCACCTTTATCAGCACTGCTTTTTGTAATTGTTTGGCACCTCGAGCAGCTAGCATTAGACTAGGGCTTCTCAAACTCGATGTGGCTGCTGGTTTTCAATCCAACTGAGCTCTCAATTACTTAACTAGACCCTTAATTGAACTAGTAATTTACTTAATTAGACTTTTTTACTTGTTTTTAGCTCATAAACTGTTGCAGTTACTTATCAAATGTTATAACTACCTTGAAATATGCAACTGTTCTATAGCGGAAAAGAAGTAAAAATATCTAATTAAGCAAATTACCAGTTCAGTTAAGGGTCTAGTTAAGTAACTGAGAGCTGGGTTGGAATGAAAACCAGCAGCCACAGGGGGTCCCCAGGATCGAGTTTGAGAAGCTCTGGATTAGACAGAATAAAGTGATTCAGGGAACTGAACATCCAGAGTCACCTCAAAATATTATGCTTTACACAGACCATAATTTGTTTACAGTTACAAAGTTCAATTTAACATCACTCCAGTAATAAAATAAACTATATATATATATATATATATATATATATATATATATATATATATATATATAAACGTGCTATTTGCAACTCCCCTTATTTGAGGGGAACAGGTAAGACCTCTCTGTAATATTATTACATGACAATATTAGGGTTATTGTTATATATTATATATAGTGGTGTTTTTTTAATACATGTAAGATACAACTGTTTTTAACTGGTAAATTTGGATGTATTAATCTAATCAACTTCATTAACTTTGATATTGTATTTTTTTGATGCGTGGCATTTGTATCCTGCAGCCTCACAAATCTTTTCCTTCTATTTTCTCATATTTGAGATCAAACGACCCTTCACACCCTGCACTGTCGGTTCTGTTCCTGTCTGGAACTAATGCAGAGAACCACGGCTACCTCATCCTGATACACGGGCAGCGAGATTCTCAAACCTGGACCCGAGCAGAGACCACTTCAACTCTCAGAACAAGGAGAAAAATGCAGGCTTACAGCACCATCCATTCTCAGGACATTGTGCTCATCTTTCAGATAAAACTCTGCTTTTAATTTATACACACACACACACTCTGACACACACACACACACACACACACACACACACACACACACTGACACACACACACACACACACACACACACACACACACACACACACACACACACACACACACACACACACACAACCACACACACACACTGACACACACACACACACTGACACACACACACACACGTACTTCACATAGTTTACAAAAAGCAAAAGAATTGCACTCAACAGTCAGATATAAAAGTTACAACAATCTGTATAGCAATTTTTTTGAATACCAAAATGCAAGAACAATAATGTATGATCGCTTTACCTGTTTTCTCAACAAAGAGTTGGTTGAGCTGACAAAGCTAAGGCTAGCAGGCTAAGCACCAAGACTCCCCCTGTGCAGCATGGAGCCCAACTGACTGCGCTCAGAGCTCCAGACTCACCTAAGGGTTGGTGTGAAGGGGGCTCCTGTCCATGCTTGCTTTGTGCTCCTCGAGTGTGGGGTCTTTCCAGCCTGCCTTGGAAACCAGTGATGCGTTTTGTAGCTAAATATGTTTGTAATAAATAATAAAAAAAAGAGCAGTATACTGTTAATATTCAGGAAGCTGCAGATCTGATGAGAGGCTCTTCTGGTTTGCCTCTCAGCTGCTTCCTCCCCTTTCCACCCACACACGCACCGGCCCACGTACACCACAGTATCGCCAGCCAGCTCTGCACTGCTGCTGCCTGAGCAATCCCACTGAAACAAGGGGATCAGCTCAGCAGCTACCCAGAGACCAGCACCTTCACCAGGGAGGTGGCACCCAGGGAAGGGTCCTGAGTTAGTGCAGCAAGCCTGTTACAGTGCCACGGTGCACTAGATTAAAACTTTATACCATACAACTACTTTGTTTTTACTTTCATTTTGGGTTGTGGAATAAAACAATATAAAAAAAAATCACACTGAACATACACAGGAGAGGGGTCACTTTAAATGTTGTAAAACTAAGATAACAACTGTAATAGTGCAAGCAAAGTCTGATAAAGACAAGGTAAACTTAGGCAAGCACCGTACAGCCCATAGAGGTGTTGTTAAGCCTGTTTTGCAAAGGGCAGAGACAGCCTACTCAGAGTAATAAACAATCCCAGGTCGCAGGTGGCCTGCTGGAGAGAAGGCAGCCCTTCCTGGCCGGCTATATAAAGCAGTGGATACAGAGCTCTATGTGCGGAGTGGGCCAGCGGGAGAGAAGTTCATTTCATTCCCCCGTAGCTCTGCTGGAATTAGCAATGCTGCACGGAAATAAAAAAAACCAATCAGTGTTCCAGCTAATTAACATTATCGAGGAAATACCAGTGGAGAGAGCAAAAAGCAATGAGACGTGGGCCCGCCGGATTTATTCCTGTGATTTAACACTCACTGGAGATGATCGTTTGGCAGCCTGTGTGACTGAAGTTGATCATTCAGAGACACACACCGATCAGGGCAATAGTTAGAGCTGCACTCTCCCACAAAGTCACGTTCAGTTCAGCTGCAGTCCACGTGAAATCTACAGTCCGTTTACATTCCCTTAACAGTTTCAGATACAGACAGGCAAGCTGCTTTCCTTCTTGACACCAGTGACATGCAGCAGCAGGAGGTTATTTATGATTTCTATCAGCTTTGCTGCATTTCAGGGAAGCAAAACAAAACCAGAAACAACAGGGGAAGAAATCTTTAGAGCAGTTATAAAGTAACAAGGTTTTCTGTAACTTCTTTAGACTGATTTCCTAAGTGAATACATTTCGCACTGTTTCAGCAGCCAGATGCTTCACTTCACAGCTGTGTCGCCAAAACTGCCCCACATCACATCTCTTATATCCTACACATGACATGCTGAACTGAAATCTCGCCGATTATCACAGCCAATATTATGAGGAATTGCTAATGAACAGAAAGCGTGTTATTGAAATGCATTTTTAAACTTTCACGTAGTGCTGCAATGTTCCGCTCTGTGAAGGATGACAGCTGCACACAGGAGAACACGCACAGGGGCTGTGCACCTCGCTCACTGTGCTGGGCTGCTTGGTTTATGAAAATTATTATTGCAAAAATGTTTTTGTGAAAAAGCTATGGGGTGTCTTCCCTGCAGTGTCTCTGTTGTTAAAGAGTGTGTGTGTGTGTGCGTCTGTGTCTGTGTGTGAGTGTGTGCATCTGTGTCTGTGTGTGAGTGAGTGAGTGAGTGTTTGCATTTCTAATTTCTTCTACAGCAGCGAGCTAAGAAATAAAGCAAATCCCCAATCCCCTATTAAAAACAACACCAACATCAAAATGGATTAGCTTACCTAAAATGTTAATTAGCTCGTTTTTCGTTATTAGCTTTGCAATTGAAAAATGAATATTGCTTTGCTTCCATTTGGGATGAATGAAGTACTGTTTGTTGACAGCCTGGGAGACTGAAGAGCTTCATTAGAGCGGCACAGTTAGCTGTGTGCTTCTCAATGCAACCCCATACCCCAGCAACCAGCCCTCGGCATCCTCCAACAGCCTTTAACACCGCAAAGGGAGATCATGGCCGTATGCATGTGTGTATGTCACCCTTCACAGGTCAGCATCTACCTAGAGAAGTACTCATTCCATTGTGAGGAATCTTGCTCAGGAATCTTGCTCAGGAATCTTGCTTTAGCACAGAGGGTATCAGAATCTGGGGTTATAGAAAGGCAGGCACTTGGGTGTCAAGCTTACATTTTTGCATGTGCATACAATGAATGCAGACCCTGGAGATCTTGTGGCTCCAGGTTCGTATGCACACAAAATCAGTTTGTTCATTTAACTGCCTTTGATTCTTGCAGATATTTCAGTTGGAGTTTGGATACAGCTAGAGTGCATTTAATAATTAAACTTCATAAGAATCAAACTTCAATTACGACAGTGAGGCCCTGCATAGAACCCCCAGTGCTTTGTTCCATGGAGTGTCTTTCTTTCCTTTCTTTCTTTCTTTCTTTCTTTCTTTCTTTCGATCGTTCTCGATAGTGGCTGCAAAGCTTTCACCTCAATGTCTTCATTAATGATTCCATCAGTCACTTGTTTTGTTGTATGTACTTGGGGGCTGCAGGCGGGCTGTGTGTTCGGATGTGATTGCTGCCTGGATCTCTACGATCTCTCTTTATTTTTCCATTAGCATGCGAGTTTGTAAACCGCAGTCCTATCGCAGTGAGATTGCGCTCCTGAGGGTCATGCACTCAGGCGGTTGCTACGGGGGCGGCCTGGAGATGGAAGTGATGGGTTTGCAACCGCGAAAAGGCACACTTCCTGTCTGGGTGAATTTCACTTCCTGCTAATAACAGCAATAAAAGTCAACACACTGGCTTGCTCTGCGATGCTGAAAAAGCTGCGATCGACGGGTTTCTTTGATATGCTGTGGATCACTGAAAGCAAGGGCAAGGTCATACAGGTCAATCTTTAGTGTCGGAGGGTAGGCATATCCCTTCCAAAACTCCACCATGGTATATCTGCACAGTGATCTTCACAAGCCCTTCCCATTGCATTTACCATACCTCTAGAATTCACAGGAAAGCTATTTACCCCAGACCATGCTTTATCATGCTTTTACTATGCTCTATTACACTTTGCTATGCTTTTATAAGGGACCCACTGTTGAAACGTGTTATTGAAGGTTTGGAAAACAATTGGTCACTAGCTCTTAGTAGCCAGTAAATCCAAGAAAGGATCCTGCATTTAATTGCTGTCTGGTGATTTGAAGAGGGAGCAGCTTGAATAAATGTTCCCTGATTGAGTCTGGTGGGCAGTGTGGTGGAGGTGCTGCACAGAAGCCCTGCTTCGCGCTGGAGCGCTGGTTTCCTGTTTATTTATTGAGCCTCTGGTCCTTGTGTTCTTTTTTTCTATCTGGGGGTGTTGAAAACGGAAGCAGAGACAGAAAGGTGCGCTTAAAAAAGAAGAACAAATATGTAACGGTAAGAGAGGCAGGATGTGAGGGAGAAGGGGAAGGGGCAATGAGTAAGCAGAATGAGAAGTGGCCAATGACAGTAACATCTCAAACACAGCCTTTACCCAAAGCTCACCGCAGTGAATGTACAGTTTAACATGATTTCCACATGTTTACAGGCTGAGCGTGTCTGTCTGTCTGTCTGTCCTACTCCTGGTGATCCCAATGACTTCTCCAGACTGGTTCTACACTTCCAGCCTTCTATTGAGGTTTCAGAGCTATAAATACGATTCACTCTCAGTTTCCTGCAATGCTACCCTTCCAGGAGCGATGGTAATGAACCTCCTCTGAGTGCCGCACTGGCTTTCTGTGTCCCGCTGCCACAGAGGTGTTCACGCCCAGTGGAGAAAAAAAAGTTTGTTGGGCAAGATATGAAAACAGAACCACAGTTAGAAGCCATATCAATGTAGACACAATCAGTAACTATTTGTACTTCATTTATTTTTGCTTTTTTAATGTACTCCCACCTTACTCCTAAGTACCAGTAACTGATGTTATTTGAATTAAAAATATATCTTTTTTGAATGCTTTGTAATTGATCATTTTAGCTTGTGCTTGGCGCCTGCGTCACTTGTTACATAGATGAATATATTTTCCAATAACTTCTGACCCTTCCCACAGAAAACCCCAACTACATCCTGTTTACAAGCCACGTGTCATATTGATACTGTGTAAACCCACCCACCACTTAGAAAAGATCACCACAGTAAAAGCATAGCAGCACAGTGTAATAAAGCACAGTGAAAGCATGGTTAAGCAGAGAGGGATGGTAAAGCATAGGGAAGCATTGTAAAGCACAGAGAGGTCTGATAAAGCATAGGGAAACATTGTAAAGCACAGAGAGGTCTGATAAAGCATAGGGAAACATTGTAAAGCACAGAGAGGTGTGGTAAAGCAAAGGAAAGCATTGTAAAGCACAGATAAGTATGGTAAAGTATAGGTAAACATCGTAAACCTCAGAGAGGCGACATCAGAAGCACAAGGACCTATTTACAGATACATACATATTGTTTTTTGTTTTTGTGGATGAGAGCTGTTAGAATTAGGTTTCCATGGTCACCACCTTACTGGTCATTCACAGTGAATAGTGAGCCTGGGACGAATCATTTGAATGTGTTTTTTTTTTTTAACACATTTCTACAATATGGCCATAATTCCTTTATTCCATCCATCATCTGTAACTGCATAATCCTATAGAGAGTTGCAGTGAGCCAGAGCCTAACCTGGCAGACATAGGGGTGCAAGGCGGGACTAAACCCTGGATGGGACGGTAGTTCATCGCAGGGCAGCTAAGGGGCAATTTAGAGAGGCCAATCCACTTAGGCAGCTTGTGTTTGGACTGTGGGAGGAAACCGGAGTACCCAGAGAAAACCCATGCAGACACAGGGAGAACATGCAAACTCCACAGAGGTACGACCTGATCTCCCTGAATATAACCCAGTGTAATGTACTGTGAGGCACAGCGCTATACCACCGTGACAATGTACACACTATATCTCACTGTCTTTAAGCAGTACATGCTCATCTATCTCACTGTATATACCCAGTGTAATGTACACTTTATCTTTGTATATACCCAGTGTAATGTACACCCTCTATCTTACTGTATATACCCAGTGTAATGTACACCTCTCTATCTCTGTGTATATACCCAGTGTAATGAACACCCTGAGTCTCACTGTATATACCCAGTGTAATGTAACCCTAGTATCTGCACTGTATATACCCAGTGTAATGTACCTCTATCTTACTGTATATACCCAGTGTAATGTACACAAATCTAACTCCAGTGTATATACCCAGTGGTCAAATCTATGGGACTGTATATACCCATTGACATGTAACTCTATCTCACAGTATATACCCAGTGTAATGTAACTCTATCTCAGGTGTATATACCCAGTGTAATGTACCTCTATCTCACTGTATATACCCAGTGTAATTTACACACTCTATCTCACTGTATATACCCAGTGTAATGTACCACTATATCTCACTGTATATACCCAGTGTAATGTACCTCTATCTCACTGTATATACCCAGTGTAATGTAACTCTATCTCACTGTATATACCCAGTGTAATGTACCTCTATCTCACTGTATATACCCAGTGTAATGTACCTCTATCTCACTGTATATACCCAGTGTAATGTACCTCTATCTCACTGAATATACCCAGTGTAATGTACATGTCATAGACCCTCTATCTCACTGTATATACCCAGTGTAATGTACCTCTATCTCACTGTATATACCCAGTGTAATGTAGCTCTATCACACTGTATATACCCAGTGTAATGTACCTCTATCTCACTGTATATACCCAGTGCAATGTACCACTCTATCTCCCTGTATATACCCAGTGTAATGTAGCTCTATCTCACTGTATATACCCAGTGTAATGTACACCCTCTATCTCACTGTATATACCCAGTGTAATGTACACACTATATCTCACTGTCTATAAGCAGTGACATGTACATCTATCTCACTGTATATACCCAATGTAATGTACCTCTATCTCACTGTATATACCCAGTGTAATGTACACACTCTATCTGCTTGTATATACCCAGTGTAAGGTACCACTGTCTCACTGGATATACCCAGTGTAATGTACCTCTATCTCACTGTATATACCCAGTGTAATGTACCTCTATCTCACTATATACCCAGTGTAATGTACCTTTATCACATTGTATATACCCAGTGTAATGTACATCTATCTAACTGTATATACCCAGTGTAATGTACCTCTATCTCACTGTATATACCCAGTGTAATGTACCTCTATCTCACTGTATATACCCAGTGTAATGTACCTCTATCTCACTATATACCCAGTGTAATGTACCTATATCACATTGTATATACCCAGTGTAATGTACCTCTATCTCACTGAATATACCCAGTGTAATGTACACCCTCTATCTCACTGTATATACCCAGTGTAATGTACCACCTTCTCACTGTATATACCCAGTGTAATGTACCTCTATCTCACTGTATATACCCAGTGTAATGTACACCCTCTATCTCACTGTATATACCCAGTGTAATGTAACCCTCTATCTCACTGTATATACCCAGTGTAATGTACACTCTATCTCACTGTATATACCCAGTGTAATGTACACTCTATCTCACTGTATATACCCAGTGTAATGTATACCCTCTATCTCACTATATATACCCAGTGTAATGTACACACTCTATCTCCCTGTATATACCCAGTGTAATGTACAACTCTCTCACTGTATATACCCAGTGTAATGTACCACTATCTCCCTGTATATACCCAGTGTAATGTACCTCTATCTCACTGTATATACCCAGTGTAATGTACCTCTATCTCACTGTATATACCCAGTGCAATTTACACTTGCATTCACTGGTCTAGATGTCAGGTAACTACCAAGTACATTAGCTGTGTGAATCAAGAGTGACAGATATAAGTGTTGTCTATTTGCAGTTACATAGCGTGCTATCTCTTTATACTGTGGTAGGAGTACATTATGGAACATTGAGCAGGGAGAGTCGTGACCCCCTATCAGATATTTCCCAGTTACTTGTAAGTAGCATCTCGTGATCTATACCAGTAAATGTCATCACTTTAGTGAGTATCGAAGGTCACATTACACTATGCCCACTTGACTATAAATCATCTGTAACTGCATAATCCTATAGAGAGTTGCAGTGAGCCAGAGCCTAACCTGGCAGACATAGGGGTGCAAGGCGGGACTAAACCCTGGATGGGACGGTAGTTCCATCGCAGGGCAGCTAAGGGGCAATTTAGAGAGGCCAACACCTAGCCAGAATGTCTTTGGACTGTGGAAGGAAACCAGCTACCCAGAGAAAACCCATGCAGACGGGAGAACATGTGACAAACGCAGGAACCCTGGAGCGGTACTGGGCTCATTACACGGGCCCTAATTCCTATATTTATTATGCAATTTGCTCACTTTTTTATTCCATGTTCCCTACATGTTGAAGTTTCATTGTACACTGTCAGATGTCAGGTTGTCAAGCTAAATTTTACAAGCAATAAATGTTTTTTTGTAAAAAGCGCCTCTCTTTGTCTGTGGTTTTTGTTATCTGTATTGAGCAGGGTGAGTCTCAGACTATTTTACTTTTTTTTCTGGAAGCCTAGTGTGTGCACATTCATTTCATGTATGACATGTACCTGTATCCTTTATAAAGCGTTACAGCCACAAATCTAACACCAGTACAATAACCAGGCGAAAATAGATGGGACCCTAAGGGTTATTGAGAAGAAAGGGTTTAAACAGCTTGCTGCCCGTGACACTGTACTAGACGGAGGTGTTGTGTCCACTCCTGGGTTACAGCATTGTGAAGAAGGCTTCATATACACCCAGTATATAGATATATATATGTATATAATATATTAATATACAAATATCTTATCGTCAAAAGTATTATATATATATCTATATACTGTATATATACATTACATATATGGCAGTACAGTCTATCTATATGACAGCCAGGGTCACATTTACACCGTATATGGACTGATATCCAGAGTCTTGCTGCTGGCATATACCCAGTGTAATGTACATGTCATAGACCCTCTATCTCACTGTATATACCCAGTGTAATGTACACTCTATCTCACTGTATATACCCAGTGTAATGTACCTCTATCTCACTGTATATACCCAGTGTAATGTACCTCTATCTCACTGTATATACCCAGTGTAATGTACACACTCTATCTCACTGTATATACCCAGTGTAATGTACCTCTATCTCACTGTATATACCCAGTGTAATGTACACCCTCTATCTCACTGTATATACCCAGTGTAATGTACACACTATATCTCACTGTCTATAAGCAGTGACATGTACATCTATCTCACTGTATATACCCATTGTAATGTACCTCTATCTCACTGTATATACCCAGTGTAATGTACACACTCTATCTCACTGTATATACCCAGTGTAATGTACCACTCTCTCACTGTATATACCCAGTGTAATGTACCTCTATCTCACTGTATATACCCAGTGTAATGTACCTCTATCTCACTGTATATACCCAGTGTAATGTACCTTTATCACATTGTATATACCCAGTGTAATGTACTCTATCTCACTGTATATACCCAGTGTAATGTACCTCTATCTCACTGTATATACCCAGTGTAATGTACCTCTATCTCACTGTATATACCCAGTGTAATGTACCTCTATCTCACTGTATATACCCAGTGTAATGTACCTCTATCTCACTGTATATACCCAGTGTAATGTACCTCTATCTCACTGTATATACCCAGTGTAATGTACCTCTATCTCACTGTATATACCCAGTGTAATGTACACCCTCTATCTCACTGTATATACCCAGTGTAATGTACACACTATATCTCACTGTATATACCCAGTGTAATGTACACCCTCTATCTCACTGTATATACCCAGTGTAATGTACACACTATATCTCACTGTATATACCCAGTGTAATGTACACACTCTATCTCACTGTCTATACCCAGTGTCATGTACATCTATATCACTGTATATACCCAGTGTAATGTACCTCTATCTCACTGTATATACCCAGTGTAATGTACACCTCTATCTCACTGTATATACCCAGTGTAATGTACACACTCTATCTCCCTGTATATACCCAGTGTAATGTACACACTCTATCTCACTGTATATACCCAGTGTAATGTACCACTATCTCCCTGTATATACCCAATGTAATGTACCTCTATCTCACTGTATATACCCAGTGTAATGTACCTCTATCTCACTGTATATACCCAGTGTAATGTACACCCTCTATCTCACTGCATATACCCAGTGTAATTTACACACTATATCTCACTGTCTATATGCAGTGACATGTCATTCTATCTCACTGTATATACCCATTGTAATGTACCTCTATCTCACTGTATATACCCAGTGTAATGTGCACCTCTATCTCACTGTATATACCCAGTGTAATGTAACTATATCTCATTGTATATACCCAGTGTAAAGTACCTCTGTCTCACTGTATATACCCAGTGTAATGTACACACTCTATCTCCCTGTATATACCCAGAGTAATGAACCACTGTCTCACTGTATATACCCAGTGTAATGTACACCCTCTATCTTACTGTATATACCCAGTGTAATGTACACACTATATCACACTGTCTATACTCAGTGGCATGTACATCTATCTCACTGTATATACCCAGTGTAATGTACATCTATCTCACTGTATATACCCAGTGTAATGTACCTCTATCTCACTGTATATACCCAGTGTAAAGTACCTCTATCTCACTGTATATACCCAGTGTAATGTACACACTCTATCTCCCTGTATATACCCAGTGTAATGTACCTCTATCTCACTGTATATACTGTGACAACTCTGGAAAGGTTTGGTGTGTTTGTCACTTCTCCGGACCTTTTACACTGTCCTCTAGCAAAAAAAGAAAGTCAAACTTCCAGGAATGCAAGTTAAACAGGATGGTACCTGTGTGTTTATTATTTACAATACTTCAAAACACCCAAAATAAACAAACAAAAGCCTAACTCCTTAATAGAGTACTAACTATAACAGAAAGATTCCCTAACTAACTGTCTGGGCAGCTAAGCTGCTTACCGGCTCCAAATACCAGGACTCTTTTCCAGCTCACTCTCTCACTCTCTCACTCTCTCACTCTCTCACTCTCTCACTCTCCAACTCTCCAACTCTCCTCAACCAACAGGTTGACCCTGCCCTTTTTAAAAGGCTCCCAATTGTTAACTGATGGCAGCTGTTCAACCAATTACACAATCACCTTGTCTAACTATGCCATCTAACATGGCCTCCTGGGAATTGAAGTCCTGCTGCGCCAGATCGGCAGGACTACATTTCCTTAAAGTGGGTACAGACTGTGCAAAATCCGTGGCCCAAAATATCGTCCCTCGACCACAATGCCCCACACTTCATTACAATACCCAGTGTAATGTACACACTCTATCTCACTGTATATACCCAGTATAATGTACCTCGATCTCACTGTATATACCCAGTGCAATGTACCTCGATCTCACTGTATATACCCAGTGCAATGTAACTCTATCTCACTGTATATACCCAGTGCAATGTAACTCTATCTCATTGTATATACCCAGTGCAATGTAACTCTATCTCATTGTATATACCCAGTGTAAAGTACCTCTGTCTCACTGTATATATCCTGTGTAATGTACACCCTCTATCTCACTGTATATACCCAGTGCAATGTAACTCTATCTCACTGTATATACCCAGTGCAATGTAACTCTATCTCACTGTATATACCCAGTGCAATGTAACTCTATCTCACTGTATATACCCAGTATAATGTACCTCGATCTCACTGTATATACCCAGTGCAATGTAACTCTATCTCACTGTATATACCCAGTGCAATGTAACTCTATCTCACTGTATATACCCAGTGCAATGTAACTCTATCTCATTGTATATACCCAGTGTAAAGTACCTCTGTCTCACTGTATATATCCTGTGTAATGTACACCCTCTATCTCACTGTATATACCCAGTGCAATGTAACTGTATCTCTTTCTATATACCCAGTGTAATGTACCTCTGTCTCACTGTATATATCCTGTGTAATGTACACCCTCTATCTCACTGTATATACCCAGTGCAATGTAACTGTATCTCTTTCTATATACCCAGTGTAATGTACCTCTGTCTCACTGTATATATCCTGTGTAATGTACACCCTCTATCTCACTGTATATACCCAGTGCAATGTAACTGTATCTCTTTCTATATACCCAGTGTAATGTACCTCTGTCTCACTGTATAAACCCAGCGTAATGTACTTCTATCACTATTTTTCATATGGAAATGATGCATTTTGCTGAATATAGGACACAGTGCATCTTATATCATATTAACACGCCGTCAATGTTAGAACTGCATGTTGTCCCTGACAAATAAAATAAACAAATACATTAAATTGTTTAAAAGAATACATGAAAAATATAAGCACCGGGGGAAAACAATGAGCAAGCTGTAAAGGTGCTGTTAAGAGAAGTGCAGTTCCTTTCAGAAGCCAGTATCACTGCAGTATATAATCCTGACGAAGCCCGACAGCACAGCCATTAGCAGAGCACAGCCTACCCAGGTCCTGTGATAAAACACGGTGGTATAGTGCCTTCTAGTGGCTAGAAAAGGAACTCCACTCCAATAGTTCCATGCACTGCAATGCTTCACTGGGCTAAGTGGTTTGAGCAGTGGAAGCAGACCAACACAGAAGCAGATCCACTCCAAGACTGGCAGACTGAGCCTCTTTTTTATTTTCTTAAAATACAACATAAACTTCATTTTTGAACTGCATTACAGGTACTCAGATTTAGAGGAGAGAATATAATCAACCCGTTTCATATGCAGCACAAACCTGAGTAAGGGCTGAATAATGATGATGTGTTATGCAAGCGGCATCTCTGACATGCGTTGTGTTTTATATAGAAGATGCATCTCCCTGTTGCAAATTTTAAAAAATAATATTTTAATACTGATGAAAACTGAAGAGGTTTTTAAAGTAAATTCTATTTTAAAGTAAATTGAGTGCAGGTTCATACTGTATATACTGTATTTACACTGTGAAAAACAAACTCCACACGCTGCAGTATTCAGAAACCTCAGAGCAGCCTGCAACACAAACAAAGGGAAAGTTATAATACAAGATGCATAATATGTGCATTTGCAGCATAGGAAAGGGGTACCCTGGTATATTTATGTTTGGAATAGATTTCAAATAATGGTAACGATGATATTTGCACAGTATCAGACTCGTTAGAAAGTCAACAGCACATTTAATGATTATCCGCTGACCTGTCCGCAGCGCGAACGATGAAGGTGGAGCCCCGCAGCCTGGGTCCATCTCGCCGAGCCTGCTGTGCCTCCCCCATACGCCAGTCCAGCCGGTCTCCAATCTGCGACTGGACGAGTCCCACGGACCGCGCCCTCTGCAGGCAGAGCTGCTCGTCACAGACCACCAGATACAGGGAGTCGCAGACACGGCCGCCTGAAACGACATGGGGGCGATTTTTGTCAAGCTGAATAACGCTAAATGACGTTATACAGTATAACTAACGAGTATGCATGAAAACAGGACAAAAACACCACATAAGTATTTTGTTTCGTCTCTATTTACACTTAATAAACCTACACCATAAAAAAAAACAGTTTTGTTTTCGTAATAATAAACATATTATTAATAATACATAATAATACATAATAATAAAAATATTTTCCAACATAAAACCAATGTCACCTTACAATAATTGATTCCGAGTTTCAGTGTTTAAAAATAAAATATCAAACAGAACGAAATTTCAATGTACCATTTGTAATTCGGTAATATGAGAGAATTGGTCAGGGGTCCGAATACTTTTGCAAGGCACTGTATATGATTAGTTGATTGGTTGGTTGATTGTTTGATTGGTTGATTGATTGATTGGTTGGTTAATTGGTTGGTTGGTTGGTTGGTTGATTGGTTGGTTGTTTGATTGGTTGATTGATTGGTTGGTGTTTTGGTATAGTTGGCGTTTAGGGGAAACCACCCCACAAGGTATAGTGGAAGTGTGTTTTGTTTTGTTTAACTGTTTATTTTGGCCACTGTGCCTCTGTTTGTTTTGTTCCCATGTTTTGTTAGCTTTGAAACTTGCAGCTTCAGTCTGAGTCTGCTTCCTGATTTCCACCAGTCTGGGCGGTGATGCTGTCCTGCTCACAGGCACCAAACAAAACCCAAAAGGAAAAGCTTTACCTTTACACAGAGGAAGGCATTCGTTTACAGCGGTAATAACCAAGGCTTTTAAAAACATTTTCTTACAACTCGTTAGCAGAATAGCTTTCTTTCAAGTGTGTTTTTTTCTGTAGATTTTAGTTTGAATTCTCCTGCAGTGATGTAATAGAAACGTGTTCCTGCTGAGTTTGACTTTATCCTGCAAACAGCATTGCAGATGTCTCCCTGTGCAGGCTGACACCACTGAAAGCACACAACTGCACAGTAAGGCAGCAGGTTAAAATGACTTTACAAGGGTACAAGAATAATAATTATGGACATCTAGAAAGTAGTATTGCTCATGTAATGCTCCCTGTACCTGGGAGAACTGGGACAGCTTTGTTGGAAGGAGAAGATAATGCTGTTATCTGAACACTTCCTTCCTAGCTTTGCACTGCTAGATCTGTTTATTCCTTTCAGACAAGCTGCATTTCCCTGTGACTCAATGCTTCAAAATGGGGTCCTGCATTTCTTTTGGGCTTAAAGTTGAAAAAATAAACAGCAGCTCAGAGGACCTCTCGTGCAAGTTTATTGTATTTTTTGTAAGTCATTGGAAATCATGTCTATACTTGGATATCTTTCAAACCCGCTTGTCTAGTACCTTCTGTGCAACGCTACTGGAGGAACGCTCAGTGTTAACACACACCCTACACAATAACCTGACTCTGACCGAACAGACTGCATACTGTTAGAAACAGAGCATTTACCTTGCCGTCTCTGTGCTGTACAATTGTCAGTTAGCCAATATAAACAGGGTAGTTGCATCATAGCTACATCTTTGTTGCAGAAAACCTCCCTCTGCTTTTTACAGATAAGCTGCTGGCATTTTAGAAACCGACTTAAAAAAATAAAAAATAAATAAAAGATAAACAGGCACACATGAATCAACCAAACGTATCTTTTAATAATCAACACAACAATGGAATAAAGCAAGAAAATTAAAAAACAAACAAACAAACAAAAAAACATCTGGTAACAAATAAACCATTAAAACAGTTAAGCTGTTGACAGGAACCGGTCTTGTAAATCAGGCTCCCGGGACAGCTGTCTGAATGCTGGACACTACATTCTGAGAAGCGCCTTCACTCATCCGGGCCAGCTGTCTGAACACTGGACACTACATTCTGACAAGCGTCTCCACTCCTCTGCTGGATCATTTCTTGGCATTTTGCATCTTCTCCAAAAAGAACATGTGCATTTACTGTTGTTTGTGTTCAAACCTGAAGAACTGCACCTCCGGTTAAAATAATAAGGGGGATTAAATCACTGACCTGACTGGCCTTTACCACTTTGTAAGAGAGTTTGAATTGAATTTGAATTGCAACCTCCCTGCAGCCCAGATATTTAAGCCACATTGACCTGTAGAGCCCTGCCCTGCATGCTGCCTGGGTGAGGCGCCCTGCCCTGCATGCCGCCCGGGTGAGACGCCTGCAAAGTCTATAGTGTGACTTGAAATTCATTTGCAATGCCACTGCTGAGTTAGGATCTCTGCACCTGTGAATTAATTCATTAATGGGAGGGGAGGAGCATAAGGAACTGCTTCAAAGCATCTCATTTACACTGTGCGCTTGTATCTGTTAATACAGGATGCGCTGAAATCTATTGCAAAACCCCTTTTTGTTCGGTTGTATTGCACGGTGTTGTTTACAGAACACTGTGCAGCTAGCAGCAATTTAAATTGCCTAGAAATGAATGAGAAGGGGATGGTTACAGTACAAATAAGCTAATACACCCACCCCTAAACTTATTTTATTCATGTTTTTAATGCAGTTCCTAATACAGTACTGGTAATAGTAATTTCCCACTGGCGCCCTCTAGTGAGTGACTAACTGAAGTTCACACTTAATCTGTGCAGCATTTATGTTATTTACATTGAATCAAAAAACCTTAAAACATTAAAAACTCAAGTGAGCACTAACACTCAAGTGCTGTTTCTGAAGCACTTGGTTTTTTTTGCTACCTGGAGGTGATAATTGTTGTACTCTTTTGGAATGAGTTATAATAATAATAATAATAATAATAATAATAATAATAATAATAATAATAATAATGAAACAGCCAAACATTCAGTCAAGGTGCTCTGAAGATTCCCAGGTGTGCCAGTCTCTTCTGTGCTGTGCTGTCTGGCGCGTCTCATCCATGAGAAGTTGTGTATAGTCTAATGGTGTGGGTGGAGGGCTGGGCGCTGGAGCAGTGGTTTGGAGTCCCAGCTCGGTCGCTGCCCCACTGTGTGGGAGAGGCAGCCTCAGTGAAAGTGTTCTTGTTTTTTCTTGCCAGGTCTCACGTTTAACCATGCAGGCTGCCCCCCTGGGGCAGAATCGCATTTGAGACTTAAACTGGATACGAGTCCCTCTCTGCCCTCGTGTGGTTATGAGAGGCTTCTCTCCCGGACTGTGTGATGCTTTATTACGGAAAACAGCAGGCGACTCTATGGCACACCCCCGTCTTCATTCTGCTCAAGTGTCTTTCTGGATATTGGAATTAGAATATATAAAAAAAAAAAGTCTGGACCGTTTTTTTTTTTTGTTATTGTTTTTTTTTTTCAGCAGTCGTAGTAAATAACTTGAAATGCTTTACCTAACAACAACAACATTATCATTAACAATAGTATTAAGAATAGAAGGAGCTTCTGAGCTCTCTGGGGCTGATGAAGCGAGTCTGTATTTGGGAATGCTGTTGCTGCTGTGAGGTTTCAAAGGGGGTGTATGCGCTTGTGTCTGCAGCACCCCCTTTCACCCTCGCGAGTGGACCTGGGATACTGTCCTCTCTGCCAGTCTCACAGGTGCTCTCTGCTTCTCCGCCGGTGCTTGGCAGGTGGGTTGTTCCTCTCCTCTTTGGTAGTGTCATCTCTGGGAAGTTTCGTTTTCCTCACCTGTAAAACCCACGAGACACGGTAAGGGGCACGTCTCTGTGCCACACTGGAAACACATCCTCCTTTACCTGCTGCATGCCCTCCTCAGTACAGTGAGGCTGCCTGATTTACTATTAAACTCTGATTGAGCGCGTGTGTGTGTGAGGTATGGATGACAGCAAGCATTATTTCATGAACAGATATTAAAACAACACACTCATAACCAAGTGTCAATTCTAAACAAATCCATACAGGCAGATCTACAGCTGTAGCATCACGCTTCAGAATCTAGGGCTGGAGAAAACACTCTTTCTTTAGCCAAGCCCATTTCTTTTCTTCCAGGATGAAGTGTACAGACTGAGAGAAAAACACCGTGCAGTGAGCCAGCATGACCACCGGGGGGCACTGAAGACCTTTAGTTATTCTTTTTATCTCTTAAGGTGTAATTACAGTAAGTAGAAAATAATTTCATATTTTGTACTCAATATATTTCATTAAACTCCAGTGTACAGGCACTTTTAAACTAAGAATCCCAGCACACTCAAAAGGAATTAGTTACACCGGGAGATAGACAACAGAGTAATGTCGGATTCTCTGCTTTCAAAAAACAAACTAGCATTTCCTTTCACAGTGAAAGCTGTGCACGTCCCCTGAATAGCGTGCTTTATTTCCCCTGGTGTGTGTGTGTGTGTGTGTGTGTGTGTGTGTGTGTGTGTGTGTGTGTGTGTGTGCGTGTGCGTGTGCATGTGTGCGTGTGTGCGTGTGTGCGTGTGTGTGTGTGTGCTGACCTTGGCGTCGCGCTCTGCGAACTTCTGGAACATGTTTGCATAAATCCTCTTGTCCATCTCGTGGTGCTCGCGGATCTTGCGCTGGCAGACGCTGATCTGCGTTCGCGCAGCTCGGTTCTTGGGGTTCACCTCCAGCACCCTCCCGAAGTCCCGCAGCGCCAGGCTGAACTCGTTCTTCAGCAGCCGCGCCTCGCCCCGCCGGTACAGAGCCTTCTCATTGGAGTTGTCCAGCTCAATCACCTAGAGGGGAGACACGGGCTGGGCTCAGAGCTGCTTTCTGAAAATCTGCATTGCTATATGACTATTATTATTATTATAAACACGCCTGAAATATCAAAAGTTATTTTCTCTATGATCACTTGTATCTTTCCTCTCTTTTTTGTTGTTGATTTGATAGACAAAGCAGCCACATGAAAAACAAGCACTATTACACACCATGTTGTCCGGCACATGGTGCGGTCAGTTGGAACAGAATCTCAGATGTGATCACTATTACACACCATGTTGTCCAGATCTGATGTGTGAACATTCGATGCGAATTCTGTCCTGTAATCACAGAGCACTGAAAGGAGGCAGCAAGGCTGCGGAGCACCTTATCGCAGCTCTCCACGGCATGTGTGTACTCCCGCAGCCGCAGGTGGCACATTGCCAGGTTGAGCTGCGTCATCATGATCAGGTCGTGCACGACTCTCTGCTTCTCCTCCGCCAGCCCACACTCCATCTCTAGCCATGCCACGATCTTCTGGTACTGGATCATCGCCTGCACATAGCGTCCTGCCTGCCAGCAAGGAGCGACACGGGACAGGGTTAGTACAGACAGGCCCCTGCAGAACTGAAAACACTGCTCCAGGATTGATAAGGAGACGGGGCAGGGTTAGCATAGACAGGCCCCTGCAGAATTGAAAACACAGCTCCAGGATTGATCTGTTCACACTGGAGATTTCTGCTCCTTACTCTAATAAAGGTGTGACTGTATTAATAATTAAGCTCACAGTAAAACCTGGGATGGCTCAAACTGCTGTGCAATGCCTCTGACAGTGCTTCTTCATTAGATCAGGACAGCAGTCAGATGAGAGGAGCACATGAACACATTTGAAGCTATATTACTCAGAATATGCCCTCTCCCTAACATTTCAATGTCATGCAAAATAACAATTCACCAATCAGGTTTTAAATACGAAACAACGAACAGGAGTGCTTCTTTGTTTCTAAACCGACTGACCGCTCTGTGAAAACAGCCAGCAGGTCTGCAGGTCAGTCCTGAGAAGAATCTGTTTTCTCAAGCCCCTCCCATTCAGTTAGGGTGCACTATCATCGCTCTCCAAGGATAGACTCTTTCCAGGAATTTCAGTACGCCATGTCATTTCCACACAGGGTACATATTCAATTAAAGCAGAGAGGACACAGTGTCTTCCAGCTCACTGCTTAGTGTTGCCGGGACTGAGCGTACTGTTCCAGTGAACTTTTAAACAACAGCTCCATCATCCAATCTCTCTCGTGACAGCAGGCAAACATCGATATGGCTGAGGCTGGCTTTACAAAAGCGTGACAATGTGAGAGTGCATACACACAGCGCAGCTGGAGGAGCGCTCCTGCTGCCCTGGTAGAGCACAGTGCTGGGGCCCGAAACACCAGCCATCCTGCTAAACAGCACAGCCCAGACGAGCGGACTGCTGCCTTCAAAATGCCATCTAGTGACATCTAGTGGCCACATGCAGCAAACACTGATGCAACTTTGCCCTGCATCTTATAACTCAGTAGAATCTGAATGCATGTATTAAGCCTTATCAGTCCATTTATTCAGCGTTTGTCCGGCGTATCAGGTCCAATTTATTTTCACACATGCTGTTTATTTTACACGCGCTGTTTAAAATATATTTTTTCCAAAGTAAAACAGGTTTAAAAGGCAGTGCATGGCAAAAGGACAGCAGTATTGCATCCCCAGCCAAGCCCCACCCCTTGTTCACTGTATCTTTCACATACCTCTTTACAGACGTGCATACTGATAAATCCTCTCTTGATCACTTGTTTTATCACCAAATTCCTCAATAATGCGACCCAAGTCATTATTTTATTACTATAACATCTCAAAAATCTTTGCAAATGTCAGTGATATTCTTTGAGCGCTGGATGCAGAAGCAGCTATCTCCTTTGTTTATGTCTGTGTAGGCATTAACACACAGAGATAAAATTCTGTCCAACCTTGAAATACTGCGTGCCTTTCTGCTTCACCTCCACAGCCTGCTCCAGCTTCTCCTCTATGCTCATCTCCCACGATTCCTTGGCCTGCACAAACCAAGACAAAGACAACAGGTGAGGCAGGGGCTGCACCTGCATGACACTCTCCTATCCCAGCTGGAGAAGATAGGGAAGGAAAGGCCTTCTATGACCCATGATGGGTTGAGAAGTAAAAACACTGCCAAGCTTTCCAGTGGTACAGTTGTACAAGGTAGTTCATGTGTGATTTGAAACCCTCAAATCACATACAAAGTGCACTGGGACTTATATTTTATTATAAGCTCATTTCTGTGTTCTTCATGGTTTCAAAAATTCAAACAACTGGTGTATTAAGCACTCAAACGGTTTCCTACCTTTTCAAAATCCTTCAGCGTTATTTGGTAGACGAGCTCTGCGTTTGGCTCAATGTGGAATTCTGGCTTTCCCTCTTCCGCAAACCCATATCTACAAAGAAACACAGGAACAAAACTGCCATCAATACATCAGCATCGCTTCTCGGACAGCAGGGTATTGGTTTGCATGCCGAATGTCTGAGACTGGACAACAGGAAAACACCAAACAGAACAATTGCAAAGGAGTGTCGGGCAGCTATAGGCAGCCAGAACAGCATTTCCAACATCTGCAAGGATTCCTTTTTAAAGTGTTTTGGAGGAAGCATTGCCTCTAATCACTTCTAATAACACAAACTAGGTGTTTGGTGTTTCCTCTCTGCAGCCCCAGTCCAGTGCTGGGAGGGGGGCACTGACTGTGGTTTGAGGTAGATCAGACAGCATTCTCCCTTCTGCATCTTCTCCATGGTTCTGTCGACTCCCAGGGGGATGCTGTGGTCCTCCCCCTCGCCCACCACAAACTGGACGTCCCGCGAGTCGAACACACGCCCCCCGCTGCGCCCCTCCAGATGAACTGCGGGGAAAAAACAAACACACACACACACACACACACACACACACACACACACACACACACACACACACACACACACACACTGCTTGATGTTTGCACGGCATGAAAACGTTGCTGAAAAACAAGTTGCTCAACGAGGGTCGGGGTCAATTCCTTTGTTTCAATTTCAATTCCATTTCCAATTCCTTTTTAACCAATTTCAATTCCTTTTACATCGTAGGCTTTATTAAGCAAACATCTATACAGCTGGTCACGACTTGTCAACAACACGTGTAATTACACAATTACAACTGATTTAAAAAAGGAATTGGAATTGATTTATTCATTGCACAGGGCATTTGTTTTCCATTGACACAGTCTGTATTCCATTACTGACCTCTGCAGCGGAGTGTTCTGAATTTACTCAGATACGTGATGAGGAAATGGAAGATGATAAACTGTGTACATAGAACAGGACATGCAAATGATACAGAGAACACACAACGCAAATGATACAGAGAACATACAATGCAAATGATACAGAGAACACACAATGCAAATGATAAAGAACATGCAATGCAAATGATACAGACAAAACACAATGCTAATGATACAGAGAACATACAATGCAAATGAAAGAGAACACACAATGCAAATGATAGAGAACACGCAATGCAAATGGTACAGAGAACACAATGCAAATGCTTCCCTGCAGTAGAGTGCACTTATAACACAGCAGCAATGTAGAGGCCTAATCCTCTACAGGCCTATTCAACATGTTTTTATCTGCTGTCATGCACCCCCCCCCCCCCCCCCCCCCCTCCCCTTTGAAAACCAGGGGGCTTTATCTCAAAACAGAATTTTCAAATGGCAATAAAACCAAGAGGAATGGATCGTTCCACTCTTCAGGAGGTGGGTGACAGAGAGAGCTACCACCATGCTAAATAGGGGAGGCTTACCTTCCACAATGGCCCCTTCATTGGGGTTTGAAAAACCCTCCCCCTTCTGCTTTATTCTTCTAATAACACCCCCGTCTTCGGTCAGCTCTTCTCCCTTGAAGTTCAACAACTCAACCTGGGAACAAAAGAAGAGGCTCGTTTTAAAGCAGTCTGGTGCACGGTTAACTCAAGTCTCTGCACATAGGAACACCTCCCAAGAGAACACTTCGGCTAAGAGAACACCCTTGTGGTGAAACAGATTTTTCCCATTGGAAATGCTCTGTCTAAAGGAACAGGAACTTTGCTTAAAAGAACACCTTTTTGGCACCGATAGCGATTCGTTCACGACTGATACAGTACTGTTTAGTAACCTGATAACTCATTATCATCAAACTTAAATTAAAATGGTTTATTCAGTCTTTTCAAGTGACCTGTCATCGTGAGAGTCTCTTGAAGCACACTGACTGGTTTATTCAGTCTTTCCCGAACCGTCATCACTTAACACTGCCTCTTTGTGTATTCTGACTTCCACAAGGGCACCTCATCGCTACTAAATGGCATTTATACAAATGCAGAAACGCGATGCTGCTTCTCTTGCTACATAAAGTTCGAAATTGCTCGAGCTCCTGAAAAAAACCCTGACTCAGACACATCAGTGAGCAATTGGGTGTTTCCCGTTCTGGCGAGTTGCTTCACCATTCTGTTAAATAAGTTTGTGCATGTCTTGAATATTGCTCCTGTACAGGTATTCATAATTAATCATTTGTTTAACGTGTGTAGGGGTGCCGTGTTAATTTAGTTTGACAGTTAGTTTTTTATGAAGCAAGGCCTTATTACTTGTTTTTCTTGCTCATTTTCATTAAAAGCAGTATATATATATTTACAGACTCTAGGTTTTTAGCTGTGTTTTAATGTTATTTTAGCAGTTTCAGCTAGTTATCCCCCGCTGTGGCCTTAGCGCACTGCAAAGCCTGCAACTAAATTTCGCCCTTCCCCCGGGTCTAGCACGTTCTCGGCTGCATGTACTCTTGTTTTAACTAGCTTCAGGCATTTGAGGTAAGTAGCTGGAAAAGGCTATAATTAATTATTTTGATCCCGGCTGGGATAAAGAAGTTTGTTTTTTCTATGTATCATTGTGTCTGTTTTATAACACACTCCAGGGCTTGTGGACTGTGTTGTATTAATATACAGCTTTGTTGATGTGTTTGTTGATTCTCAGCTTCGCTTCGTGCCTCCAGCTAAACCATAGCCCTATGTTAATGCAACACAACCCTCACCCTGTCGTGTGTTATCACTTACATACAGTATATACAGCAGTGATTACTGTCTAATATATAGCAGATAGTTAACCCTCACCCTGTCGTGTGTTATCCTTTACATAAACCACAGAAACTGAAGACTGCTGTGTTCCTTGCACAGGATAACAGGATGTATTGGATTTCTCCTACATCATTTCTTCTTCTTCTTCTTCTTCTTCTTCTTCTTCTTCTTCTTCTTATTATTATTATTATTATTATTATTATTCCACTGCTAACATATGTCTAACACAGAGGGCAGTGAATTAGTTTTGCACATGTGGAATTCGCTCTTCACAGACGCCATGCCCCTACCTCGAAGATCAAGGTGGATTTGGGGGGGATATTGGGGGGGCCCCCGGACACTCCGTAGGCGTACTCCGAATGGCACATCAGCTGGCACACCTCCCCTTTCTTCATGCTGGCGACCCCGATATCCCATGCCTTGATCACCTGCCCTGAGGAGCACAGAGGCGTGGTGAGCACCGGGCACAGGGGAGCCCGGCGAAAGAGACCGTGCTCTCCATGCCACTGTGAGTTTTGCATGCAGAATTTACTGTGCAAACATGCCATGTGTACTGTGTGCGTTCCTCGGATAACTGCCTCTGCTTACCCCTGCCAAGGTTGAAGGTGAAAGGCTTGTTGCGATCCCGGCTCGAGTCGAACTTCTCCCCGCTCAGCAGTTTCCCGGTGTAGTGGACCCAGACCTGGTCTCCAATCATGGGGTACTCAGCTTCATCTCCGGGCCTTATTATCAGCTGCACCAGCACACAAACGCAAACACAAGCTACGTTTATCTCACTTGATATTCATGGCATAACCACAGTGCTCAATGCATACCTTACCAAAACTAACAACAGCAGTGTGATTTCAATAACAAGCCATTTTAAATTCAGTCCAATATTACTTATTTTCATGAGAAATATTCCACAGCTCACTCTACATACCCATCAATTAGCAAAATAACACGCTGAGAAGCTGGGTGACACAAAGATAATGCTAATGTATGATGTGTGGCTTTTCTGTTCCGGACCACATCCTGGATCGTTAGTGCTGTGTTACCTGTTGGACAACATGGGCACTAATCCTTACCCTAGCAGTGCACTAGAGCGGACATTTTGAAAACAGCTTTGAAACAAACTTTGAAGTTCTCAGTGTAAAAGGTTGTCAGGATGTTAACAATGAAAATACGAGGTCCGTTACTGAAACAGTTGTAGAAACACGTTTGGATGTGGAACGCTAGACTCTCCTTATTCTTTAACATCCCAGATTATGATTGAACTGATCCTATAGTCACAGAATCAGTGGCGTCACTGCAATTTACTGAAACAAATCCCTATTCTGAGTCCTTTTAAAATACAGGCCTGGCTTACAATTCAGCAAAATAAGCAATCACTGTTCTCTGTGTGTTTTAAGGACAATGGCAATTTGCCCAGAGGCAAACAGGCTGCCTGCCAGGAACCAAATGCTTTTGCACAGTTTGTCTTTATTTTTTCTATTCCACACCACTTTATACCCTGCTGAATAGGTGTTCCCCTCCAACGCCAGCCCATATTCTCAACATTACTATTAGACTGTACACAATCCACACCATTACAGTTTACCATGGTGAACATGAACGCTAGCATTACAGTTACATCATGCTTTTCCCATGCTTACACTATGAACTCACATGCCTCAGCAGAGCTTTTAGATTTTTCCATACTTCTCTGTGATTGTATTGCTTGCTTGTGCAGTATTTCACTGACTATTTTATCAGTGAACTTTTATAAGGGCAGTATTTTGTTTTTGTTTTTCCACAAGGGGGAGCCAGTGGTTATGACATTCAAACATAGACAGGTGCCAGAAGCCAAGTAAAAAAACCTGAAGGCCTTCCATGAAGACCCAGCCCAGTTTGGATTCTGAGCCCTGTTTGCTAACAGGCACCCTGACACAGCTCACGTCTCGCAGCACCCTGCCCTGTGGAGTGGCAGAGAGCTCCACTACCTTGCACACGCCTTTGTCCTGCTTGGGAGAGAGGTCCACTCCCCACTCTGGGATCATGCTGTTGGAAGGCTGGGCGTTCATCTTCACAGCTTGGTCAGTTGACATTGTCCAATCAGTGCTAGCATTCCCCGTAAATACCTGCAAATGAACACGTATTCAGTGAATCAATCAAACCGCAAACAGAACACCACCACCACTACAGCAGAACAGTTACTAGCATCACCCCAGCAGAACTGGAATTGGAATTAACAACGTGAAAACGATCATGGAGAAGAGCACGGTTGTCTTCACCACGATCCTGTTTTTTAACTCGTCTCTGATCTTCTGATGTGTTGCTATTTTAGGAGCCAATCACCTTTACCCTGAATAACCCCCTACAAGTCTCCACCACACGCAGGAGCTATATATAGGATGCTTCTTGGAAATACACTTTTGCGCCTTGTGTCATGCTGTTTGAGGAGTAAGAAAACAGCCCAGGCACTGACTCCAGTCTGCCCTGTGATGAACTGCCATCCACTGGGCCTTCCTCTAGCACAGCAGCTTTTAAAATCCAGCTCCCAGCTTCTCCTCCTCCTGCAATCGGACAAGCCCAGTGCAGCCGAGAGAGAGTGGAAACCATACGCATTCCTCTCTAGCACACTCAGGACTGCTGATCTCAGGAGAGCACAGCGCAGGTTACTACATTGCTGGCATGCTGGGTGCACAAAGAACCCAGCGGGGATTCTTGCAATGTACGTGACCCACGCCAGCCTCTGCTTCCCTGGAGAGGTGCCCACTCAGCCACACTGCTTTGTGGCCTCATCCGGTCCTTTGTGATGCTGTATGACCCAGGCTTCTAGGAAGAGGCCAGGTTTGCATGAGATATACTATAAAAAGCTTGTGGAGTGGATATCGACTTGCAACCTATACATTATTTACGTAACGGCCACTAAAGACTACATGCAGAGCACAGATGAGTCATCTCAGTCGGGTATCTGTACACTACAATTACTTAGTGTGCTTCCATAATGGACTTCTGGTTAATTACTTTCTATACTTTTATAAAGGGAGTACTCTTTGAAGTGAGTGTCCCAGTATAATTTTAACTTTATAACTGCAAAGCTATAGAAACAGACGAGGGTAACCAAACCCGTACTAGTGTTTTAAGGCACAGAATCTTTTGGTTTATTCATTCTAATTGGAAGAATTGTATTTTGCCTTCTTTTTTATGTTGCACGTTTTACTCATACTATAGTGGCTAGATTTGATCAGATGTTTCCAATAATAAACATGATGACACTGCATTTTCAACCCGCCAGCAACTTATTAAATGTAAATCTTACTTGGGCTCCAACTCAGTAATTTAAGTGGGTCTCGTAACGCTTGATTTTCTCAATAACTATTAACAACATGCTATTCTGAATAAATATCCCGCGCATACAACGTTAATGTTTGGGCACTAACTCAAATACCAAGCGTGTACAGTAATCGCGCAACAGGGCGCACACGGCAGGCAATTCGTCCTTCTTTACCATTCTGAAAAACAAAGCCGTTGCACAATCCATGTAGTAGAGAGGAGGACTGTGTTCCTCAACAGCTTAAGGGCACACGTGTAAAACTGAATACAAATAATAACACTTCTATAAACGTTGTAGCTTTACAGTGTATACAATAATGATAAAACAAAAATCCATACCACCACCAAGCGCGTTTTCAGCCTGTCTTCTTCAGCGGTTTTTATAGTATTTTTCTTACACGACTTTATTTTCTAAAGCTGGAAGTGCAATGTCATTCACTACATCAACCTATCAGAGATCATAGAGGGAGGGGTCCCCGTGTTTTCAAGCTACCTTGATTGTGGGCTCGATTTCTTAGTGGTCGCTTATTGGCTTTTGTTGCTGTCAGATATACATACACGCCGCTAATAAGCCCGCCTAATGTCAAAAGCTTCATTGAAGAGATTGCGAAATGATAACGGTAGTTTCCCATAGGAAGACAGCAGTAGAATAATACGTTTATATTTACAAATGTGCCCCACACTAGCGATGAGGTCCGCTCCTCTCCATTGCGAAATACTAGGCTTGCCTAAACTATTATGTACTGATAAAATAAATAAATATATAAATAAACCCTTATCGTCATTGGCAATATTATTATTATTATTATTATTATTATTATTATTATTATTATTATTATTATTATTATTATTATTATTATTATTATTATTATTATGACTCCTGATCAATAACAGAAATCGGTGATATAACTACCTACTGTTGCAAGTATACCAGGAAAGGGGACACAAAACTAAATTGAGAACTGCGTTTAATTATTTAATACCAACACTGCATAAATGCCCCAAAACCCAGCAAAAATGTTTATTACAGTTCATGCCTCTTCTTGTAACCTTAAAAGTCTCTATCGCAGCGCATCATTCAGATCTGACCCTATTTCTGTTCACATTGTCCATACTTGTTTACAATACAAGTCGTTTTACATTGCCACCTAATAACATACCGCATGCTGGCCTCTACACTCTAACGTGTCGGTACCAAAATGTCTTCATAAGGAGCGTTTAAAGAATATTAGCGATACTCAAAACACTCCTTCCCACATTCCGACTATTTAAAGGAAAATAAATAGCGCGGGTTTTCACAATACAGACGACTGACACAATGCCGACAGTTTGGCTTGTTATCCCCTCGTTAACCGGTCATGTTTAAGGAGACTTTTTTTCCGTAAAAATCTAGCGACATTTTTGGTCTGCGCTAAAAAGCATATTACCCTCGCGTTCTCCATGGGAACTGGTATTGTGTGCCGCTGTGCGCTCGTGTTGCAGCAGGTATATGGGCAATTCTACCACCTTTGCTGTTATTAAAGGAGCAAGCAGAGTAGTTGCTGTCAGGAAAATAAGTATTATTGTATGTGTACTCATTTACATGAAGCCACGCGGTACTGATGTATGAAAACAGTAATGATTTCTGTGGATATTATGCAGCAGCAGGGTCTTTTCAAACAGCCAGAGGATAGATGTTTTGTCGTTCCCCTTGTCCTGCATCAAGTAACAGCTGCGTTGCTTCATAAGGCAGTCAATTCTATAAATATTCTCTGTACTAACACCAGCGTCAGTGGAAATACGCGTTATAATACTGGTGAATTCCCATCAGTGCTGGGATTGCGCATAGCCTGTGTGGCAGGGACCCCTTCTGATGGGAATGCACTGTGAACTGAAAAACGGAACCCAACTCTGAGATCGAACTATTGGATATGAATTTATGAATAAAATATCATGAAGGTCTATATTAAAAAAACAAAAGTTACAAAAATTGCATTGTAAAGCATTTATCACAGATGAGTGTGTAAATCAGCAGCTTATTCATTCTATACAGATTCAGTATCAAGCTTTTATAAATATTGTATTCACTTAAAAATCACCATCCATGAGATTAAACATGTTGCTGTTTTTGCTGTCCACACATGACATGCCCTGAAAGTCTTCATTATTCTACCACCAGCAGATGGAGATATACAAATCTCATACCAGACACATACACCTACAGCAATCGTATTATATGATATAGAAGTTATAGCATAAAAATATATTTTAATAAAAAGTTGATGTGGGTTTTAAATGAACTTTTTTTAAAATTATTCTATATATATATATATATATATATATATATATATATATATATATATATATATATATATATATATATATATTTATAGCAATATGGAGAATCGACGTACGTGTCTCTTATTAAATTTAAGATTAAAAACCCCTCTCCGGACGGACCTCCCGGCTAAACCATTGCACTGGCGGAGATGGGGAGAAAGGTGCGCACGCGTTAACATGGAACCTTAAAGGAATGCGCAATTCCAATGTTTAGAAGTCAATTTACAATTTTTTTTTTTTTTTTTTTTTTTCAATAAATGGTACCCCAAAACAAGAAGAGCTCATTTTCAGCCGGTTCCTGTAAAAACAAGGACTACTTCAGTAATAATTACCCTTTGGAAACACCTGAATCGTAGATCATCGCGATTGCGGATCTGTTTTCCTGGGAGAAAGGCAATCTACCTGCTAATATGCATTTTGTTTTCACTGACTGAATCTTAAAGTGCCTGATAGTACCGAAGGATAGAAGGAGGAATGTGTGCGCGCCAAATTCCCTTATTTTAGAGGGTTTTGTTTGAGTATCGCTTCGACTTTCCGACAAAGTGCAAAAAAAAAAAAAAGAATTGTTCAGAAAAATGTTTACCGCAACACTGAAATACCGGCACATCCGAGTACAGAGGCCACTGTTAGGCTGAAAACCCCTATCCAAGACTTTTATACCGACCACGGTGCAAAGCAATCCAGTTGATGTGACGCTGGTAAGGAACGCTGTGCCTCTGTCTACAGGTCTGTATACAGCATCACGCCGGTCTGCAGCCCTTGTCCAACCCCGCTTCTAACACAACACACTGGAGCTGGGCTGGTATGTTAGCCGTCACTCTGCTCGCGTAAATGCTCTGTTCCCCGGGGTTCAAACAGATGCTTTCTCGTAAGTGACACACCATTTCAATACAGTTTAGACCATCATCAAGAACCTTACTTGAAGTGCAACAATCAAACACCCTTGCACTACAACTAATACAACAAGATCCGTACACCGAAACAATTACAAAAACGACAAAATCACACATTAGCGATCACAGCCTAGCCGTACAAAAACACGACACTTCATTTTACTAAGAAATGTCGTAGTAAAATAACGTGTCATTATAAAAGATAACGACGCACAATCAGTTAAAAAAAAAAGAGAAAACACATAATAAAATAAATACAATACAAATGTGACAGCCTACCCTATACTTCTGAAATAACAAGAATTTCGCTTAATCAGTTAATTCGATTGGTGCATATCAGTGTAATTGTTTTTTCGCTAAACAGAAACAGCAAACAGAGAATAATAATAATAATAAAAAAAGATCAAATAAGAGGGTAGAAATGTACTTTGCTGGCAATAAATATAAGAACATTGTTTTTCCCACTCTCCTGTCTTTCAACGCATAACGTCGTTATGCAACAAAACCATTTCTGGAAGCGTGATACAAAAATGAAAATAATTAAATCCAAATTGTAAACATGACATAATGCCTGCTTTGGGTTGCACTTTGGTATTATTGTTATTATTAACCGTAATGTACACGTTGTTCTTTTCGCTGGTGACTGCAACTGGAAAATCCGTTTTTTTTAAATAACTGCATTGTTGCTGTACCTCACCCTAACCCACCGGCTCCGGGCCTGCCAAGTCAGCTATATTCACATTGCCGAAGGCTGGCCACATTTCACATTCTGGGCGTCAGATTGCCCACCAAAGCTCTGCGGATTGTAATTTATTACAGTCCTCCCTTAAAGGAGGACAGCCAACGCACTCTCGATCACTGCCTAATTTCAAAACCATACTTAGCACATACAACAATGACTGGGGAAATGTTACGCTTGTTGTTTTTAACAGGGAGGAAATAAATAAGGGAGAATGAGCACTGATACAGTGAGATTGCATAATGAATGAGGGAGGGACTGAGCACTGACACAGTGAGATTGCATAATGAATGAGGCAGAGACTAAGCACTGACACAGTGAGATTGCATAATAAATGAGGCAGGGACTGAGCACTGATACAGTGAGCACTGAGCACAGTGAGATTGCATAATGAATGAGGGAGAGACTGAGCACTGACACAGTGAGATTGCATAATGAATGAGGGAGGGACTGAGCACTGACACAGTGAGATTGCATAATGAATGAGGGGGACACTGAGCACTGACACAGTGAGATTGCATAATGAATGAGGGAGAGACTGAGCACTGACACAGTGAGATTGCATAATGAATGAGGGGGAATGAGCACTGATACAGTGAGATTGCATAATGAATGAGGGAGAGACTGAGCACTGACACAGTGAGATTGCATAATGAATGAGGGGGAATGAGCACTGATACAGTGAGATTGCATAATGAATGAGGGAGAGACTGAGCACTGACACAGTGAGATTGCGTAATGAATGAGGTAGGGACTGAGCACTGACATAGTGAGATTGCATAATGAATGAGGGAGAATGAGCACTGATACAGTGAGATTGCATAATGAATGAGGTGGACACTGAGCACTGATACAGTGAGATTGCAGAATGAGGTGGACACTGAGCACTGACACAGTGAGATTGCACAATGAATGAGGTGGACACTGAGCACTGACACAGTGAGATTGCATAATGAATGAGGGAGAATGAGCACTGATACAGTGAGATTGCATAATGAATGAGGTGGACACTGAGCACTGACACAGTGAGATTGCATAATGAATGAGGGAGAAACTGAGCACTGACACAGTGAGATTGCATAATGAATGAGGTGGACACTGAGCACTGACACAGTGAGATTGCATAATGAATGAGGTGGACACTGAGCACTGACACAGTGAGATTGCATAATGAATGAGGGAGAATGAGCACTGATACAGTGAGATTGCATAATGAATGAGGTGGACACTGAGCACTGATACAGTGAGATTGCATAATGAATGAGGGAGGGACTGAGCACTGACACAGTGAGATTGCATAATGAATGAGGGAGAGACTGAGCACTGACACAGTGAGATTGCATAATGAATGAGGTGGACACTGAGCACTGACACAGTGAGATTGCATAATGAATGAGGTGGACACTGAGCACTGACACAGTGAGATTGCATAATGAATGAGGTAGGGACTGAGCACTGACATAGTGAGATTGCATAATGAATGAGGGATAATGAGCACTGATACAGTGAGATTGCACAATGAATGAGGGAGAGACTGAGCACTGACACAGTGAGATTGCATAATGAATGAGGGAGAGACTGAGCACTGACACAGTGAGATTGCATAATGAATGAGGTGGACACTGAGCACTGACACAGTGAGATTGCATAATGAATGAGGTGGACACTGAGCACTGACACAGTGAGATTGCATAATGAATGAGGTGGACACTGAGCACTGACACAGTGAGATTGCATAATGAATGAGGTGGACACTGAGCACTGACACAGTGAGATTGCATAATGAATGAGGTGGACACTGAGCACTGACACAGTGAGATTGCATAATGAATGAGGTGGACACTGAGCACTGACACAGTGAGATTGCATAATGAATGAGGTGGACACTGAGCACTGATACAGTGAGATTGCATAATGAATGAGGTGGACACTGAGCACTGACACAGTGAGATTGCATAATGAATGAGGGAGACACTGAGCACTGAGCACTGATCACAGTGAGATTGCATAATGAATGAGGTGGACACTGAGCACTGACACAGTGAGATTGCATAATGAATGAGGGAGAGACTGAGCACTGACACAGTGAGATTGCATAATGAATGAGGTGGACACTGAGCACTGACACAGTGAGATTGCATAATGAATGAGGGAGAGACTGAGCACTGACACAGTGAGATTGCATAATGAATGAGGTGGACACTGAGCACTGACACAGTGAGATTGCATAATGAATGAGGGAGCACTGAGCACTGAGATTGCATAATGAATGAGGTGGACACTGAGCACTGACACAGTGAGATTGCATAATGAATGAGGGAGGGACTGAGCACTGACACAGTGAGATTGCATAATGAATGAGGTGGACACTGAGCACTGACACAGTGAGATTGCATAATGAATGAGGTGGACACTGAGCACTGACACAGTGAGATTGCATAATGAATGAGGTGGACACTGAGCACTGACACAGTGAGATTGCATAATGAATGAGGGAGAGACTGAGCACTGACACAGTGAGATTGCATAATGAATGAGGTGGACACTGAGCACTGACACAGTGAGATTGCATAATGAATGAGGGAGAGACTGAGCACTGACACAGTGAGATTGCATAATGAATGAGGTGGACACTGAGCACTGACACAGTGAGATTGCATAATGAATGAGGGAGAATGAGCACTGATACAGTGAGATTGCATAATGAATGAGGTGGACACTGAGCACTGACACAGTGAGATTGCAGAATGAGGGAGACACTGAGCACTGACATGAGATTGCATAATGAATGAGGGGACACTGAGCACTGACATAGTGAGATTGCATAATGAATGAGGGAGAATGAGCACTGATACAGTGAGATTGCATAATGAATGAGGGAGAATGAGCACTGATACAGTGAGATTGCATAATGAATGAGGGAGGGACTGAGCACTGACACAGTGAGATTGCACACTGAGCACTGACACAGTGAGATTGCATAATGAATGAGGGAGAACTGAGCACTGATACAGTGAGATTGCACAATGAATGAGGGAGAGACTGAGCACTGACACAGTGAGATTGCATAATGAATGAGGGAGAGACTGAGCACTGACACAGTGAGATTGCATAATGAATGAGGTGGACACTGAGCACTGACACAGTGAGATTGCATAATGAATGAGGTGGACACTGAGCACTGACACAGTGAGATTGCATAATGAATGAGGGATAACTGAGCACTGAACAGTGAGATTGCATAATGAATGAGGGAGGGACTGAGCACTGACACAGTGAGATTGCATAATGAATGAGGGAGACACTGAGCACTGACACAGTGAGATTGCATAATGAATGAGGGAGAGACTGAGCACTGACACAGTGAGATTGCATAATGAATGAGGGAGAGACTGACACTGAGCACTGAGCACTGAGTGAGATTGCATAATGAATGAGGTGGACACTGAGCACTGACACAGTGAGATTGCATAATGAATGAGGTGGACACTGAGCACTGACACAGTGAGATTGCATAATGAATGAGGGAGAGACTGAGCACTGACACAGTGAGATTGCATAATGAATGAGGTGGACACTGAGCACTGACACAGTGAGATTGCATAATGAATGAGGTGGACACTGAGCACTGACACAGTGAGATTGCACAATGAATGAGGGAGAGACTGAGCACTGACACAGTGAGATTGCATAATGAATGAGGTGGACACTGAGCACTGACACAGTGAGATTGCATAATGAATGAGGGAGAGACTGAGCACTGACACAGTGAGATTGCATAATGAATGAGGGAGAGACTGAGCACTGACACAGTGAGATTGCATAATGAATGAGGTAGGGACTGAGCACTATCCGAAAAGTATGGTTGGTGGTCGTCTTAACGACCTAAAGTTTGTGCATGTGAGACAAAAAAAGAAATGCTTGTGCAAACGTACAATTTAATTTAGGTGCACATGTGCGACTAGAAATTCCTAAAGGTTGACTACAAAAACTACTTTGTTTTTTTTTCAGGTGGAAGTATAAAACAAACAAACAAAAAACCTCACAGTCAGATCTAAACTCTCACAGTTTGATCGTAATGTACTCTGGGAATGTAGTTAATTGATGTCCACTGCCCACTGTTAATCACACATTAAAACTAAAAATCCCTGACAATTTCACTGACTTACCAGTGCGATGGCTAATCATTTCCAGACAGTTTGGAAACTTGTCAAACCAACATGAGAAAAATAACAAACAATGTTCATGTGATTGGAGAGGTTTCAAAAGAAAACCGTGATGAAGAAAATTCATTAAATAAACGATGAAAGTATGTCAGAAGATGAAAGCGAACAGTGAACTTCGAGAAGGGCTGTGTTCGTTACAGCATATGTACAGTATACAGTATATACAGTTAAGTAGCAAAAGAACATACAAGTTCACCCAACAGTGGCTAAAGGATTTTCCCTGGCTTAAGTTTGACAATAACTTGACAAACCATGTTTTGCACATTTTGTCAGGATGCAGGGGTACCGATGGCAGGCATTTTTAACAAGGAGCCAGAAGTTCAAACGTGAGAATATATTAAAGCACATAGCTTCAAAACGCCACGCAATGTGCAGAGAGGCAAGCATCCAGAAACGTCAGCCAGACCATCCTGCTACCATAAACAGCAAGCAGCACCTTCTGAGAAAGACGCTACCACGCAGTTCAAAATCATTTAGCTGGAAAAAAAAAGCTGTCTGTTGGAATTTTGTTGATGCAAAAGAAATGAACTGCACAAGTGTTATGCAAGAAATGAAGGAAAAAAAGATTGTAGACATTCAACAATACATTAGAGCAAAATTGTAGTTTTTTGTGCCCCTAAATTTCAGTGCGCGCCTATATTTTTTAAATTAGGCACACATGTGTCTAAAAAAGGTTAGCGTAGAGCCCTGCCTACGCTGGGTTTCAAGACTCAGGTGAAGAAGTTCCTGTTTTATAATGACCTATGGTTTGATTGCTTGTTTGTAATATTTCCTCAGCTGTTTACAAAGTGCAAGGCATCTAGTACAGCAATCCAACATGCTTTTTCATGGAACACTTTCTCTGTGCAAAACTGACATCAAACATGTTCATTTAAAGGCTCCTAAAGCTCCAGAGCTGACAAAGACCTCTTGCTCCAGCTCCAGGCTGGCTCCAGCAATGTCTGCTTTTACTTGGCTCTGGCTCCAGAGCCAAAGAAACCGATGCGTGACTATCATAGTATCATATCTTAAGATTTTATTGTTGTTTGTTTGTGTTTCTTTTTTTACAAATCTTTTGTCCCTTTAACTAAAAACAACTTTTAGGTTTCAAACTTTTGTTATAACTTGTTATTTGTTATAACTGTTTAAGAGCTGAAAATAATATAAAAAGCCTTGATTAGGAAATTATTAGTTTAATTAAGGGTTCAATAAAATAACTAAAAAACAGGGGTACTTCAGGACCAGTTGAAAACCCATGCCCTATATTATAGATGTTCTCTTTTTTTAACAGGTTTTGTTGAGTTTAGCCCCTTTTTTATTTTGCGTTATGCCAAGGAAATTCCTGTAAAATCAAATTTATTTTGAGTCCCGGCACAAAGATACATTTCGATTTAGAAATATTACTTGTTCAGCATTTGTGGAACTTAGCCACGTTCTTGGGTCAGTAAGTAAATCCTCTGCTTTGGAGAACAGTCTTCCACTTTCCACTGGTGTTGCAGGCACACAAAAGAAACGACGTGACAGCTGTGCTAACAAAGGCAAGGAATCTGTGATTCTTCCAGTAATCCAGAGGGCTGGAGTCTAAAGGCTCTCTCTTCTCAGCTGCATACACCTTCAACTGATGCAGATCCTGCAAAGTCGTCATCATCTTCTGTGCTCCTGTCAGAAAGCTGGTAGATGCTTTTCCACATGGACGTGCTCTCTTGGTTGGAACGGGATCCCTCAGGAGGCTCACATGCAGCAAACAAACCTTTTAGAATAGCTTCTTTTTGCTGATTCTTGAAGAGACCGCAGATCCAGGAATGTTGATATCTGAAAATGAAGGTAATTCTTGAGGCTTGATAAGCTTGTTGAGATCTGATTCAAAAGGTAGTCATTCATCTTCAATCCAGGTTCAGTCTTCACTTCAATCTTCCCAAGTGCTCTGCGAATTCCAGCCACTGTGGGCACAATGAGAGATGTTGTAGGATACTTTGCCCCAGAAAGAGTTGTGGTTGCTTCCTGAAATGGCTTCAGCATCTCACTCACTTCTTCCAGAAGCATCTTCTCAGCAGCAATGTTTAGTGCTGGCCTATTCAATTTCAAGGCTGCAATTTCTAACTGCTCCATTCATTGGATCACCTTTTCAATCGTTGGCAAGCTTGAGTTCCATCTTGTAATGCAGTCTCTCGGAATCTGCACTGGTTCAGAGTTCCATCTTGTCATGCAATCTCTCGGAATCTGCACTGGTTCAGATCCAGTCTCAGATCCATTCTCAGTCTCAGATCCATTCTGCTTGGAATGCCTATTCAAAGGCACACCTTTAAATAGGCATTCCAAGCACTAGGTGACCTTTTAAAAATTTTGGCTTATGATCGACATCTTTCAATCACAGCAGATATTTCCTCTGGTAACACTTGGCTTTCTTGCCTGGGAAAAATAATCTCCTGCAGACAGAGGTGCAATGTATGAGCGAAACAAGGTGGTGTTTCAAGTTAAGAAGCTGGCAGCATGTACAACATTGGCACCACTGCCAGTAAACAGCACATACGACTTGCTTTAAATCATAGGAGTCGAAAACGTTTTGCACTGAGAAGGCAATGTTCTCCCCAATATGGGCCAATGCAATCAAATTCCACTTCTGGTCAACAAAGTGGCACATCACTGCTAAAACTGCTTTGGATTGTTGGTACAGGTCCACATATCAAACGTAGGCAACATGTGATGCCGAAATGAGTTCCACCTTTAAAGCAGCTACAATGCCTGAGTATGACCCTGTTCACACTGGGCCGACCCATATTTAGATCTGCAACCCTGTTCACATTTGCGTTTTTAAGGCGCGTTCACATATGTGACTGAAAAGCAGGCCTACAATGTGGAAACTGCTTCTTTTTATTCTTATGGAATAATGACTCAGAATGGAAGAGTGATCGGGATAGACACTAACCCTTTTGTAGCAGATGTTTTAATTTTTTTTTTCAATGCAGCACAGAAGCAATTTTATGCTATCTATAAAAACAACATATTGACTGTTATGACTTGTTGTTATGGTGTGTAACAGGGTGACGGTCGGAGCTTACCTCCACACACACAATCACATTATTCTCTCAAATACACAGAGGTAGTCAGAATGCAGGAAACAGCAACTCGCTAGTGTTGACAGGTATAAATATTTATTTTTCTAACGGATACTTCACTCAGATTGCAAATGACTATCAGGTTGTACACAATGACTGACATACACAAGATAAACTCAGGACTGACTACCTAATAGTTCTACTGCTCCCCCTAAGGAAAGACACGGCATTAAATACCATTACACATGTCATTTACACATATGTGTTTAACCTGCATGAATACCGTCTTTGTTTACAAACATGATTGTTAAACTATTGTTTACTCGTTATTATTATCATTGTCATTATTATTCTCTACTCCCTAACGATCACAAGTGAAGACTGAACATTACCCCATCTCTTAGAATATTACCAAACATAGAATAACATTAATAATCACAACAACAAGCACTAAAATAGAACAAATATTACAGTGAAAATACAACTTTTTACATTTTCAAATTCAAACTATGAGGTGCCAGGTGTAAAAAAACATGTTTTTTTTTTCCCAGATTTAACTTAAATCTTGTTTTTTTCCCCAGATTTATAAATGTGAAAATAAATATTTTTTTATAATGTGTACATTCAGATATAATTTATAAATATAGTTACAAGATTTAACATTTAGTTAAATATTTAACTGGCCAGATCAATCTGGAGTTTGCATGCAAATGAGCTCCGCCCTCTTTGTGCCTCCACTCGATTTGATTGGCTCTTTTAATGCTAATTGGGAAATATGCAAATGTCAGCATTATAAGTGCCAATCAAATTGATCTGATTAGGGATGATTGGTATTGTTTTGGGCATTTTTGAACAGCTGTGGATACTGGCTGAAGAAAACCGAAGCCTCATTCAACACTGAGCTTGAATACCAGAGGCAGTTTTATCAGACACATATGTTTATGTAAATTTAAAGCAAATTTGCCTGTGTTAATGTTTATATATGGTACTTGTATTGATCTGGTTATTATCAAACAAACAAACAAAAAAATCATTGCATGTTTTTTGTCCCTCCCCAAATGTAAAACAAAAAAAATCTCTGACATCATAGAAAATCCATGTTCTTCAGTGTTGTCATAGATAATCTAATTGGTCATGTGATATGAAAAGGCCGGGCCTAGTCTGCTTCTCGTTCATATATATGTAAAGGCCGGCCCTGGTCCCGGATTGAAACGGCGGCCAAAATCTAGGCCGGCCCAGGGCTCATTTCTTTTTTGGAGCGTTCACATATGAGAAAAGGCGGCCCTGAAGCGGCCCAGGACCGCCTTGAATCACAAGTGTGAACGGAGTCTATGTATTGCTCAACAGTTTTCCTGAAACGCTTTCTTGAGGGGGGTTGGTAGCTTGGACCATGCAGATTCAGGATATTTCATGCTTAGACTTTGTTTAAAAATATTATAGTTATTGCTCAAAATCTGCGCAAATTTTAGAAAATGAAACTCCATTAGCTTTTAAATAAAATGTTATGATGAACACATTATTCAACACCTTAACAGTCTAATTACCTTTGCAGTGCCAAGTTGTCAAACCTAACTGCCTTTAATATATTTTAAAGTAACCTAAAAACTGATATTTTAAAAGGTTCTTAAGTCTCTGTAAAGTAAAATAGACAATTGAAAATAAATGTAGCTGTTAAAAAAAAGAGATCGAGGAAATATTGCTTTTGAACAACTAGTTGATAATAAGTGGGAACAATGTAGTATACTGGCAAATTCTTTCAGTAATCTTTTGAAAATAACTGTGTTCTAATAATACTGATTCGTTATAGAAACTTTAGTTCTCTAGAAACCACTGCATTTAATTTTTTTTTAATAAAGTGCTTTTATTTCTGTAAAATTAAACTATTTACACAAATACAGCAACATCTGAGCAAGTTCATTTTCATAGATTTTAAGTGCAGAGTACGCCTTATGTCCAGTTCTTTTACTGGTTTTAATAAAAGCACAATATTTTATTACAAAAATACAATTCACAGTTTGTACTTTTAAGACTTCTCACATAATGTGTAAGTAACACTACAACTATGTATGTGTTTCAAGAAAGATAATTAAATTGCAGGTACAATCCAAACAATTCTCAATTTAATTTTGTCATCATTTTTGTTATTAAATCAGTAACCTTCAAGCAGTAATGTGGATACATTACTTATTAACTATGATTTCATCTCAACCTACAGTTTGTATATCACTAAATATATTTCTAAAAATCAAAGTGTTCTTTAAGGAAATCGAGTAAGACGAGTAATAACTCTGCTCTTACCGGAACGCTTGCGATTCAGCAGTCCTAAATGGTTGAAGGTGAAGAGTAATCCAGTCCAGTGTAGCACTGTCAACATGCGGTTGTTTCTCTGTCCTGATTTGGGAACTTCCAGATGGCATTCCAAACCAATCTCAGCTGCGGTTGCGGTTTTTTTCTCTCTTTCTTGCTCTTGAAGTATTCTGCTGTAAACTCTTGAGTGATGTCTTTCCAGGTGTCTTTTTCTGGTTGAGTGTTTTGTCACCAAGCTTCTCCTGGCACAGCGTGCACCGCGTTTTACCGTGGTACATATTGAAAACAGCTGGCAACACATTTAGAATATTCCTCAGCTGCGTCTCCCTGCGGCTCAGCCAGGCTGGCACTGCACAGTGCTGAAATGGTGCTGATGTACAATGTTATGATGCAACAGCTGTGGCCTAATCAAAGTGTCTTCAACAGTGGAAAAACAAGCCTCCTCAGGTTATCAGAAACAAGTACGGGGATCACTAAACCCTCGAGTCAACAAAAGGTTAGAGGATGTTGTATTGGATTGGCTATATCTGGTAGAGGGGAATGCGTGCAAATATACATTACGAGGCAGGATCAGTAGCATATGTGCCGAGAATTGTTTATTATTATTATTATTATTATTATTATTATTATTATTATTTTAAATAGTATTTGAGTGCATGTTCGTGCATTTGTGTATATTCCAGTGTTTAAGTTACCAGGTAAAAGTGTACCAGCGAAAGTGAAAGCTGTATATTTCAGAGGCTGTGCGCTAGATCTAGAAGAGATTTTCTTTCCTCCAGCAGAAAAAGGCATACATAAGCGAATATTGCATTTTTAAAGGATACTAACATCCAGTCAATCAGTCTGATTGACTGATACCAACATTGCCGTTCTTACCGGGGAGTAAGGCCCGTATCGATCAATCGAGTTCCAGGAAATCCCCTGTCCATATTGTAATATAATATATAAGACTCGCCGGCAAAACCAAAAATTATCACCTAGTAGATTAGAATCTATTTTATAGCACAATTGCATTGTATCCTTTAAATAGATTTCCTTCCAGATTAAATCTACCACATGTTTAAAATATTGAATTGAATCGTCATTGAGGCCGCTGTGCTGCCTGTCAGAGAAGTTAGTACAATGAAAACTGTAGTTGCGTGAATCCAGATGATAGTAAGTAAAGCGATGCATCTTTTTCATGCCGAAAGGATTTCCCATGCAATGAGGGCTATTTTTGTGAAAGCCAGCTTTTCCAACAACTTAAATATTTTCTATTTACACTGTATTCCCCTTGTGTATTATACCAGTGTAAACAGAACATTAAAGTAATTATGAAATTACATTTGGGGAGTGTGTGATCATTCTACTGTATATAGATGTTTACTGTATTCATTAAAATGTTTCAACTTAATATGTCAAAAAGGTTCATTATGTAAAATGTCGAAAGCAGGAAAATGTGGAGCAGCTCCTGAGTGAATTTGGAGTGTTCGGGTGACCCTGGCTCCATCTCCGCTCCGGCTCCGGCACCTCTAGTTCCAGCTCCGCTCCGACTCCGGAGCACGGCTCAGAAAACGGGACAACTCCGCTCCGGCTCCGGGACTCGAAGCTGGCTCTGGTCTCCGGAGCAGGAGCACAGTGTGTAATCTGTTGTGCACAGTGAGCTGTGACGGTGCGCCCCCTTCCGGCGCTGCACATATTGACATACACAATTAATTTTATTTTAAATGTTTTTTCCATCCGATTTCTAATAAGGTAATTGCGCTGTTGTGCGGACAGCATACGTTTGAACGTGAGAGTCCGCAGTGCACTGGGCACTGTTACACGATGCTCGTACAAAAATGCCATCTGACCCCCGTTCATTGAAAACGTTAAATTATTTCGTCAAGACAAACCCACAAAACACTGCTTCTAATAAAGAAAAAAAAAACTCACAGTAAAAATCATCAAATCAAGCAAATATCCTGAAATTGATTTTTTTTTTTTTTTTTTTTTTTTTTTAAACAAACAAAAAGAAACACATACAAATTGTACCACCCCAGCACGCCCACAAGAAAACATAAAACCACTGCCAGACTTACTGATTTGTTGTTGCTTTTTGTTCCTCTTGTGTGTTTAATTTGTTTTTGTAGCACGCGTCCCGCGTTCACCAGGTACGGTACTCTAATCTGCGCCGTGGAGCAGCAGGCACCGTTTCATTCACAGTTGCTCGTACTTACGTTTTGAGCACAAACCAGCGAGCTTGCTAGCCTTGCATTTGCTCGCAACCACTGACTGACTGAGCGCCTCGCACAGGAGGCGGGGACTTGCAGGGAGGGGAGGGAGTTAAAAGCAGAAACTAGGGCAAAGCTTGGCACACAGCCACGCAGCAACACAATGTACAAGCTGTACTTTACCGAGGCTGCCCTGCGACTGGAACACAATGTTCTAGCACTCGCTGTGACCTCGTAACGCCTCACATGCCACAGCTCTGCAGAGCTGGAGCCGCGGTGCTGCACTTCACACTGCAGCCGCCTGGAGCGCACGTAGTATTATAATGTGTATTACAGAGTATAGTAAGCGTGCAAGCACAAAAACAAATGTTTTTGGGAAGGCAGAAGCCGAAATGCTGCCCTGTAACTAATGAATATGGTATGATGGAGTTTTCATTCTACATGTACTAGTGCAGTGTAATTACTACACACCTATACAAGTGTAGTCACCACGTAATACAGTGCAGTAATGGCATGCACGTGTTTTTATTTTAAAAACCCAGACTACACGATTCACCATATCAAAAGACAGCTTATGGCAAACAATATTCTTACAAAAACAATCCCAGAATGCCCTTTAATAAAGGCATCGTTGCTTCTGGGTTTTTTGTATCAGACTTTGGCATACCTAGAAAGAGCGAGGCTCCTTTCTGACGTTGTGCTAGTCGGAGGCTGACTGTGGAAAACAGGCGCTAGAAGTGGTCTAAAATGGGATTCACGGCTGGTGTTACTCGCTGACCTGGTTGCCATTAGTTCGCATTCGTTTCTGATCTGCTTGGCCAGGTTAAGACGATGCATCAGCCTGCAAGGCCGCGTCCATCTCTTACCTGCAGGGTTTTTTTAGGAGATGCATTAATTATTAACACAGTTTAAAGGAAACAGGAGAGAGGCGATTCCTGAGAGGACCCGCACTGTCGGTAATAGACGTCCTCACAGCCCATCTGCACAAAAAGCCTGAAGCAGAGCATGTGAATTAGGCTCCTCTTTAGCCACATGAACCACGGGGGCAGGAACGGGACTAACGTGCAGAAACTGCGGAGGTCATTAATAATTTTTAAAATGCAATCTTAGCCGGCTGTGTTCATTTCTTCCCCCATATGAAAAATGCATACACTGCGCTGTAATCGGGGCTTGGAGAAGCAGCAGGGATAAAGCGAGCTGCTGTACACTGTATTACAGGCTACCCGCCTGCCTTCCGGCGCTCAGCTCTTTGTATACACTGTGAAGTGATCTGGGCAAGGAGCCAAAACAGAGCTGGAACAAAATGTTTTCGTTAAATATAACAGCGACGCAGCACAGGTGGAAGTGGTTGGGCTGAGTTAGAAAGAGGGGAAACCGCAGGCAGATACCGAGCTGCCGTTTAGTCTTTATTCAGATTCTTTGAATTGGGAGGAGGGTTTGTGTGTGTGTGTGTGTGTGTGTGTGTGTGTTTTAATGTGTGTGCGTTGTCATTTACAAAAAGGCCCCAGAGTTCACAGCAGGTGAAATACACAGGAATTAAAAGTGACACGATTTCTAGCCACCGATAAAATCAGACTTTACCTCTGCTAAACACTATTTATGGCGGTATTTTTCTCCCACAAATCACTTTGCGCGTATCTTTACACCACCCCCTAGATGCTTACACGCTAGTGGTGAGGAATATTTAAGCGACCTGTATGAGGTGATCGCATTACTGTCCGCTGTCATGTTAGTGAAGGTTAGGGTGTATCCCCTATTTTGAATACATAGTATAGTATACACCGAACTGCGTGAGCTGCATCAGCGCCTTGTGAACCCCAATTGATCACACGTGGTCCCTGATAAGGAAGCTCTTTGACGTCTTTGAGCAGAGAAACATCTTGAAGTCAAGGCCCTGTTTGCTTTGACTGAGAGAGACATTGGGCTGTAGTTACTACCAGCGTGGCTTATCTGTGCAACAGAACAGCCATCAAATAGACATTCACCAATGTGTGTTCAAGGTTCGTTAGGGTGGGAGGCACGGGGACTCATTTGTTGCATTGTTATTTATTCCTTTGTTGGTGACCGGGTCCTTTGTTAATTTCCTTGTCAATTAATCAAGACATTTCCTTGTTATGACAATGCAATGGAAATATAAACTAAGCCTCAAAAGTGGAAGCACCGCCAAAACACGATGACGCTATAGAACGTCACTACTGGCGTTCCCACCACAGACAGAAGGAATGGGCCTGTCTGACTGGAAGCTGGCTGTTGTGGACAGTGTGTGTGAAACTCAGACGTGTCTTGTGATAAATGTTCTGTCTGCATGAGTTGTTTCTTTAATACTGGCAGACTTCACGGCGCACAGTTTGATTTTTGACCTGCCGTGGATGCATTATGAGGCAAATCGATAACAATTCGCGAAACATAAGGCTATGACAGTACTATCTACAATGCTGGCTAGAAGGCGGCGTGATCGTGAAACACAGTATGATTAGAGACATGCATACTCTCTCTCTGTCTCTGTCTCTCTCTCTCTCTCTCTCTCTCTCTCTCTCTCTCTCTGTCTCTCTGTCTCTCTCTCTGTCTCTCTGTCTCTCTCTCTCTCTCTCTATGTATTAACACATAATAATTGAATTAAAACTCTATTAATAATAAATTAATCATGGTTATAGTACTAGTACTATATTCTGTAAATATTTCGTCTGAATTAAAAAGTACAATACTTTTGGGGCTCAGAGTATGTTTTCACAAGATATCGGCACGGACACTATACATACCAATGGAATACCTTGTGTGTGTGTGTGTGTGTGTGTGTGTGTGTGTGTGTGTGTGTGAGTGTGTGTGTGTGTCTCCATGACTGAACGCGGTGAGATCATTGGTTGCTGACTTTGACTTGCGAATGGCTATAACACACTACCCGATGCGAGTGAATCATTTTTAAACGTTGTGATCGATCGGCCGATCCTATAAAATCGCATCGCAAAGCACAACAGAATGCCCAATGCAACTGGAAAATCGCGTCGCTAGTACTGATCGCATCAGACAGTGTGTCCAGGGCTAGCCATTCACACACACACTCACTCGCAATGAGTCGTTCAGCCAGGCGCTCAGACTAAACAGGGAATGAGCTGCCAGGAGGAGAACGCAGATCAGAACATCCTGTACAGTGCGGATCAAAACAAGGACACGTAGGAGCGATCCGTCTGTGGGAAGCATGCTACAGTGAGTCTTCATTCACCGCCTAAAAATAGTTCCGGCTAAAAATATGTTGCTTTTGATTATCTCTAGAAAATATGTACCGTACTCGAAGACACAGAATAATATGCACCGTGTTGTGCATTGTCTGTTTCTTCCCCCAAATGAAAAAAAAAAAAAAAACATCCATCGCTAATTGCCAGAATGAAGTCTGTTATCCACTAAGCTTGCAGTGCTACGCAGTATAGTAAACTAAAGATCACAATGAGATTACTAGGAGGATTCAGTCATAAAGAAAGACACAGAAAAGTAACAAAAGATCATTTGATGTATTTTTATTGGTCTGAACACCTGGGGCAAGGCAACCCTTTTCAACAGAGCGAAACGACAGTGAGGGAAACCGAGAGCACCTGTGTTATAAAATATTTACACAACTACACAGCAGCACGACAAGATGATACAGGGTTCTTAATTCTGCTTAAAACCACGAATCTGTGATAAAGCATCTACTTTTGCAAATATGGGACATCTGGTCTTACTGTAATATACAGATCGATTTTATGTAGATTTTTTTTCTGGAAAAACAAACACAGATAAATCAACAAATCAATCAGTCAATTCCTGAATGAATCAGTTACGTAATCATTTCTTGTTCTATTTCTTGTGGTAGTCGGGCTCGGCGCCCTGAAGGTTGTTATTTCTATCCAGCGCGGCTCTCAGCGCCGGAGGGGTGTCGCTCTTCGGCTCCTCTCTGTGCAGGAGTGTCAGCAGCTGCCTGATGGTCTCCGCTCTGCTGGCGCGGACGCTGGGGGACATGCCTTCCTAACCTGGTGTACCCATGCATCCTGGCTTACTGTAGCTCCTCCGTGCTCCATAATGCTTTTCATTAAACTGTGCTACAATTTTCCCACAGTATTCCATGCAATATATATATATATATAGATGGAATATCTGCCTAGGAATAAGCGTTCGCCATTTTGTAAGTTGTTGCTTTCGTCAAGAGGCTGGCTATACCTGGTGACCTTATACCTGCCTTAATTTAACCAGGCAAGTTTACCATGGAGGCTTTGCACAGTAATCCTGGTCAAGTAGACTGCTTCATCCTGACGTACCACAGCTGCTCACAAGTTGTACCATACTTGGCCAGGAATTACCACCCAACCACTGGTTTTCTGGGAAGATTTTAAGGGTCTAGCTATTTCAGATCCAGTGTCAGATACAATCAGTAGTGACGACAGGTGTACAGCACTATCTTTATCACGAGCCAGAGAACAGCTTATTCAGAACATGCTTATTGTACAGGTACTTGTACTTCAATTTATTAACCACATTTAAAACCTTGCCTAGATAATTGAGCCCCCTCTAGTGGAATCTAGTGGGTACTACACACATACACACACACACACACACACACACACACACACACACACACACACACGTCTTTTTACATCTTCAATTACTCAAAGCAATAGACGAATAACACGGGGTTTCAAACGTTTTAACATACGAATTTAGGATGCGTTAAAATCATTTATGCTGGTGTCTGCTAAGTGTGCCCTCAGTATATAGCATCGCAACTGCGATAATTAGGCATTTCGAAGCTAGCTGTGGTTTATGACGAGGATCAAGTTGTTCCAAAGTTGAACTGCAGCAGGACATTGACACTTTGGCCCCTTTTGATCAAGGCTGTTTGCTGAAGGTAACCGAAATGTTTGAAAACAAGCTGCTCTAAAGAAACACTTTTGCTGGACTGCAGAGTCCTGACAACCCTTACGGAACGAAAATATATTTCAATATAATGTCATATATTAATTAATATAATTCAATATATTGAGAAATGTAATGCTATATATTAATTAATATATTTCAATATATTGAAGATTACAAAATCTATTCTAGAATATATGTCAGTATATTTTCATTATATTGTACAATATATAAACCATACCATAATATTAGATTGTTTTACATGTGAATACTTTAAAAGTAGTTAATAGTTATACAAATGGAAAATAAATAAATTAATTAATTAATAAACATTCGAGAATATTTAAATCCTTAAGACTAAAATGACAATATATTGTATGTCAATATCTTTACAAAATATATTTTCCTTCCATAAGAGAATACAGGTGGAAAGTAACGTTCAGGAGAAAGCAGCGCTGTCGTTCTCACACGCTGCTCCGCTTACTCACTTTTCCACTTCCTGCTATTTTGCCAGTGCTATAAGACAGATGACCACGACAGTCAAAGCTGGGATTGATCTTTGGGAAAGAAACATTTCTGTGTTCGGATAAGGCTGCAATAAAAAACCCCAGCACGATTATTTGTTGGTTTGTTTCTTTTATCAGAACTAACGTGTGTTGGTGTGTTTGAACCTGCACCTTCCCTATGTGTATCTCAGCTGCAGATGATTCCCCGCGTTGAGTATTCGAGTGGTCTTGAAAGGTCCCGATGCCTTGAAAGGGTTTCCCGGCACAGTCATCGGACAAGCGCGCTATGAACTCCGATCCTGTCACCGGCGGATGTTAATATCGTGTATTGCTTGCAGTACTTTGGTAAACGGTACTATCGATTAGAATAGTTCAATCATAACAGGTGCTGCAGCGCATTGTTCTAATACGTTTATTTGCTTGGTAACATAACAATACATGGATAGGAACATAACATGCTGACACACTACTGAGCACAGCTGCTTAGACGCTTCTTTGTGATCTGCAAGATGATCGGATTCCAGGATTTAAAGAATCTGTGGTATTGCAATAAAGGAAGTTTTCTACATGAGCACTGGCTCCCAGTAGAAACACATTCAGTACCTACCCTAATGAAATACTCTTTGGGGAATCGAATTTAGCTTCCAGCCCTTAGTTATTGACTGAGAAAGCATGACGAAAGCATGGTAAAGCCCAGATAAGCATTGTAAAGCCCTGAGAGGTATAGCTAATCATGGTAAACTATGGTAAATGCGGAATATAACCATTGATCAGCTGCACACACAGCTAAAACAGTATTACACCAGAGTCAATCAGATTACATAAAACTGTAACGTATTGTTATTCATTTAGCAGTGTCTAATGTTGCTGCATCAATCATCAAGTTTCAGAATCACTGAATTACAATTATACTTACAGAAGACACATACAAAACTACAGTCTATTTGTAGTAATGTAGATCTTAAATCCTTATTAATACAGATTAATAACCATAGCAAAACTATTGTAAACAGTTTCTAGAAATGCAATTTAAAATAAAAAAAACAGCATGCTCTAGAAAATTGAGTTAAACTCAATGAGAGACAATTATGGAAACAAGGTGGAGTGGGAAAACCAATCCGATAAATAAAAAAGAAAATACGTATACAAATAACACAAAGGAATGCATAATAAATAAAGAAAACCAGCCTGTTAATCCCGTAATAAAGATATCAAGTGTGATATTGATATGAACTGTAAGTAAAAGCGTTCAAAGGCTGAATAATTTGTAAAATCAAATCCCAGATAAAAATGAAATGACAGTGTGTGGGCAGCACAGTCGAGCTGGCTCAGGCTGGATAGGACAGCACAGCACAGCCACACCACGGTCCCTCTGAGAGTGTAGGTGAGATGGGGATCAGTTTCAGAGCCTTTATACCCAGCCTGCAAGCCACTGAACAATAGTTCAGCGCTGCCCCGCTCTCCTGAATACCTCACAGGACAGCCCCTGCATAAGAACATAAGAACATAAGAAAGTTTACAAACGAGAGGAGGCCATTCGGCCCATCTTGCTCGTTTGGTTGTTAGTAGCTTATTGATCCCAAAATCTCATCAAGCAGCTTCTTGAAGGATCCCAGGGTGTCAGCTTCAACAACATTACTGGGGAGCTGATTCCAGACCCTCACAATTCTCTGTGTAAAAAAGTGTCTCCTATTTTCTGTTCTGAATGCCCCTTTGTCTAAACTCCATTTGTGACCCTGGTCCTTGTTTCTTTTTTCAGGCTGAAAAAGTCCCTTGGGTCGACACTGTCAATACCTTTTAGAATTTTGAATGCTTGAATTAGGTCCCCACGTAATCTTCTTTGTTCAAGACTGAACAGATTCAATTCTTTTAGCCTGTCTGCATATGACATGCCTTTTAAGCCCGGAATAATTCTGGTCGCTCTTCTTTGCACTCTTTCTAGAGCAGCAATATCTTTTTTATAGCGAGGTGACCAGAACTGAACACAATATTCAAGATGAGGTCTTACTTGTGCATTGTACAGTTTTAACATTACTTCCCTTGATTTAAATTCAACACTTTTCACAATGTATCCGAGCATCTTGTTAGCCTTTTTGTATAGCTTCCCCACATTGTCTAGATGAAGACATTTCTGAGTCAACAAAAACTCCTAGATCTTTTTCATAGATTCCTTCTCCAATTTCAGTATCTCCCATATGATATTTATAATGTACATTTTTATTTCCTGCGTGCAGTACCTTACACTTTTCTCTATTAAATGTCATTTGCCATGTGTCTGCCCAGTTCTGAATCTTGTCTAGATCATTTTGAATGACCTTTGCTGCTGCAACAGTGTTTGCCACTCCTCCTACTTTTGTGTCGTCTGCAAATTTAACAAGTTTGCTTACTATACCAGAATCTAAATCATTAATGTAGATTAGGAATAGCAGAGGACCTAATACTGATCCCTGTGGTACACCGCTGGTTACCACACTCCATTCTGAGGTTTTTCCTCTAATCAGTACTTTCTGTTTTCTACATGTTAACCACTCCCTAATCCATGTACATGTGTTTCCTTGAATCCCAACTGCGTTCAGTTTGAGAATTAATCTTTTGTGCGGGACTTTGTCAAAAGCTTTCTGGAAATCTAAATAAACCATGTCATATGCTTTGCAATTATCCATTATCGATGTTGCATCCTCAAAAAAATCAAGCAAGTTAGTTAGACACGATCTCCCTTTCCTAAAACCATGTTGACTGTCTCCCAGGACCCTGTTACCATATAGGTAATTTTCCATTTTGGATCTTATTATAGTTTCCATAAGTTTGCATATAATAGAAGTCAGGCTTACTGGTCTGTAGTTACCTGGTTCAGTTTTGTTTCCCTTTTTGTGGATCGGTATTACGTTTGCAATTTTCCAGTCTGTCGGTACCACCCCTGTGTCAAGAGACTGCTGCATGATCTTGGTTAGCGGTTTGTAAATTACTTCTTTCATTTCTTTGAGTACTACTGGGAGGATCTCATCCAGCCCAGGGGATTTGTTTATTTTAAGAGCTCCTAGTCCCTTTAACACTTCTGCCTCAGTTATGCTAAAGTTATTTAAAACTGGATAGGAACTGGATGACATGTGGGGCATGTTGTCAGTATCTTCCTTTGTAAAAACTTGTGAAAAGTAATCATTTAACATATTTGCTATTTTTTTTTCTTCATCTACGATTTTGCCATTTGTATCTCTTAGACATTTAATCTCCTCTTTGAATGTTCGCTTGCTGTTGTGATATTGGAAAAACATTTTGGAATTGGTTTTAGCTCCCTTAGCAATGTTCATTTCTATTTCTCTCTTGGCCTTTCTAACTTCCTTTTTGACTTGCGTTTGCAGTTCTGTGTACTCTTTCTGCGTACTTTCTTTTTGGTCCTTTTTTAATGCTCTGTAAAGTGCCTTTTTTTCGCTGAATATTTTTTTTAATTGAGCTATTAAACCATTTTGGCAATTTAGTTTTACATTTAGATTTGTCTACTTTAGGGATATATTTGTTTTGTGCCTCTAGTACTACATTTTTGAAGAACAACCATCCTTCTGTGGGTGTTTTCTCTATTTTACTCCAATCTACTTCTGTTAGTCTCTGTTTCATACCTTCATAGTTTGCTTTTCTAAAATTGTAAACCTTAGCTTTAGTCATTACTTTTGGGGATTTAAAAAACACTTCAAATGAGACCATGTTGTGGTCTGAGTTTGCCAGTGGTTCTCTGACCTCTGTTTTAGTTATTCTATCTTCGTTATTTGAAAAGACTAAATCAAGGCATGCCTCCCCTCTAGTGGGTGCCTTGACAAATTGTGTTAGGAAGCAGTCATTTGTCATTTCCACCATTTCTATTTCATCCTTCGCGCTACCCACCGGGTTTTCCCATTTTATTTGGGGGAAGTTGAAGTCCCCCATTAGTATGGCTTCTCCTTTGCTACACGCTTTTCTAATGTCATTGTATAACAGATTATTGTGCTGAATCTGGCGGTCTATAGCATGCTCCTATTATTATGCCTTTTGAATTTTTGTCCGTTATTCTGACCCATACTGATTCGGTTTTATTTTCTTTGTCCAGGTTTAACACCTGGGATTCAAGACTGTTTCTCATGTATAGCGCTACCCCTCCTCCTCTTCTGTCCTGCCTGTCTTTTCCATACAGTGTATACCCACAAATATTATATTCGTCCCCATCACTCTCAGACAACCACGTTTCTGTAACACCTATCACATCATAGTTACCTGTTAGTGCAGTAGCTTCAAGTTCTAGAATTTTGTTTCTGATACTTCTAGCATTTAGATAAATGCATTTAATGGTTGTCTTATCTGAGTTGTTGTTCTTGTTTTGATGCGGTCTCCCTTCTGTTTTTTTGTTGATTTTTCCACCCTTCCTTTCTAGTTTAAATGCTTCTGAACCTGCTTGAGGATCTTTTCTCCGAGTAGACTAGTTCCCTTGTTATTTAAATGCAGTCCATCCCGTCTATACAGATAGTCCTCGTTGTAGAATGTGGTCCAATGATCAAGATAGGTGAAGCCTTCCCGTGTGCATCACGTCTTCAGCCATGCGTTTTGATTAATTATTTCCAGCTGTCCATAGGGTCCTTTGCAAGGTGCCGGTAGTATACCAGAAAATACCACCGTTTTGGTTTTCTCTTTTAATTTCCTTCCTAGCTCTCTGAATTTGTTTTGCAGGGATTTTGGTCTGTCTCTTCCAATGTTGTTTGTATCGATGTGGACGACTACTACTGGGTCGTCTCCTGTTCGTTCTAGGAGCCTGTCCACGTTCTCAGTGATGTGCTTGACCGAGGCTCCCGGAAGGCAGCACACTGTTGTAGTAAGGGGGTCCAAACTGCGAATTGAACTTGCTGTGTTTCTCAATATGGAGTCCCCAACAATCATGACCTCCCTTCTTTTTGCTGTCTGGTCACCACTGTCAATGGGATCCTGGATGTTGTTCCTTTCATTCTCTTGTTGTTGGTTCTGCTCATCAAAATTCTAATGTGCCTTGAGGTGCATGAATAACCCTGCAGCCTAAACAAAAACAACTGGACTTTCAAAACCAAATGCAAATACTGACCAGCAAGTGAGTCTGAAAAATGAGCTGATAAACGATGTAATTTGTTGGTTTGTGCTGCTTTACACACACACACACACACACACACACACACACACACACACACACACACACACACACACACACACACACAGACACACACACACACACACACACACACACACACACGTATACACACACACACACACACACACACACACACACACACACACACACACACACACACACACACACACACACACACACACACACACACACACACACACACACAGACACACACACACACACACACACACACAGACAGACACACACACACACACACACACACACACACACACACACACACACACACACACACACACACACACACACACACACACACAACACACACACACACACACACACACACACACACACACACACACACACACACAGACACAGACATACGTATACACACACACACACACACACAGACACACACACACACAAACACACACACACACACACACACACACACACACACACACACACACACACACACACACACACACACACACACACACACACACACACACACACACACACACAGACAAACATATACACACAGACACACAGACGCACACACACACATAGACACGCACAGCTTCACACACACACACACACACACACACACAGACGCACACACAGACACACACACACACACGTTTGCATTCCTGTATTTGTGGGGTCTTCTCATTGACTCTCACTATAATTTTATTTGCTATTTCTAACTCATCAGACAAAACTCCACAGAGGGTGAAAGTCGACAACAAATTAAACATTTTGGCACTTTATTTATTTATTTATTTAAGGTATATTTAGTTCTTAAAAACGTGTTTTACAAAGTGAGGACGTCCACAGCGTCATTTCTTCAGGAGCTGCTATCTTTATGGGAACATTTTCTTAACTTTTGCCCACACACTGATAGTAATACCTGCCCAGACACTCACACACAGACACAGACTCACACACACAGACACAGACACATCCACACACACAACACAAACGTATATTTGTATGGTTTTACCTAACCTTTTTATTTTTTCTGTAATTGCTATAGCTCAAGCAGTTTGGTATGTAAACCCCTGAGACGCAGGAGCTCCTTATCATGGCTTTCCTCTATCCTCTGATATGCAGCATACACAGTACTTGTGCTTTCCTCATACCTGTCATATATTCATCATTACAATCCTAGATGATATTGCAGTATGAAGCTTTTATTTTACGTGATTTGCATTTACAATGTTTTTACTGGGGGTACGACACAAAGAATAAACACATATCAATTTGTTTCTGTGATGTTGATTTCCATTAGACACTTTCTTTTATGGCGATTGATTATTTTTGACAGATTACTGGAATGTCTTGTGCTGACAAACTGGCTTTCAGGGCGTTTCTGCAACTGTCCAGCAAAAAACTGAATCATAACATTAAAGCTGTTTGTTTTTTTGTCTTCACTTAATTGCAATATTTTGCATGGAGGAAACAACTCTGCCAATATAATTGCTCGCCATCGATGGTGTTATTTTGTGTTTCCATACTGTCCGCTGTGCAGCTTTTGTGGAATCTGAAGCCGGAGGGAGCAGGTCATTAGTGCCAGCCCTTGCACAGCTGGTAGGCAGGGATCACAGTCTAAAGCCTGCAGGAATGTCCTTGCTATTCACTCCCAAGTACCTGGATTGCATTATTTCTGGATTGCCGGCTCTGTTCTCCCCTTTCTGGCTGCTACACTACAATGGCTGTGAGCAGTTTATTAGGATTTTGTGTTTTCTTTTTATCTGGCTGTGCATACTGAAAATGAAAAGCCACAAACTATTAAACAGTATTTTTAATAGTATTAAATCTTAAATGCTTAGCAATCCTTAACAAGAGAGGAGGGGCTAAATTCGCAAAGCTATTTACTCCAAATCATGATTGGCCCATTTAAAATTATATATTTTTTTTTTTAAAAACACCCAATTACGGCGTCTGAAGATGTTTCTTATTAGTTTTAGAATTTTAATTGGTGTTTTTTTTTTATTATTTAAATGTAGAAGAAGAATGTATTGTACTTTGGAGTATTAATAATAATAATAATAATAATAATAATAATAATAATAATAATAATAATAATAATAATATATTGCACATTAAGAAGAAGAGGAATGATGTTTTGTATAACACCATGTACAGTGCTTCACTCCCCAGTGGGTTGTCTACATTGTCACGCAGCTTCTTCCTCTCCATGGCACTGTGTGCTGGTTTCCTGGGAGCTCAGGGAGTCTCCTGAGAGCATCCTCTCCGAAGGGATTCAGCGCTCTGCCGGTCTGCTTAACAACCGCTGCCATCCTTAATGATCCGACTGCCGCAACATTTCCTGGAAAGCATCTTAAACGCCTGGCTGCAAAGAAAAAAAAACAACAGCCTTAGCGCTAACCTCCCTATTAGGGCAATGAGTCGTGCTGGGTGCTGGGGTGCTGGAGCACAGTATGATTGGTGTGGTGCATTCTCTCCCTGCACTACCACATGAAGTGGGAGTCGGAGTGAGGAACAGAGAGCATTACTCAATGCATAACCCTGTCACACATTCTCTGAGTCCTGTGCTGAAATAACCTGGCAACATACTGAGCTGCACAGTGCTGTTCTGCTATAGACAACTCACAGATTAGAATTCAATGCACAGTGCTGTTCTGCTATAGACAAATCACAGATTAGAACTCAATGCACAGTGCTGTTCTGCTATAGAAAACTCACAGATTAGAACTAAATGCAAGTGTTGTTCTGCTATAGGACACTCACAGATTAGAACTAAATGCACAGTGCTGTTCTGCTATAGGACACTCATAGATTAGAACTAAATGCACAGTGCTGTTCTGCTATAGGACACTCACAGATTAGAACTAAATGCACAGTGCTGTTCTGCTATAGGACACTCACAGATTAGAACTAAATGCACAGTGCTGTTCTGCTATAGGACACTCACAGATTAGAACTAAATGCACAGTGCTGTTCTGCTATAGGACACTCGGACACTCACAGATTAGAACTCAATGCAAGTGTTGTTCTGCTATATGACACTCACAGATTAGAACTCAATGCACAGTGCTGTTCTGCTATAGGACACTCACAGATTAGAACTCAATGCACAGTGCTGTTCTGCTATAGAAAACTCAAGCAACACCAGAGCCAGAATGGAAGCTCTTTTACACAGCAGACTAGTAAAGAGGTCCACCCAGAACTCTAAATCCACAATATTCAAACACACACACACACACAGATACATCCATCCATACACATACATACACACACACACACACACACAGATACATCCATCCATACGCACACACAGCCAGCCCAGTGGGTTGAGTTATAGAGAGATGTATGACTTAGCATGTGTGAGACGGTGACAACTGACCTGTACTGAGTATGTGCAGTAACATAATGGTCCTCTTAGAGGTACATTATCACTTAATAATGGACCTGGAATCAGATGCAAATATCATATTGTTGCAGGAACTGTGTGCTGAAAAACAATCCCAACAGTGGATCAAACCAGGGCTGATGCTGTCTGAGTGCAGAATTACACCAGGGCATGGGATCACTATTCCCACAGCCTGGAGTGTTGCTCAACCACGTAACTATTGTGCACCACAGACTAAAGCTCTTCTGCTTGGAGTAGCTGATATGATCACACTATCAACAGCTATGATGGAGTCTATTTCTTCTTTAAAACAATATATATATATATATATATATATATATATATATATATATATATATATATATATATATATATATATATATATATTATAAGCAGGTGACTGGTTTCTCTGCTCCTCTCTGATCCAGTGTTACATTGGTCTGAGTTGAAGCGTTCATTGCCTCAGGATATTTACACATTAACTACATTAAACATGCATATTTTTTTCTACTGTGGTTTGGAATGAGTATTTTGGCTGCAATTCAGCTGACATTACAGATTTGACCAAAGTGCCTGAAATTATATCACAAATGCAAAGTCTATTAATATAAATATTCAAACACATTCAATAGGGTTAAGTTATAAGATTAAAAGACCAACTGTGAAGCAATTTACTTGGATTGAATATTGTATAACCGCTGTCATGTTTTTGATATTCTGTTATTTACATTGTGTATTTTTGCATGTCCCTTATTAGGTTTACTTTGCCACAGTAATTTTGTAGTTTTCCCATGAATATATAGTGTGCATTTTCCATAGTTTACCCTGTCTCTGCCTTGTCTCTTAATGTGCTTTACCATACCTCCGTTATTTACAATGCTTACATGTGCTTGTACTCTGTTTCAACTGTGCTTTATCAAATTGCAATACTTTGATATTACGAAGGAGAATCTTATTTTGTATCATGAATATACATACATCAAATATAAATATCGGGTTACTAAGTTGCTAAAATTGATTACAAAGCCTTTGACTCACTTTTATTAAAAATAAAACGCTTTAAAATGACTTTGAGCCGATTCTGTTGCCTAATTAAACTCAGAAAGCGTTTCATTACAAAACCATGTCACTTTTTGTCCCTTATTGTGCCTGACTCGTTTCGCGTCATTGTCATTTCAAACATGCGTGACAAATTACGTGAATTACTGGCCCTAATTGCATTTCTTTCTTGTAGTCGCCTAGTTTATCATTGTGCTTTTGTTATTTTCATTCGTGTAAGAGTTCTCCTGACTGATTTTCTTTTCAGCATACAATCCCCAGTACAGAGTGTACACCTATATAGCAAGTCCACCATTTAAAGTGTCCTAGGCTTGACTTGTATTAGCAATGAATAAAATATATCTTAAACCCAGTCTTTAATATTAGTTTTATTAGGATGCAGACACATCTTCACAACGACCAATTAATATTTAAAGCGAGGTAGGGATTTTTTTGGGGGGGGGATCATAAAAGCAAAGCCCTTTTTTGTAAGCAAATTCGGAATCTGTTTGAAGCGTGCGGCGCGTCTCGTCTGTGCGTGATGACGCGCTGTCCCGGCGTGTATAAGTGGTCGTTTCCAGGCGCCATTTCGTGTTCCTAGAGAGTGGAGAAGGAAGGGTTGCATTCACAGTTAATACGCACAAGCGGAACAGCTCGGTAAGAATACACGACGCTTTCTTCCAAAACTGAGCATATGTAAAGTGGATTGCAGGGGCCAAGGTGGGGTGTATCGGTTTTGCCAGTGGTAAGGTTTCTTTTCTGGCGTTTGGGTTCCCGCATTGTTCTTGTTCCTCGGTAGGGACGCGGCAGCCATTTTCTTTAAACCGTTCAAACACGGAGTAGGTGGATAGCTGCTAAGGAAAGCCAGCTGGGTTTGTTGTTTTCAGTGCCTCTAAGTGTGAGCTTTGTGAAGGGAATAGTCTAAACGGGTAAGAATGGATCCGCAACGTGTTACAGCTGATGTTAAATGCGTTTCGTGTTCCTTGTCTGCAACAGGAGCCTCCGCCATTTTCCACGAACAAAGAAACGCCGGGGGCCTCCTTGTGCTAGGTCGAGGACGGATTTTAATTGCAACGTGTCGGTTTTTTTTGGGAGGGGGGGGGCGGGGATTCGATATTTATTTTACAGTTTTAATCGAGTTGTGAAACTAGAAAAGGAAGTGCATTTACCGTGCTATTGTCCCGGCTTCGTTTTGTGGCATAATGTAGCAGCTCCTTATTAATTGCAGCTAGGCAATATGTATAATCTGACATCGCAGTTTTAAACGCATTGGCATAACGTGTATGGTATACTGTACCCTCCCTTGTGTAATGCTATACTTCAGTGCTACGCGTAATTTAAATATGTTGAAAGGGTTATAAATGGTTGAAAATCAACAAGCAGAAACTAATTTTACAGTCTGCCTCAACTCTACGTAAAAGCTTTGCCTAAATCTGTTGGTGCATTGAGGAGAATGAATGAATGTTAACTCGCCTCCAGAAGGGGAGGCATTCAGAGGACCACCGTACAGCACTGAATTTGCTTTGTGATGCAGCGTTTGATCCAAATGTTTGTCTACCGAAGTCTAGCCTCCTATTGCCACTCTATTTCTTGCAGTAAAATTACGTTTAACACTAAAGTATACAATAAAGTTTAGGTTGATTCACATGTTTTGTGATGCAAGTTAAAACATGGAATTGGAGACCAAGTTAGGAATGTTTCCATGTGCTATGCATTTCCTTTTTGTACCCATTTCTGCCTTTACAGTTCTCTGTGGGGCCCCAAACTGCTGTACATAATTTTTAATACAAAAAATCTGCTTGCAAAACCGACATCTGTTTCTAACTGACTGCTGGCTACCTGTTCTGGGGTGGAAAAGTGCAGTTTGGCATCTCAAAGTAACATAAGCCACTGCTAAGTTGTAGATTTTTTAAAAATAAACAAATTAAACTAAGTTGTTTTTTGCCAATCTTGTGTAATTATTTTGTTGCAACAATGGTATGTGTTTGTTTGATGGAAATGTGTAATACATGAAAACTAAACCAAGCAAAATTCTTCTTTCAGTTTTTCTCCTACACGTTTGTGGAGTAGCAATTTTTGTTTAGAGAATTGATGCCAAGTGAAATGGGAGGTAATTACAAGACTTATTTTCATTTCTACAATGCATGCGAGAACAGTGCCCCTTCATGAAATGTTTGCTTTTGATGGTAATCCATGCATCCACAGATACTGGTCTGGAACTGCTTGGGCAGTAGTTGTTTCAGCATTCCTCCTGTGGAATAGCAACTGTTCCAAGGGCTTTGTTATCCTATTTCTTTCAATGAGATGGAATGCAAGCGTTTGTGACATACATTGCTTACTGAAAGTGGAAACCTGTTGCATGTTCTAGTCTAATATACATCTAAAAATCAGAATTTATATTTAAGAAATGCTGATAATTAAAAAAACCTAACAGGGTTTTGATGGCCAGACCTGTCTGTAGATAGCAATTGATGCTGTGCCAGATTTTAAGCTGTTTTATTCAGTAAATGCTCGACAATTTGCAAGTAACATGCCCCTATTCAGTTTTGGTAAAGCGTTGCCTCTTTCTTTCAGATCCAGCCATGCATAGAGACTCTTGTCCCTTGGACTGCAAGGTCTATGTTGGTAACCTGGGTAACAATGGTAATAAAACAGAGCTGGAGCGCTCCTTTGGGTATTACGGCCCTCTGCGCAGCGTGTGGGTGGCCAGAAACCCACCCGGCTTTGCTTTTGTGGAGTTTGAAGATCCCCGTGATGCGGCTGTTGCCGTTAGAGAGTGGATGGAGGAAGATCCCCGTGATGCTGCTGATGCCGTTAGAGAGCTGGATGGAAGGTATACATATACCTGTTTGTATTGTTCTTATGCACTTGCCAGTTGATGATTTAAAGCTACAATTGGTGGGGGAAGGATATTTGTATTCTCAGTAGGTTCTGATTGATAGAAGTAATTTTAGTATACCTTGGAAAGGTAATTAGTTTCACCCACAGTTTCATTAAACATGCTTGCTTTCTGATTTTAGAATGCATCAAAACATTTATGTAAAAAAAAAAAAAAAACTCTGTTCAATGGCTGCACAGTTGTTCTGATCCACAAATGCCATCTGATCCAAACTTTCAGCTTGAGTTTTTTAGCCATGATGCTTTAGGTAATACAGGGTGCTAATATTCACCTTTTAAAAAATCATCAGCCCATGATGTATAGAGAGCAGGTTACATCAGAACTAACCATTGTTTTACTAGTTTCTTCAGAACACAGCTATTAACAAGCATTTGGAACAGTCATTTTAAATGAGCGAGTGTTCATAAGCAATTTTCTTGAACAGCTGTTGTCTAGAAATGGGGAGATCGCTATTGCTGTGTAACCCACGCACTGGTTTGTAGTTCTCGACGTGAACCCTGTAATGCCTTCACGCAGGACCCTGTGCGGATGCAGGGTAAGGGTAGAGCTCTCTAATGGGGAGAAGCGTACCCGCAACAGGGGACCGCCCCCGTCTTGGAGCAGACGTCCACGCGATGACAATCGGAGGAGGAGCCCGCCAGCGCGACGCAGGTACTTCACAAAGACAGCAGCTAGCTACTATTGTCATTACCCAGAGCAATGTAGCTTTAGAAACCAGGCTGTAAAGGATTTAACACTAGTAAAGTACAATTTATCTAGTTTTGAATATTAATTTAATCCTAGGTGCCGTGTGTAAAGTCCAGGTGGCTTTTAAATCCTCTGATTGCAGAGAAACAACCCTTTTTAAATAAGGCTTTACATATTTTTGGCCAGTTAATTTAGTGTGTAAGGAACTAGTCTGACACCTGACCATTTATTTCATTAATGGGAACATTCAAATGCTCTGTTTGGTTTAATATGCAATTCATCTTCATTGTCATTTGTTCTTAGTGTTAACAAACCAAGCCAATGTGCTTTTTAGCCTTTAGATGCAGGTTCTGGAAAGTGGGGGGGGGGTGAGATTTAGCTAGTGGGGTTTACTACCTATCATGGTGGCATAGGGCTGGGCAGTTCTGTTTTGCTAAACTCAAATAAGTGAATAAATGGCTCGGTTAGAACTTGCCATAAATTCTACCCTGGCCTAATGCATCAGATGGATGGCTAGCACAGTGGTTCTCAAGATGATACAGACACAGATTGGGAAGCTTTGTAGTTCAGGTTTAGAGACCCATAACTTCATCTACTCTGCTGTTCATTACACTTTCCCTGGACACTATTTGGTGTGCTAGGCTGCTAGCTGGTGCTAAAGTGGTTGAAAGATCAGTATGAGAAGGGATTTCATACATACCAGCTGTAGTTACACAGCATTTATGGAGTGGTGCATACTTAGCCAGAAACAAGTAGTAGGTACATTAATCTTTCTTAAATGGTTACTCTTGGCTTGACTGGGTGCAACTGAGAAATGCTGTGCTAGCGGTTTCATTGTGGCTGATGGCCAAATCAGATATTTAACAAATGTAACTACCAAGCTGGCGATTCCTCACATTAATGCCCAGTCCTATTTCTAGTTTTTTGCAGCAATTGATAAAATGCTAGATTTGGTTTTAATGATAGCTTTTGTTTCATTTTTAAAGGTTGCTTTTTTTATTTACCATCTCAATTAATAAAAATGAACCCCCGTTGCAGAGTCACCATCATGCCTCTTCTCACCACCCTCTGAGTCTGCATTAGCCAGTCAACTAGCCCTCTTTCAGCGTCATGTGACCACTGACCAGCGTGCCCCAATCAGCTTGGCTGGTGTCGTATCACATGACCCCAGGCATGGCCAGTCGTCAGGTTGCACCGCCCTTTGGTTCCTGAGCATGCTGTTTTCTGTCAGCCTTCTCTCCAACCTAAACCCAATCGGCAGCGGCCACCTCGACCGCCTACCACACATTCCTGACCAATCAGCTGTTTACTATTCCAAATGTCTACACAACAACCTACAGCAGCAGCCTTCGGCTAACCAATAAAAGCAGGAAAAATCCACAACCAACCCCCTCCGCCAACCAACTAAACGCAACATTCGGCAAATTCTACCTGGCCGCCAGTCTGGCAACCTCGCCATTTCTAGCTTGTTGAAAACCAAAAGACTAGTAAGTTTTTCCTGCTTCTACAGTTTACTGCTGGTTACAATTAAAGGAGTAAGCTGCTTCATAAGGAAATCATTTATTTTATTTTCAATCAAGGGCTGGTTGTGCATAATTGAGTTTTAAAGGTGAATGGGGAATCTCATTAGGTTATAGATTGACGTGCATGGCAACCACCTGTCAATTTGAGCAGCTGTTTGCACTCTTCCTCAAAAGGGTGTGAACAGTTTGCAGGTTTGAAACCAGTATCCTCTTATGTGTTCTAACTTTGGGTTGGTATGGTCCCATCACCTTTTAAACAAAAGGACTAACATTGAGCCAGTTAATGTTGCCTAGAATCTGGGTAAGACAACTTTTAAAGTCCATTTTTTCATTCTTTAAACCCCCTCCCAGTTTGAACAGTGTTAAGAGCATCAAACCACCAGGTTTCCATTATGGGTTATTTTCGGTCACATCCCGACCATTTTGAGAGTTTTACACTTGCAAGGGCTCACGCTAAACTATCATGTCCCCAGATAAATGTCCTTTTCCTACCAAATCCCCCTTTTAATTGATGCAACTGAAATGGCCTCCAGCAGTTTGTTGAATGGGATTAGAAACTGGGATCTCCTGGCTTTTAGTCCTTTTTCTTTGGGAACTGCATAATGCATTTCTGTCTTTTGCATCTAGTGTCTTTGGGGTAAAGAGATGTCTGAAAACTTGTGGACCCTTTTAATGGAGCGGGACACTAGTGTGGGCCCTGTCTCTACACTTGGTGTTCTGCATGGATTCCAACAGCTCGTCGGGAACACTTGCACTGACATTTTTAAAGTGCTAAAACCGAGAACTGTTGGAAACCCTGCAGTTGTAAAATATCACCATAAATCTGCTGTTCATTTTGAAATTAACGTGTAAATGTTTCTTTGCATAATCCCAGGTTCAGTTGGGTTGAATAGGGTGGTGCTTCAAATCAGCCATTCTGCAGTGTTGGTGTGAGATTAAATGTGCTCTTCTAACTTTTATAGATCGCCTCGCAGGAGAAGCTTCAGCCGAAGCCGTAGCAGGTAATTTACTTTTATAAATGCATGAATTAACTGGGCTGACTAGTGTTGATAGTTGGTGTAATGGTAGATCTTTTAAATGAATTAAGGGCACTTTTTCATGCTGTGAGAATAGTGGATGAATTGCAGCATTTTTTGCTTAGGAGATTGTGGCTGTTACAATGGAGCTTAAGTCTTAAGTCACATGGATGCAGGCACATGGGCATGTACACGTGTTCACATTTTTGTGGTCTCCTTTTCTACAAACTAAACTGAAGGCAAATTTACTATTTACTTTGCTTTCTTTTTCCCAGGTCTCTTTCCAGAGATAGGAGGAGGGAGAGATCCTTGTCCAGAGAAAGGAACCATAAACCATCACGCTCCTTTTCTAGATCTCGCAGGTATGTGTCCTGCATTAATCTAGACCCTCAATGAGATGTCCATGTCAGGAAGCGAAAGTTCATGATGGTGTGAAGTGAACACTTGTATGTTACAGACTTCTTAATTGCCAAAAGTGTCCTTTTGATGGCATGTCTTTGTAATCCCTGGGGAATAAATCTAATACATTTTAATTTGCTAAATGTGTGTGACAGATTGAGTAGGTTTTGTATCATTTTAACTTTTCTGTTTTTGTCTCTTCTAGCCGTTCCAGGTCCAATGAAAGGAAGTAGAGGAAGGAGTCATGTCGACTTGTGTACAAATCGTCACCCCTTATTGAAAATGTTTCACTTGTTAATGACTTTATGCTCTAGCTGGAGTTTTGCTGTTTTTTTTTTTTTTTAATACATGTTTTAGCTGTTTAATTTGTTGTGAAACACAGGGTAACCAAGGACTTAAGTGGGAAGTCTGTATATAAATGCTTTGTGAAGATTTGAGAGTTGCTGTAACATAAGCAGGAAATGCTGTTAATGATAGGAAAATTGACATTCTGTGTTCAGACAACATTTTATATCTTGCACAAAATTAAATGTTTTTCCAAAGCTACCATGTTTGTAGAAGTTCTGTCCACATTCTCCATTCCAAGGATTTAAAAAAAAAAAAAAAAAAAATTCAAAGCTGTGGAGTGCTTATCTGCGAGGACAGTATGAATGGAAAGCTACTTTTACTATAGCAGGGTAAAAGCCACAGGGTGTTAATAAACACTGTTGCTTTTCTGGTCTGGTAGAATAGTTTTGGATTTGATCTGTACAGGGCCGTGTAGGTTTTAAATTATGCTTTGTATCTGAATCTTTGGATGTGCAGCAGTTGGGGATTTGAAGATGTGTGTGAAGTTAATCCTGGAGTGGAGTGTTGTAATGAAAAATGAACAGGAATAGAAACGGATGCCCTGACCACCAGAAATGAATTCCTAGCAAATACTCTTAACTTGTATTTTGTTTTTGTGGGGTTTTTTTTTTAATGTGAAATCATTGCCGCTGTAGTGTTTAAAACTGTAACCTGACCTTCAAGCACCTTTATTACATGTCTTTTGCCTGTTAGGGTGACAGATTTTGCTTCTAGAGCAGAGTAATGAAGGTGAAAATCTGCTTTGTAACTATTCAGCCTTTTTGTTTGCTGTTTGTACTATTTGTAATGTTCTTTCAATTAAACTTTGGTTACCGAAAGCTGTCTACATGATGTGTAAAATGGGAATTACATTTTTGGTTGGTAGGTGTTTCCAGTTCAGAATCATTGCCGAAGTAGTGTCGAAGGCATCTGAATAGCACCAAGTTTTTCCTAGTGTGTGATTGCAGCTGAACAGAGTGGAATTGTTCTTTTTAAATCTATGCTATTGGTGGGTAACTATCAATCTGAGGTATCCAATTGTAAATTGGTGCCAAAGGCAGGGTGTTCAGATATGACAACTAGTGTGCTGTTTGGGTTTTATTTTATTTATTTTTTTTTTTCCGCCTCAGGTGACCTGTCTTCAAATTTGTTTCAGGCATTTATTTTTATCTGAAGGTGCACATGGTGCCCTGCAGGGTTCTGTTCCTGTTCCCTTATATGCTACACTTGGGTGATATTGTCCGTAGACATCAGGTACATTTTCATTATGCTGTGCTCAACTATAATAATCTTTATATAGCACCTTCCATAGTGGCCCACCATCACAAAGCGCTTTACAAGATACAAGACTAGGGTGTATGAACTACGCATCAGCTGCAGAGTCACTTACAACAATGTCTTGCCTGAAAAGCTGAGCACAAGGAGATTAAGTGACTCACTTAGGATCATACAAGTGAGTCTGGCTGAACTGGGATTTGAACTGGGGACTTGCTGATTACAGGCCTTTTGCTTTAACCACTGGACCACACAGCCTCCTGTAATTTTAACAAATTATATCTATTTCTGAAACCTGGTGCCACCTCAGATGAAAATAGCCAGACTACCTGCCTTGCTGACTATCAAGGGATGTCAACTTTTGAATGTTAAACTAATAAAACATGCTTCTTGTCACAGAATGAATAATATATATATATATATATTATATATATATATATATATATATATATATATATAACCATCTGATTTTCCATGTGGTAGTTTCTCCTGAGATTTTGTTCCAGTCTTTAATCTGGACTGTAACAAGTTTTTTTTTCTTCACTATTTAAATATTGCTTAACTAAGATGTTCTCTGGCTGTCGAGACTGATGCATGCTTTTGTAACCTCTAGGACTGATTTATTGCAATGCTCTTTTCTCAGATTTAAAGTTTTGTCTCGGTTGCAGCTTTTGAGAAATGCTGCTGCCAGAGTTAACAAGAAAAAATAAATAAATCATTACCCCAGTGTTTGCAGCCTTATTGTATGCTTCAGGATTGATTTTAAGGTTCTGCTTCAAACTTCTAAAGCCTTAAATGGCACAGTCTAAGATTAAAAACTCATTTCTGTAATTTAGCAAATGTATTTTAACGTGAAAATGTATTCTATTTCATACTTTTTTTTTTTTTATTACTTAATTTTGTCACTGCTTTAAGTAAGAATTAAAATTACTTAGTGTATGTAATTTAAAGGGGTATTTTATAATCTTACCTTTCACTATTTCTTACTGTTTTTGTATATTTGTAATTTTTATCCATAAAGTGCTTTGAGGTCATTTTATTCGGAAAGGTGCTGGGTGCAAACTATTACCATCATGGTCCAGTACTTGGAGCTGTTGACATAACAAAGCTGTGGCATTGCAATTATGCAGATTTGTTCAATGTGTCTATTGCTACTGTAAGATACTGGAACAGGCAGTTCGATGCCTTCAGAATGACCTATAAAGAAATCACAGAAAAACTGCATGCCATATTTGGATCTTGTTCACTACTGTACTTTCAGGCTACTGAATAGTGATCTACTTCCTCCTTCAAATCATCTTCAGGCATCCGAGTGTTTCAGTTGCAGTCTAGTACAATTAGAGGGTGCTGTCTTCACTTAAAATGCAGTCTTAACTCAGGCTGCAGCCCAAAGGAATATCCACTAGAAACTGCTCTGGGCATCAGTTGAGTTTTGGTTAATGTTAGTTGGGGTTGGGGTTGGGTTAGGGTCAGGGTGGGTTGATGTCGGAGGGGTGCAGAGCTCAGAAAGTGAAAGGTGGGAGTGCTGGACAAATACCCTACAATCATCTGATACCCTGAGGACAGTTTTGAGTGGATATTTCTTTCTGCTGCATTCAGGCTAGTAGAATCAATACATTGTTCTGTGCCTCATTTCAACATGACATGTGTTTTGCTTTTTGTAACCCCAGTTAAATTGTATATGAAGAAATGCTTTGCTTTTCATTAGAAAGACTTTAATAACCACAAATAGAAATCGGGAGCACACACAAATGCAGATGAATACCCAGTCATTCATACTGTAAGTCTAATAGACCACTAAAACAAATAGGGGTCAGCAACACAACAGCTGTATTGCGTAGCGTACAGTGACACAGCGGTTTAAATGGGCAATTACTGTAAATGGGATTGAGAAATGATGTGCAATGAATGGGATGCAAATAAAAGATGGTTTACACTGATTTTACTACTTCTTGGCATTACACAAACGTTACCATGTAACAAAGCACGTGTGGTGTTGCAGAGTATGTGTAAAAGTAACCTGTGTGCAGGAACAAATCTAATGGAGCACAAGCAGCAAATGATTTAGCAGAATCTGCTCTTATTCGTTGTCAAAGGCGTAAAACCGAGGTTTACTATTGTAAGTGACTCTGCAGCAGTAGTGATGCATAGTTCACCCCTTAAGTCGGTTTTGATAAATGTCTGCTAAATGAATAATTAATAATAATAATAATAATGGAGAAGGTGTTAATGTTACACTTCAGTACAACCAGAATAGTTTAGTGCGCCTCTGGTATTGCTGAATTGCATAGCACGAGCAGTTCATACAAAATGCAAAACTATTCAGGAGAGACAATTTCACACGTAAGTGATGGAATCCGAGTTTAAAAGCAGCTTTTAAAGATGAATGTGAAGCGTGGTTTTCCAGCCCTCTCCTCTGAACTCTCAGTGTCAGTGCAGCGACACATTCCTTAAGAGGTTCTGAAATACACATACAGTATCCACTGCTGCCAAAAAAGAACCTGCCTCTCATTTTATGAGGCTGTAAAAAGAAAAAAGATTGATCATTTTAAAAGGTGGCTGAAAGTAGAGATTCCAGCTCTTTTGTATCCCAGTGATTCCCCAGTTTATTATAGAGTGGCGCATCTTCAGTTTAGATAATCAATAATATTAAACATCAGTAATGTTCAAGGACAATGGCTGATCTGTATATGCACTGTGTACGACTCAGAAGTGACTGCTGACTGTTTCATATTGGAAGAGGATTGTAACATCGGACACTATCCCAACACAGTGCCAGTGTTGAGGAAGCTGTAGACACATAAGCGGTGCTCTGCCTGCTGAGGGTGTAGCTAATCCAAAGAAACCACCATTGCTAATAAAGTAGCCACACACACTGTATTTAGAAAGCGTTCAATAACTGCAATGTGACTGATGAATGGATGCACAGAAGAATATATTCATAAAACAATCACTTAAAACCTGCCAATGTAACAAATGAGAATAAGACTGTTGTGATATAACACTCCTCTAGAAGACTCCACCGTCGCCTGGCTGTGTGCCCTTGTGACCGATAGCAATCTAGTTACCTCCTCTCTCTCATGCCTTATTGCTCATTGGTACTGCATAGCTACACATGATGTGCCAATGCCAAATGACTGATTCAAAACAAAACAAGGGTGTGATAGTTTCCATATGACCACTCCTGTAATAATGTAGCTTTTCAAGTTTGCGTCATGTTTGAAAGAAAGGTCTCCCACTATTTCGGTTTCCATCAGAAGTGAAGGCTGTATTTACAAAATAAAAAAGCAGTGAAATGTGTCCTGGTGTGTGTATCTTGCAACCAGCGGTCCTGGCTGGGAATCTCTCCTGTGTTTCATACAAGTTCGCCCCTCCTCTCCCCTGCTGCACTCTCTAAGCTGTCAGCAGTCTGAGGAATCAGAAAGGATTCCTGAAAAAACCTTCTGATCAACCAGCTCCTGCAGGAGATCATTTCTGCACACTGCTTTTCTCCCATTAGGGGGCCCCTGTTGTCTAACTGGATCAGCTGCAGCTGTACCCCCAGATTAGAGACCCCTGCCTGGGCAGGGAACATCCAATAGCAGCCTGGCTACACAGGGCCTCACAGCGGTCAAAAGCTCTGTGCTTTCTCCTCACACGTTCACTCCCTCCCCGCCCTGGCAGATATGAGTCAGGGAGTTGCCATGACCACCAGTCTACGGTATAGAACAAACAAACTGTCCAGAAGCAGGGTTTACAGACGTGTGTTTTTTGTGTAACAGTCTGGTACTTTCTGTACTGTGGTTCTGGCACAGAGTCAAGGACCACATGTCTCTCATACATTCCAGGAAGCCCGGCTTGTTTTCCTGGTAAAAATAGACTGATCTGACAGAACTGCCCTGTAGGAGCTGGAAGTACTTCTGGCATAGATACATTACAGGATCAAAATGATGAGCCTCATCTCTGCCATGGGGACTTGCTTAAAGAATTATTCTTTTTTTTGTTTAAGATTGTTTTGATGGATTTAAGACACTAACACAGATCTGTGTAACGCACCAAGACAGGCAAGTGATTCTGAAAACTTTCTGAAACATGGTTCAGTTCTCCTGTATGTTTTCAAGTGGCTACCTCTAATCAAGTTGCAAGTGTATTTCTCTCGCTCTCTTCGCTTTGATAAGCAAATTCTCTTAATCTACATTTGAAAAGCTGATATGAACACAGGAAATCTGCTTCTATCGAACCTGTGGTGTCTGAAACGTTGAGAATGCTGTGACATTGACATTGCAAGTGTGTGATCTACACTCAGTGTAGGTCTAATTGTAGCTGGTGTGGTGTTCATAGATTCCAATGGGGATGCACAATACACTCGTGATCCTGGTTTGAGTCACAATAGTTCCTAATAAAATGACCGCACGCTGGCTTCATCTTTTCACTGAACTACACGTCAGTGGCACATACAATCCCCCAGGGTTTCATACCCACCCCACTTTGACCCACTATCCCACAATGAGGCTCGGTGAAGTCGGGGATCGTTCTCTCTCTCGGTCTCCCGTCAACATGAGCGCCAACCCAAACAAGTAAACAGTCAGCAGGAGCCCCGCTTCCTGTAAACACGATCCAAGTTGATCCTTCGTGGAGCAGCTGTGAAGCGTGAAGCCGCTCTCTCTCTCCCTTGGGAAAACGATTCCCCTCACAGGCTGCGTCCGTTGCATCCGCTCACACTTAATGAGGCGGCTTCAAAGCCGAGCAAGTAGAGTACCGTACCATGATGATAATGATGACCGCGGATTCCATCACATTTGCATTCCTATATATGCATTTTTGATATATCACAGTCATGTATCTATATATGTTACAGTCAACAGTTGATCTGGAGCTGTGTGATCTGTGTATTGATCTGGGGCTGTGTGATCTGTGTATTGATATGGGGCTGTGTGATCTGTGTATTGATCTGGGGCTGTGTTACAGATCTTTATATTGATCTGGGGCTGTGTGATCTGTATATTGATCTGAGGCTGTGTTACTGATCTGCATATTGATCTGGGGCTGTGTGATCTGTATATTGATCTGAGGCTGTGTTACTGATCTGCATATTGATCTAGGGCTGTGTGATCTGTATATTGATCTGGGGCTGTGTTACTGATCTGTATATTGATCTGGGGCTGTGTGATCTGTGTATTGATCTGGGGCTGTGTGATCTGTGTATTGATCTGGGGCTGTGTGATCTGTGTATTGATCTGGGGCTGTGTGATCTGTATATTGATCTGGGACTGTGTTACAGATCTGTATATTGATCTGGGGCTGTGTGATCTGTATATTGATCTGGGGCTGTGTTATTGATCTGTATATTGATCTGGGGCTGTGTGATCTGTATATTGATCTGGGGCTGTGTGATCTGTATATTGATCTGGGGCTGTGTGATCTGTATATTGATATAACTCACAGTGTTTTTTATCACCCCTGTCTTGTACTCGCCTGTCTTAGTTGGAGTTTGTTTTTAATCTTCAATAAAACTGTAATCGTATTCATAACAGTAGCGTATAAAGAACATGTTTAGTTAAACAGATATATTTATCCCACCCACTCATACCAATGCGTTACCTGCTATATATTTGTTTATTTAGATAAATCTGTCTATAGTTACACTGGCTTTATTTAGATCAAACTAAGGTACTGCTTCTTTAATAAGTCTGGTTAACGACCCGCTAACCCTTGTATTATTATTATTATCATTAAATATGGATACAGTAACAATTCATTATCGCCTGTTTTTTTGTTAAAGTTACCAATATTATCTCATCGATCGCGCCCTATACAAATACTATGGTGGTAGTTTTCCGAGGGGCGAACAGAAAAAAAAAAAAGTTTAAGATGTCCCAGAATGAAATGTGAGTTTCCACTTCGATCTCTGACAAGGGATCCCGTCTGCTAGAGGAAAGGCGCTCACGTGTGCTGTGACGTGTTTACGAGCCAGCAAACACGTGTCCCTGCGTGTGCCCGCCCAGCCCAGCCCAGCCCCTCGGAGGATTCCGCCCCTTCCATGGCGTGCTTGAGCGTGGTAGTATTTTCTGGAATTGCGCAAGTGAGAAGCGAATTAGTTTGGTGGAGCTCGGGAAAGGCAGCATAGAGTCGCGGGAAAGAGGATCAGTTCGGAATAACTTCAACTGCTCGTCAAACAAAACGCTTGCCACGGCAACGGAGCACACACCAGTCCATTCATGCACGCATTCGTCGCGGCTAATTGTTATTTCAATGTAAGTATATGATCTAATATACTGATAGATATAGTTTTTTTTTTTTTTCTCTGGTTCTGTTAAATGAGACTACATCTACTTTTATTTTTAGTTTAAAGATTAGTTATTACGGTCCGTACTTGTTTCCAGCTGCCTGTCAATCTGAAAACACCTGGGTCTATAATGAGTGACACTAATTCTGTTCTGTTTGGAGAATAGCATTGGGGGTTTATATTATAGACGAATATGAATTGAATGGTTGACATTGTTTATTATTTATTAATTTAATGTTCTATGATTTTAAATTAGTTTTGATCCCTTTTTTTAAAGTAGGCCGGTAATCTGAGTACAGTTGGTGTATTTATATTTACTGATTTTTGTTTTTTCTGTAGTTTAAACTTTGCTTTTTCCGGATATCTTATCAATAATTCGTGTTAAAACAGTTTGAAACAGATTACACAATATACCGGGAAGGGCGGTGCTCTACCCTGCTGTGTACAGTGAGAATGTTTCTCCTGGATTTGTACCACCGCTCAGCTGATTGCATGAACATTTTCGATGTTATTTTGTACAAGTTACATTTCGGACTGAGTCCTCTCTCAGAATCCCACGAAAGGGGGCGGGTCCATATTACACAAGGATTACATCAGACGGCTGCAGCACCAATCATATCCGCTACTGATACTCTTGGCAAAACAGTACTGTTCATTATAGCAGTAGCGGATAGCACAATCTGCGTCACTTTGAAATGTCGAAGCTAGTAAAGAAAAGTAAAGTAAAAAAAAAAAAAAAAGTTTCCCCTAATAAAAAAATCAAAATAATATCCAGTCACTTTTGTAATCTAAACAAGGTGGGATGCTTGTATCTCATGTAATGTAAACAAGGTGGGATGCTTGTAATGTCACTGCTATTTGTTTATTTCACCTTTTAATTATATAAGCGCTGTATTTTTTATTTTCCAAACAGCTTTCTAATAACCATAGTAGCAAGGCTATTGATTTGAATGCACGTTGGATGATGGTTATTATCGGTGATATAGAGGGTACGGCTTACCTGTGAAAACCAGCCTTGCCTAACAAGGAAGGAGGAAGCAGGTAACAGTGGGGACTTTCCAGGACAGCACCCATTGTGAGGTCATCGCTGCTTCACTGAGTGTTCTGAGAAAGAGGTCTATACATTGAGACATGAACCCAGCACGTCAATGGCATGACTCGCACTGAGTCATCAGCCATATAAATATAGATGTATATAAATTGTCTCAGTCCAGTAAGGCTTGTCTTGCATGGGTAGACATGACGAGACTAGTTACTGTCTGGAGAATGAGCATGCAGGAAATCCACTAGAATTCAAATGAGTCTCGAGCCTCTGTTATATACACTAGAATTCAATTGAGCCTTGAGCCTCTATTATATACACTAGAATTCAATTGAGCCTCGAGCCTCTGTTATATACACTAGAATTCAATTGAGCCTTGAGCCTCTATTATATACACTAGAATTCAATTGAGCCTTGAGCCTCTATTATATACACTAGAATTCAATTGAGCCTCGAGCCTCTGTTATATACACTAGAATTCAATTGAGCCTCGAGCCTCTGTTATATACACTAGAATTCAAATGAGCCTCGAGCCTCTATTATATACACTAGAATTCAATTGAGCCTCGAGCCTCTGTTATATACACTAGAATTCAATTGAGCCTCGAGCCTCTGTTAGATACACTTGAATTCAAATGAGCCTCGAGCCTGTATTATATACACTTGAATTCAATTGAGCCTCGAACCTCTATTATATACACTAGAATTCAATTGAGCCTCGAGCCTCTATTATATACACTAGAATTCAATTGAGCCTCGAGTCTCTGTTATATACACTAGAATTCAGTTGAGCCTCGAGCCTCTATTATATACACTAGAATTCAGTTGAGCCTCGAGCCTCTATTATACATGATTTCTGTTTCGACAGATTAAGCAGAAGCTGGTATTAATGAAAATGTTCCTGGCTGCTGGTGATTCTAGGGTTAGTTTTAAAGAGTGTATCAAACATTATTTAACCTTCCAAAATATACTTCATCATCATCATCATCATCATAATAATAATAATTTATGAACTTGAGCCAGTATTAATGTCAGATCTTTGACTGATAGGAACGTCCATATGTATGCATTGGAGGGTGGTTAGCGAATGTGATATGCAGTACTGTATCTGGCAAATGTAACACGGTAACATATTTTTTAGTTCATAGATTAAAATAAAAGTCAAATATTTCCCATGCCGTCATGAATATGCTGTTACTGCCTTGTTATCAAACACATCGGGCGGCTGGCCCTTCAAGCAAATGAATGACTGTAAACTGCCCAGTCCAGCTTACTGGAATTCTGTCCGAGTGCCGTTGGAAAGGTCTGTAAGAGACGGAGAGTCTAGAATGACTTACACGTACAGCAAGTACCCAGCTGAGCGTACCTGCCACCCTACAGTGAAATATCCACAGAGAGAGAGCCAGCGCTGGACAAGCCCAGGGATCGTGAAACATGCCCCAGCACAGAGAGATCCAGCGCTGGACAAGCCCAGGGAAAGCGAAACATACAAGCAGGAATATCCAACAGGGCTGTGGGACTTGCCCTTGCATGTTTGTGTAGGGAACGTGTTCAGGCATGTAGCAGCGTGTGAGTCACACTGCACTCCCTGCAGAGCAGGTTCCTCCCAGCAGGGTGTATAACCCTGCCATTGGTTTAGAGATGTTTAAAGGCTGAGCAGCCCGGACACTGATTCACTGAGCAGTGCTCTGATAGACTCCTGAGTCTGACTCCTCACACAGGGATCACTGCAAGGAAACGCTGTGAGGATGGTAAAGGTAGGGGACACTGAGCAGGCAGAGCGAGAGGTGCTGTGTGATAAACCACTACACCAGATCCATCGTTAGAGGGCTGGGGTTTATTTACTAATCCACTTCTTAATAGTTTCTAATCTGTATCTGAGCGTATAAGAGATTGTTGCTTATTTTTTTTTAACTCCAGTGTGCTTCCTTTTTTGGGTGTTTAAAGCTGCAAAACTGTTTTGTAACATTAAGATTTTTCTCCTTGCATAAAAATAATGCAAAATCAACTTTGGGGGTGGAATTTTTATTTTAAACTAGATCTGCACAAACCTCTGAAGTGTGATGTGCACCCCTGGCTAAAATAATTGTCCTTTTAAGTTGTTATTCTACATTGATTTGTGTACAGTGCATAGTGCCATCTGGTGGCTGAGTCCTGAAGAGCATGTCTGTGCGATCTGCACAGGGCAAACAGCACTTCTCCAGTGCCAGTCAAGTGCTATCTGAGGGGCTGTAATGAAAGGGAGCGTATATGAGGGCGCTGTGCTCAGTGGGTGTAGAGCTGTACTCAGTGTGATCCTGACCTCTCCTGCCCCCTCTTGCCCCGCAGTGTGACACCATGGCTCCTCAGAACAGAATCCTGACGCCCTCCTTCAACACTTCGGTGTGCCGCTCCCTGTTCGGGCCGGTAGACCGGGAGCAGCTGCGAGCCGAGTTCCAGGAGAGCATGCGCAAGACCCTGGAGGAGGCAACACACAAGTGGAGCTTCGACTTTGTGAACGAGAGCCCCCTGGAGGGGGGAGACTTCCAGTGGGAGGGGGTCCCGGGGGGCAAGGTACCCGTGCTGTACCACCCCTGCGTGGTGAGGGCTAGCAGGCAGGGGGCACTGTGCACAAAGGAAAGGGAAAGCAGAAGGAAGCAGACCAGCATTACAGGTAGGCAGTCGGCTGTCTTGAGTGTGGTACTGAGAAGCGTGAAGTGCCTTATTCTTTTCAAATAACACAACTCCATGTTCTTGTCGCTTACTGGCTTCTTCAACGTGCTAGGAAAGTTTCCAACATTTTTTGCAATTTAATTAATAAACTGACTTAAAATAAGTAAAACACGCCTTTTAAGTTGGTGCGGATTGTTTTAAACTGCCCTTTGTAGTGCGGAACTTTCCAACACACACGCATTTGAATCGCCTCCAGGTGGCGCCATTGTGCCAGGATTGTCTGAATCTGCCTTCCATTCATTAAATGGGAGGGAGGAGGAGGGGCGGAGTTATTGAGCCTTTTTTTACATGATGTATTGTAATGCAGGAATACTGTATTGATTGTAACATGATACAAGAACAAAAGCATAGCAGAGCCCAGTGCACTTCACCAGCAGGTTCTGGGATGAACAATACCTGTGTTTTACAGCTGGTATAAATTCATACTTTTCCTAACTTTTTTAATTCTTGTCTTTTAACAAAATAGGTCATCATTAATTGAACATTTGATCTTATGCATTCTGTATCATGACATAAGTGTAGCATTTAATCATTAAAAAAAAAAAAACATTAAAAATGTAATAATCACTTTGTTAGAATGCTGAACATGCAGCTGTTATCACTGTGTGTTGTAACACTACGGTTAGATGCTAGTCACAGAAAGTACTCTGCTGCCACCTAGTGTACGAAACTTAACACTGCAACTGCAACGTGGTGCTTCTGTGAAAGGGAGCTCAGCCATGATTTGAAATGTATTTCTAAGACTATTCTGCTACTACCAAGTAGTGGTCAGTAAGCGCTGATGCAAGTCGTTATTATGTTGTTATTGTTGCCCCCGCTGCTCACTGTGTGCTGTTTAACTGTCTCTGGTCTGCCCCTCACTGCTCTCTCTCTCATGCAGATTTCTACCAGTCGAAGAGGAGGCGGGTACAGTCTGCCCGGAAGTTGGAGCAGTGAAGCTGGAGTGGAGCTCACGGCTCTCACTCTGAGGTCCCACAAGCACTTTGCTCTCGTCGTGCCTGCCCTCAGGAACAGCTGGACATCGCGGTGCTGCGAAAGACTCGCTCTGCCAACATTTTATTTATCAAGCTCCTTACAAACCTCCAAAGAGCCTTGTCTCGCAAGGATCTTCATTTAAAGTAGCAAAGGACTGTCTTCTCCCTTCCCTCTTCTTCACTGTAAGCTGTGCAAGCCTGGCTGTAGCGAGCATTCCAATAGAACCGCGGTGGCACTCCATTGGAATTCATTCTGATTCTATGTGCTGTGTGAGAACCACTACACCAGAGCCACTCTGGCGAACTCCCCTTAGTGGATATATTGCAAACTGGGCACAAGCATGACCCCTTCTAAGGTTGTAAGCATGTTTGAAATGACTTTGTGAACTCAGGAAATGGGCTGCCATCTCGGTGACAGTTACATCCGCGGTCCAAATTAAAGAAGGCGGCTAGTAAAATAAAATTTGTTCAAACTACATTTTTTTTATTTAACAAATTCTTGCTTGCAAAACAGGTATTTTGTCAAGATACGATTCAGTATTTTAAGCATTATGCATTATGAGAACAGGCTAATGTAATGGAAGTTATTATATATATATATATATATATATATATATATATATATATATATATATATATATATATATATATATATATATATATATATATATATATGTAGTTATTTTTTATTGTATAATATTTTATTATGTTCTCAGCACAGAAAAATTCGATCTGTTGCTGCTTTAACATGGGGCTTCCTGCAAGCACACACACGCAGACGCATGCAGACATATTAGTATCATATGAATATTAAGTAGCATGTAATGTTGCTGACAGCCTCCTCATGTGTTACAGTGCCTGTAGATAATGTTGCTTGTGTTTCATATCTGCTTGATTAAATCTTTGCATTGTTTAAAACTGTTTGGGAAGGTTGGGAAGTTCACTGGGTTTGAGCACAGCTCTGAAAAGTTATTAAACAAATCACAACCATTAGGTATCCAGTTCAGGTCAAAGTTGGGCTTGATGCTATAATGTTAGGGTCAGGGGTATATTGATGGTACAGTGTTAGGGTCAGGGGTATATTGATGGTATAATGTTAGGGTCAGGGGTACTGGGTTAGCAGTATGGTTATACAAAACTTCTTAATGGGAAAAGATTCAGCCCTGTTTAAATGAGCCACAGAAAACAGAAGTTAACAATCTTTTAGCATGTCTGTTTTTTTAGTACAGGCCCTTGTTGTGGCAGAAAAGAAAGCAAGCAGGGTCTCTGTTAATTCTTTCAGTTTAGCTTTCTGTTCCCCTGCTTGTTTAAGCTCAATGATGTTTCTTGACAGCTCTTGTTTCACAAGCCACTTACACTTCTGTAAATAATAAATTGTGGTGTATAAAAAAAAGTCTGTTGAGACTTTTACTGAAGTTAATAAAGTCATTATTTATTGTAAAACATAATATTGTGTTTTTGTTGTTACGTTTATGAAAAATAAATTAATTCTTCTTGTTTAATTTGTCTCTGTGTTTTGGTACTTTCAGTCTACACACGGTTCATTTTACAAAACTACAAAATATTACACAAGTCAAGGTCTCTTCAACTCTTCAGACTTTATGTTCAGCCCATCAGTGCTGGTCCGCTTCCTAGCTGCTGACTGATCTTTGTTACGCTGGGTTTTAAAGGACCCAAGTGTTTCTGCCTCAACAGCATGACTAGGTAGCCCATTCCATCCCACCACCGCTCTCTGTCCTGAGTCTGTATCCATTTAATGGAAAAAGAAACTTTGAAGCAGGTTTATCAAAGGTATTCACCATCTTTGGGTCAGTGTGGCACACTGGAACCAGACCACCCAGAATGTCAGATCAGGTGTTGAAACGCTTGCTCTAATTGTCTTGGAACATGTTTGCTAGTGTTATAACACATGCCTATTTCTCTTTCACAGCGCTGATACATTTGTCTCGAGCGTGTATTTTGTGTCTTGAATGTATGTTTAGATCATAGATATGTTAATTTGAATTTCACACCGACAACTGAGTCAACCAGTGCAAGTTCCTGTCACCTCGGGCTTTCAACATTTTGCAAGTAGCTTAAGTGAAACTAGCGAACCTGGTATGACAGCAGTCTCTAACAAACCATTAGACACATTACAATGCATTTAGAAGTCTGCAAAATAAGAGGGTCTTCTTTGTGCCACTGCTCAGCAGAGCCCCTCATCAAACAGATGAGTCTGTCTGTTGCAGGCTTCATGGCAGTTCGGTAGCTGCTGTCAGAAAGTGGAAGCACACTCAACACTTTTGTAGACAGTTGCTAGTGGGTAGCAGGCATACAGGAAGTTCCGTGTTGCTATAGTTTCTTAAAGAGGAAACCACCCCAAGAGCCTGCGATGAAGCAACCCCACAAGAAGCTTGCCTGCCGTGATGGGTCAGCAGAGCTATTCGCTCCGCACCACAGCATCTGAAACTCTGTCGAGCTCATTCTAGCGGTACCGAGCACACAGCAAGAAGCCACGCGTCTCTCGGTAAGTACAGTGTGTGGAAAGGCTCAGCGTGACTAGAAAGTGTCCTCTGAGTCCTCTCGGAGCTCTGTGTCCTTGTCCTGATGATGGCGAGAGATAAGGTGTTGAGATGGACTATGAGGGTGGGTGATAAATAAATGCTATCAATTTAATAGGAATGCAAATGTGGCAGGTCCTACATGGTTGAATTATTAAGACTTCTTTTTAAACAGGTACTATGTAGGAACATTGGTATTACTAACCTGCAAATGAGAGGAGCTTAGTACATAATCAGTATGGTTTTTAAAAGGGGCAAAATAAGAACCAGGTCGCAAAGTGATTTTTAAAGCCTGTTAAAGTAACCACGTCCCTTGATTTATATTTTTAAAGCGTCGACAAGCGAACACACAATTCATTTCATCTAAAGCCTTTGAAAGCCATATCATCAGTGACTCAAATCAGCTTTTAGAAATCACTTTGTAATCACATGTAATCATATAAACTACAAAATGGTATCGGAAGCCATTAGTAGTGCAATATTTCATGTTGGATTTCAAAATGTTACATTTTTCCATTTCTATCAGTTTTTCATTAAGTGTATGGAAAACTACAAAGCATATGTAATTCAATGTATTAATGCAACATTATTCAAAAGGTTGCACTGGTCCTGGAGAGCCACAAGGTCTTCTGGGTTTTGTTTCAACTGAACTCTCAGTTACTTAATTGCACCAATTATTGGCTTAATTAGTCAAGATTAGTCAAGATGTGTTCCAGATCATTAGCCACTAATGACGTAAAGACTCGTATAAAACCTGCAGGATTGGGGCTCTCCAGCACAAGGGTTGGAGGCCCCTGAATTAGTACATTCATTTTAGTAGGTCAACCACAGATTGTGTTATTAAAAAAAAAAATTATCCATAGGCTAGGGGTTTGTAGTAGTTAATTAAAATGGCCTTACCCTATCCCTAGCCACAAACCCAAACTATAGGGTGATATTTCAGCTTGGGATCCCAGTATTCCAAGTTGATCGGGTAAGGGTACGAGGGTGCAAACAGACATGGCTCTGAATTGGTACAGTCACTAGTCTGTTTAACCACTAACCTCTGAAAAAAGTATAAAGACATTTCAGGATGTGGAAAGCCACAATATGTGTACAGGCTTCTGAGAAAAACTCACTTTGCTATTTTCAAGTTTTTGTAAACTTTTCCAAGCTTATTCATTATGAAATTCATTTCCAACTTTACTTCTTCTGTATAGCTCGTGATGAAGGTTTGAAGAACTGGACGAAGCGCTTTCTTTAGTGACAGTAGTTTTGTAGAAGCTCTAGATTGCACAGATATAGTAAGAAATTCAACACATTTTGTGACTGAACTGTGTTTGGCTTTAATTGAAAGCTACAGTACCATTGAGACGTACATCACACAGTTTATTATTTCTAATTTTGAAACTGTTCTTTTTTCTTTTGCTTTGCAATGGAGCAATATAATATCCTGCCTAATTATCCAAATTAATTTCCTCTTAGATATAAAACCACTTCTACCAGAGAAACAACAGCAAGCATACATACAAGCCTTTCACTGTGCCACTAGCAAAACCCTCACGGTAATGTTGCACAACTACAAAGAAAGAAGTAAAGAATACCAAGGAGCTCTGAGTCGGTTTTGTAATTTCAATGCTTTTGATACTAAAGCAAAGTGCTGAGGTCATGCTAACAAAGGGGGTTGGTTTTGTATTGATTGTTCAGTTAATATATAGTACGTTTTCAATGTAGTACTGAAACTACTTTTGAGTTTCAAATGCATGTAAACTAATTTAAATCCTTGAGCAATACTAAAAGAAATGTAATAAATTCAATAACAAAGATCTTGAAAAGACCTTGACTTGTGGAAACTTTATTCAATGAATTGATTACGTTTCTTTGGTAGTACAGTCATCTCTGGCTCAGAGAACAGCCCCGAGAAGCAAAAGTGTGCTCTTAGCAAGTGTCTCTAAGACAGAGAGGCAAGACCAATCATGACACAATATGCCAAGACCAATCACGCTATGAATCAATAAATGCAAATGTATTTATTACATATGTCATGACGCATGTTCATCAACATATGAAATTAACAGAATAAGAGAAAAGCAATAGGCAAGAGTATGTTAATAAACTACAATAATGAACTAATGTTAACAAACTAACTGACAAACTAAATGAACAAAGCACCCCTACATAAGGTAAAAGTACAGCAGTGGCTCCAGCAGTAATTATTAATATGAGAGCACTATCCAAAACAAGCACGGATTTGAACACAATGGTTATTAACACAGCACCTCTAACACATCTTTAAAAATGCAGCAGCAGCTCTAGATTACTCTCTCGATGACAAGTCAGTTTTGAAAAGATTGAAGAAACCATTTGAATATGGGTTTGATGATGATGAGTTAGCAGGTTACTAAACAGCACTGTATCAGGTTTAAACGAATCGCTGTCTGTGTCAAAAAGGAGTTATTTTAAGCAAAGTTTCTGCTCCTTTAGGTGAAGCATTTATAATGGGAAAATTCTGTTTCAACACAAGGGTGTTCACTAAGCTGAAGAGTTATTTTAGAAGGTGTTCCTATACACAGAGACTTCTGTAATTCTAAATTGAGCATTATTGAGCTTTTCATAATTATGAATTAAATCCTTAAAGAAAAATGCATTACAAGGTGATCTTTAAAACAGATCCTCATTGTGCTATACTGTAACCCTCCTTCGCTGTTCTGCGCAGAGGGGAGGAGCGTTCTCCGAGCGTCATGGCAGACAGGAAGAAGTCTGCCAAGTCCCGGAGGATGGGTTCCACCCGCAAAGGACAGCTCAGAATTCAGAACCCGGAGGGCTGGTTTGGAGGTGAGGAGGGGCCCCTGGAGGGTGTGATGGAGGACAGTGGAGAGAAGGCCCAGGAGACTCCTGATGAGCGCCACAAAATCCAGGAGGTCCAGGAGAAGAGAGGCTTCACCACACAGGGGGATAGTCAGGTTGGTTATTGTTCCTCATGGGGGTCCAGTCCTGTGAGTGTCTGTGTTGGCCTTGTCTCCCAGTTCCCAGTTCTGACACCCTGTTTTGTTTCTAGAAGCTGCTGGTGGATCCTCCTGTCCATGCAAGGGACAAGGAACAGGGGCTGGGCTGGGAGGGGAGTGGCTTCATCACCAGCGATGATCTCCCTTCAGGGCTGAGTGAGTACCAGTGATATCATGCACTGTGGATGGGCAAACAACACTAACTGGAAACAGTGAACCTTTTCTCGATGGAGGTATTGAAGGCTCTTCAGATTACAGGCACATTAACTACTTGTAGTTACACTGAATTTGTGAATTATTAATATTTATGACATACTGTTCACACACATTTCTGTGTTTGTGATGAAAGAACCAGTATATTAGCAATATCCATTAAATACTGTAACAGAAGTGTAAGTGCAGTGTAACAATGGTTTTGCCAATGCACCCACATTTTTTTATTGTATCCAGCAGTTTTCAGTTTGCAGCATAGCTTCTGACCACATTGTTTTCATGTTTGTCCTCTCCCCTTCCCCAGGGGAGTTCCTGGAGGTCCAGCCCAGTCCCAGTGTGAGGGAGAAGAGGGAGGAGGAGAGGCTCACCCCAGCGCCAGTGCTCTCCCAACCCCAGAGCACCGAGCCTCCCAAGGGAGCTGAGGATGAAGAGAATGCCATTGTGCACAGGAAGAGAAAGCTGGGCTCCACCCGTAAGGGACAGCGCAGAATGCAGATTCTTGAAGGCCAGCTGCTGGGAGAGGAGGGGACCCCAGGTGGTGTGATGGAGGAGAGTGAAGAGAAGCTCCAGGAGACACCTGATGAGCTCCACAAGATCCAGGAGGTCCATGGGGAGAGAGGCTTCAGCACACAGGGGGATAGTCAGGTAGGTTATTGTTCCCCATGGGGGTCAAGTCCTGCGAGTGCATGTGTTGACCCTGTATCCCAGTTATAACACACTGTTTTAATTTTCAGAAGGAGCTTGATCAGGGGATGGAAACAGAGGTTACCAGACAGAATATCTCTCCATCCCCAGGGGAGTTTGTGGAAAACCAGCCCAGTGCTAGTGTTAAGGAGAAGGGGGAGGAGGAGAGGCTCACTGCAGCGCCAATGCTTTCCCAGCCCCAGGGCACCAAGCCTCCCATCGGAGCTGAGGATGAAGAGAATGCCATGGTGCACAGGAAGAGAAAGCTGGGCTCCACCCGCAAGGGACAGCGCAGAATGCAGATTCTCGAGGGCCAGTTGGGGAGAGACGAGGGGTCCCCCGGCGATGTGATGGAGGAGAGTGAAGAGAAGGTCCAGGAGGCTCCTGATCCCTTCCACAAGATCCAGGAAGTCCACAAGGAGAGAGGCTTCAGCACACAGGGGGATAGTCAGGTAGGTTATTGTTTCCCATGGGCATCCAGTCCTGAGAGTGTCTGTGTTGGCCTTGTCTCCCAGTCTAACACCCTGTTTTATTTTCAGAAAGAGGAAGGGCTCTTGCAGGATATGATGGAAGAGAGTGACAAAAATTTCCAGGAGATTCCTGATCCCTTCCATAAGATCCAGGAGGTCCACAAGGAGATAGGCTTCAGCACACAGGTGGATTGTCAGGTAGGTTATTTTTCCCCATGGGGGTCCAGTCCTGAGAGTGCCTGTGTTGACCCTGTATCCCAGTTATAACACGCTGTTTTAATTTTCAGAAGGAGCTTGATCAGGGGATGGAAACAGAGGTTGCCAGCCAGAATATCGCTCCACCCCCAGGGGAGTTTGTGGAGAACCAGCCCAGTGCTAGTGTTAAGGAGAAGGGGGAGGAGGAGAGGTTCACCCCAGCGCCAGTGCTCTCTCAACCCCAGAGCACCGAGCCTCCCAAGGGAGCTGAGGATGAAGAGAATGCCATGGTGCACAGGAAGAGAAAGCTGGGCTCCACCCGCAAGGGACAGCGCAGAATGCAGATTCTTGAGGGCCAGCTGCTGGGAGAGGAGGGGCCCCCAGGGGTTGTGATGGAGGAGAGTGAAGAGAAGCTCCAGGAGACACCTGATGAGCTCCACAAGATCCAGGAGGTCCATGGGGAGAGAGGATTCAGCACACAGGGGGATAGTCAGGTAGGTTATTGTTCCCCATGGGGGTCCAGTCCTGAGAGTGCCTGTGTTGACCCTGTATCCCAGTTATAACACGTTGTTTTATTGTTCCACATGGGGGTCCAGTCCTGAGAGTGCCTGTGTTGACCCTTCAGAAGGAGATGGATCAGGGGTTGGAAACAGAGGTTGCCAGACAGAATATCTCTCCACCCCCAGGGGAGTTTGTGGAGAACCAGCCCAGTGCTAGTGTTAAGGAGAAGGGGGAGGAGGAGAGGTTCACCCCAGCGCCAGTGCTCTCTCAACCCCAGAGCACCGAGCCTCCCAAGGGAGCTGAGGATGAAGAGAATGCCATGGTGCACAGGAAGAGAAAGCTGGGCTCCACCCGCAAGGGACAGCGCAGAATGCAGATTCCTGAGGGGCTACTGGGGAGAGACAAGGGGTCCCCCAGCGATGTGATGGAGGAGAGTGAAGAGAAGGTCCAGGAGACTCCTGACCCCTTCTACAAAATCCAGGAAGTCCACAAGGAGAGAGGCTTCAGCACACAGGGGGATAGTCAGGTAGGTTATTTTTCCCCATGGGGTTCCAGTCCTGAGAATGCCTGTGTTGGCCTCATCTCCCAGTTCTAACACCCTGTTTTATTTTCAGAAAGAGGAAGGGCCCCTGGAGGATGTAATGGAGGAGAGTGACGAGAAGGTCCAGGAGATACCTGATGAGTTCCAAAAGATCCAGGAGGTCCATGGGGAGAGAGGCTTCAGCACACAGGGGGATAGTCAGGTGGGTTATTTTTCCCCATGGGGGTCGTCCTGAATTTGCCTGTGTTGGCCTTATCTCCCAGTTCTAACACCCTGTTTTATTTTCAGGAGGAGAAGACCCTGCAGGATATGATGGAAGAGAGAGACAAAAATTTCCAGGAGATTTCTGATCCCTTCCATAAGATCCAGGAGGTCCACAAGGAGTCAGGCTTCAACACACAGGGGTATAGTCAGGTAGTTTATTGTTCCACATGGGGGTCCAGTCCTGAGAGTGCCTGTGTTGACCCTGTATCCCAGTTATAACACGCTGTTTTAATTTTCAGAAGGAGCTTGGTCAGGGGATGGAAACAGAGGTTGCCAGCCAGAATATCTCTCCACCCCCAGGGGAGTTTGTGAAGAACCAGCCCAGTGCTAGTGTTAAGGAGAAGGGGGAGGAGGAGAGGGTCAACCCAGCCCCAATGTTTTCCCAGCCCCAGAGCACCGAGCCTCCCAAGGGAGCTGAGGATGAAGAGAATGCCATGGTGCACAGGAAGAGAAAGCTGGGCTCCACCCGCAAGGGACAGCGCAGAATGCAGATTCCCGAGGGCCAGCTGGGGAGAGACAAGGGGTCCCCCGGCGATGTGATGGAGGAGAGTGAAGAGAAGGTCCAGGAGACTCCTGACCCCTTCCACAAGATCCAGGAAGTCCACAAGGAGAGAGGCTTCAGCACACAGGGGGATAGTCAGGTAGGTTATTTTTCCCCATGCGGTTCCAGTCCTGAGAATGCCTGTGTTGGCCTTGTCTCCCAGTTCTAACACCCTGTTTTATTTTCAGAAAGAGGAAGGGCTCCTGCAGGATATGATGGAAGAGAGTGACAATAATTTCCAGGAGATTCCTGATCCCTTCCATAAGATCCAGGAGGTCCACAAGGAGACAGACTTCAGCACACAGGTGGATTGTCAGGTAGGTTATTTTTCCCCATGGGGGTCCAGTCCTGAATTTGCCTGTTTTGGCCTTATCTCACAGTTCTAACACCCTGTTTTATTTTCAGAAAGAGGAAGGGCCCCTGGAGGATGTAATGGAGGAGAGTGACGAGAAGGTCCAGGAGACACCTGATGAGTTCCAAAATATCCAGGAGGTCCATGGGGAGAGAGGATTCAGCACACAGGGGGATAGTCAGGTGGGTTATTTTTCCCCATGGGGGTCCAGTCCTGAATTTGCCTGTGTTGGCCTTATCTCCCAGTTCTAACACCCTGTTTTATTTTCAGGAGGAGAAGACCCTGCAGGATATGATGGAAGAGAGTGATGAAAATTTCCAGGAGAGTCCTGATCCCTTCCATAAGATCCAGGAGGTCCACAAGGAGACAGGCCTCAGCACACAGGTGTATTGTCAGGTAGGTTATTTTTCTCCATGGGAGTCCAGTCCTGAGAGTGCCTGTGTTGAGAGTGTCGCCCCAGCAACAATGCTTTCCCAGCCCCAGAGCACCGAGCCTCCCATCGGAGCTGAGGATGAAGAGAAAGCCATTGTGCACAGGAAGAGAAAGCTGGGCTCCACCTGCAAGGGACAGCACAGAATGCAGATTCTTGAGGGCCAGCTGCTGGGAGAGGAGGGGTCCCCAGGAGGTGTGATGGAGGAGAGTGAAGAGAAGCTCCAGGAGACACCTGATGAGCTCCACAAGATGCAGGAGGTCCACAAGAAGACAGGCTTCAACACACAGGGGGATAGTCAGGTAGGTTATTGTTCCCCATGGGGGTCCAGTCCTGAGAGTGCCTGTGTTGACCCTGTATCCCAGTTATAACACGTTGTTTTACCTTTCAGAAGGAGATGGATCAGGGGTTGGAAACGGAGGTTGCCAGACAGAATATCTCTCCATCCCCAGGGGAGTTTGTGGAGAACCAGCCCAGTGCTAGTGTTAAGGAGAAGGGGGAGGAGGAGAGGGTCAACCCAGCCCCAATGTTTTCCCAGCCCCAGAGCACCGAGCCTCCCAAGGGAGCCGAGGATGAAGAGAATGCCATGGTGCACAGGAAGAGAAAGCTGGGCTCCACCCGCAAGGGACATCGCAGAATGCAGATTCCCGAGGGCCAGCTGGGGAGAGACAAGGGGTCCCCCGGCGATGTGATGGAGGAGAGTGAAGAGAAGGTCCAGGAGACTCCTGACGCCTTCCAGAAGATCCAGGAAGTCCACAAGGAGAGAGGCTTCAGCACACAGTGGGATAGTCAGGTAGGTTATTTTTCTCCATGGGGGTCCAGTCCTGAATGTGCCTGTGTTGCCCTTATCTCCCAGGTCTAACAGCCTGTTTTATTTTCAGGAGGAGAAGCCCCTGCATGATATGATGGAAGAGAGTGACAAAAATTTCCAGGAGATTCCTGATCCCATCCATAAGATCCAGGAGGTCCACAAGGAGACAGACTTCAGCACACAGGTGGATTGTTATGTAGGTTATTTTTCCCCATGGGGGTCCAGTCCTGAGAGTGCCTGTGTTGACCCTGTATCCCAGTTATAACATGATGTCTTACTTTTCAGAAGGAGTTGGATCAGGGGTTGGAAACGGAGGTTGCCAGCCAGAATATCTCTCCATCCCCAGGGGAGTTTGTGGAAAACCAGCCCAGTGCTAGTGTTAAGGAGACGGGGGAGGAGGAGAGGCTCACCCCAGCACCAATGCTTTCCCAGCCCCAGAGCACCAAGCCTCCCATCGGAGCTGAGGATGAAGAGAATGCCATTGTGCACAGCAAGAGAAAGCTGGGCTCCACCCGTAAAGGACATCGTAGAATGCAGGTCCCTGGGGTCTTGCTGACGGGAGAGGGGACCCTGGATGGTGTGATTCAGGAGAGTGGAGAGAAGGCCCAGGAAACTCCTGATGAGCTCCACAAAATCCAGGAGGTCCAGGGGGAGAGAGGCTTCACCACACAGGGGGATAGTCAGGTTGGTTATTGTTCTTCATGGGGGTTCAGTCCTATGAGTGTCTGTGTTGGCCTTGTCTCTCAGTTCCCAGTTCTGACACCCTGTTTTGTTTCTAGATTCTGCTGGTGGATCCTCCTGTCATTGCAGGGGAGCTGGAGCAGGGGCTGGGCTGGGAGGGGAGTGGCTTCATCACCAGCGAGGATCTCCCTTCAGGACTGAGTGAGTACCATCCTTTAAATAAATGAATTGGGAGCGTGGAGGGTAAAGGCATCATTCAGCTATATTTTTAATTTAATTTGCACTCTGGATGTGCTAACAACACTAACTGGAGACGCTAAACCGTTTCTCTATGGAGGTATTGAAGACTCTTCAGATTACAGGCACACTGAATTTGTGATTTATTAATATTTACGACATACTGTTCACACACATCTCGGTGTTTGTGAGGACAGAACCACTATATTAGCAATATGTATTAAATACTGTAACAGAAGTGTAAGTGCAGTGTAACAATGGTTTTGCCAATGCACCCACATTTTTTATTGTATCCAGGAGTTTTCAATTTGCAGCATAGCTTCTGACCGCATTGTTTTCATCTTTGTCCTCTCCCCTTCCCCAGGGGAGTTCCTGGAGGTCCAGCCCAGTACCTGCAAGGGGAAGGAGGAGAGAGTCACCCCATTGCCAATGCTCTGCCAGCCCCAGAGCACCGAGGATAAAGATTTCACCGTGACAGACAGAAAGCGAAAGCTAGGCTCCAGCCGCAGGGGCCCCAGAAGAGTGCAGAACCTCGGGGGCCAGCTCGGAGGACGACGGGAGGGCCAGGAGACCTTCAACGCGCTCCGCAAGATCCAGGAGCTCTTCCAGGGCAGTGACGGAGAAGGGACGGGAAACATCACCCGCACAGAGATGCAGGTACTGCCACCAGGGGGAAATGCGCACCCATCTGGAGGTGTAAGACAAAAGCACAGCGCTGCAGATCGAGAGGAAAGCTAAAACATGAGGAGTGTCTGTTAGTGTTCATGAATACGGGTTACTATTCCATGCCTTGCTACAGAGGGAGTAGGTGAAGTGCTTCCTCATTATTTCACATTTTATTAATTACCCGCTCATTAGTAAATCATACCTGTAGAAGACTTGGCTGAATAGGAAGCAACACTTCAGTCATTCACTGGTTTCGATATTGCAGTTTTTTATGATAATCAGAAATGGCTGTACAAATCACAAACACAGCAGCAGTACCCACAACAGCACTTCTCAATCAAAGTGCTTCTAGGCCTAGTGGCCCAGTCCTGGGTGAGTGAGTGTGTCAGCTCCCTCGTCTCCTCGTTCTGTTCCCAGGAGGTGTGTGGGGATCTGCCTCTCACCTTGGAGGAGCTGGACCAGGTGTTTGACCGGCTGGACAGAGAGGACAGTGGCTACATCACCAGCGAGGATCTCTCTGCAGCGCTGAGTGAGTACCAGGGCTCTGTCCCACACAGAGGCAGGGACACAGAGGTCAGGGTAAGCGTGGTACCCAGCCCAGGATACACAGATGTGTGTAACAGACTGTACTGCACATAGTCAATGTACAATGGAAACCACATGGACTGGTTGAGTGATATGATAATAAACACCACTCTCCTTAATAATGATATATTAATACAGTATATATAAAATATACAGTATACAGTATGGGTAATATAGAATATTAGAATTCCAGGAAATAATTGACAAAAGGTATTCAACCTATACTCTTAATATGTTCACGACTATTGGGTATGCCCCTCTGTCTGTCTGTCTGACTGTCTGTCTAGGGGAGTTCCTGGAGGCCCAACACAGAGCGAGTCAGAGGGAGGAGGAGGAGGAGAGAGTGTCTCCACCCTCCCTGCTCTACCAATCCCAGGGCATTGTGTTGCCGGAGGAAATCCACGACGAGGAGAAACAGCACTTCCTGGCCCTCATGGACAAGCTGGGGGCCAGCAACCTGCTAGAGGAGTAAGAGTCTGGAGTGCAGGGGGGTGGAGGGGGGGTGCTGTTGGGGGTATGAGAGGTGGAGGGCTGTTTCTCTGTGGAAGGGGAGAATATCTCTTGAATAGAGCAAGTCTTCAGACTTGTTACTACAGCACGTGACTGTGGTGTCCTTCCTCCTCATATTGCATGTCCTTAATGATCTTCCTGGTTTCATTAGAGCTCTTACTATTCCCTTTATTAGTTGTGTTTGAGTCCTCCGACTTTGAGATTGCAGTTTACCTGTTCTTAATCACTTCTGTGCTGCTGCAGTGTGATTCTGGTCCACAGCACAGTTCCCAGACCAAGTCTGATTCTCTGATCCCTGTCCCAGGCAGTGGTGCTAATGGGCCATCTCTCTGTGTCCTGGCAGCCAGTCGGAGATCTGGAAGCTGTGGGCGGAGCTGCGGCACAATGAGCCTCATCTCCTGGGAAACCTGGAGGAGTTCGTGGCCAAGGTGACTTCTCAGATCCGCGAGGCCAGGGAGGAGAAGGAGGGTCTGGAGCTCACTCTGCAGAGGTGAGTGCTTCACACATGTGCACACTGGAGAACCTCACTGCAACAGATAGACATGGTCCAGGGTGTGTTGGCTCACTATGGTGTGTTTCTTGTGACAGGAGGATCGTGGAGCACAACCTGGAGGTGCGGCAGCTGTATGAGGAGATGGAGCAGCAGATCAGCCAGGAAAAAGAGCGACTGCACAGAGAGGCAGGTTCCTGACCACAGCTCACCTCCCTCACTGAATCACCATTGATAGCCATGTAGCAGCTGCAGTAGTATGAGGCTGCCATTGCAGAACTGCGCTGTATGCTGGTATTATTGTTCGTACTTTTATATAGTGACAGTATCACAAGCGTCATTCGCTGTGGTATTGTACAGTATCAGTATTAGTGAGCTCCAATAACTGGTACACTGCAGTGTTTCTTCCAAATCCATGTGTTGCTGGAAATACTTTGCTTTGGGTTTCTTCAGGCTAAATGCACTCACTCAAAGAATCACATGTTCAGTTTGCCTAATGCCTCCAGCTACTCTTTATAATTCGAAGGGCTTACCGGTAAGGCTAATTGCAAGTAATCCCACTTAGGTTTTGCAGTTCAGGAGTGATCCGAGTGATCGCTGTTAATTTCAGTCAACTTTAACTTTGACAAAGACCTCTCATTGATATGTGTGTCTAGTTTTATAACTTTAAAATGCTAAAAGCAAAGTATAAAAAGCAAAGTCAATTAAAAAGGATTTCTTGTGCATGCCTGCCCGTTCCTTATTGTCCTTCAACAGAGCTTTAAGAAATCTCGCTCCCAGGGCAAGGAGCTGAAGAAGGAGCTGGACAAGAAGACTGATGAAGTGCAGCATCTGGTCGAGGTTCAGAATGAGGTAATGACAGATATTCTGTGAGTTATTGTGCTGAAGCATCTGGAATGGTGTTCTTAACTGTGACCTGACCCTGACTGCTTGTGTCTCTGCCTCGCCCCTTTTAGCTGGAGGAGAGCGTCCACACACTGCGCATCCGACAGCATGCGACCTGCTTCGAGAACAAGACGCTGCGCAGGACCAACCGTGAGCTGGAAGGGCAGCTAGAGGGCATTCGCGAGCAGCTGCAGGAGGCGCGCGCACGGCTGCAGGACATGCGCAGCTCCGAGGTGCGCAGACAGCAGCAGCAGCAGCAGCAGCAGCAGCAGCAAGCACAGGGGGAGAGGCGACAGTAAGAGACACCTCCTGAGACACTGCGCTATACAAGAGTTTTCTGTCTGCACCAGCAGGGCTAAGTTTAAACCTCCTGAATTGATTTCTTTAAATGGTTTTGTGAGCTTTGCACTGGTGCAGAAGCTTAAAAACTGACCCAATGATGCCTTTGCAAGCTCTACCTAGCCTTCTTTTCCTCCAAGTGGATACATTGATACCCACTTAATATAATTTCTCTTTATACTCTCTCATCCTATTATTACTATTGTTATTAGTAGATTTCTTATATTACTATATATCATATTTCATATAATATGTTTACTTCAAATGAGATGTTTAGTGAATCATTTAACAAGGTTTTGGACATAATTTTCACTATTTATTATAATTGCTCAGTCTTGTGTTTAACTAAGTCTGAATACAAATCTGTATTGCCACTTGTTTTTCTTCAAAGAGACACAGAAGACACTTCTGGAGAGCTTGAGCGCTCGTCTGGCACAAAGGTAATTCACTTGTGTTGTTTAGGAACAAGGGAAACAAGCATCTTAAAGACATAAGCACCCTGCTCATAAGTTTTCATATCTGATTTCATATTTTGACCTTTGACGATATTACTGGAAAGGATTGAAGTGCTGTGGAATTTAGAGATCTGTATTTTGAAGCATATCGTATGATTGCTTGACAATAGTCTGCCATTCTAGGTGACTAGGACAGAAGCAGCTGCAACGGAACAGAAGAAAATAGCAAATGATCAGCCAGCAGAACTTGTTAGAGCCGGATCAGTACTGGGCAGCTACATCCAGGATGACTTCTCTGCAGGGTGAGTGGGGATGTTTCTGTTGGTTGGATAGTTCAGCTTTCCTGCACCCAGTCACCCTCGCAATGTATTTTATGCCTTTGGTTTGAATTCCTTGTTTGGTTTATGTTATGAAGAGTTATGGTTCTTATCCAGTCCACAATTTTGATATGAACAGAACAAAACAGAGTCAGAGATTTCTATGATATAATGCCTCACATTACATATCATCAAAAGTTATTGGATTACCAGCTTGCAATGCTAAAACTGTCAGCTAGAGTCTTTGTGTGAATAATTTTACTGAATGTATTAACTGCAAAGGCATGCATATTTTGCCTTTGTTGAACTGTTGGACTGGATGTTTAAAATTGTGTTTTCTTCCACTGGGCAGTGCTCCAAGTAAAGATGAAGAGCCCACTAATACAAATGCCATGACCCGCGGGCGAGTGATTTCAATAGAGGAGGACCCGCTTCCTGACCTGATAACACCGACGCGCAGCAAGCTGGGACAGGAACGGGAGGTGCTCTGGGAGCAGGAGGGAGAGGAGACACTGAGTAAGGAAGAGGGAACTGGAGGAGAGAAGCAGGAGGTGGACCTAGATGCAAGAAGAGAAAATGGACAGGAAGGCTGGAAAGAAGATGAACAGAAAGCTGAGGACCGGGAAAGGGAGTTAGGAAGAGATGAGTTAACACGAGAGGAACATGAAACAACAATGTGTGTTGAGCAGATAGAACAAGGTCAGGCGATAGAAAATGAGGAAGTCAAGGATGCGAAACAGGAAGCTGAGGTACAAAGGGAGGATAGGAAACTAAACCAACAGAAAGAAGAACTAGTAAGAGTGGAAGTCACAGTACAAAAACAGGGAAGGGGTGTGCTTAGGGAAGAGGATGAGCTAAAGAAACAGGAAAGAGAAACATTAAGGGAGGAGATAACAGAAAGAGAAGAGGAAAGGGAGGTACTGAGGGAGGAGAAGAGGGAGGAAAGGAATCAGGAAGAGGAAGTACCAAGTGATGAAGTCACTCTTCAATTAGAGGAGATATTGAGTGAGGAAGTTAAACCAATTGAACAGGAAGGGGTGATCTTAAAGGAGGGAGTTAGTGAATCAACACTGGAAGGGGAAATAACGGAGGAGGTTGCAATAACAGGAGAGGAAAATAAAGTACTGAGGGAGGATAAAGAGGAAAAGAACCAGTTAGAGGACATAATAAATGAGGAAGTAAAACCAATTGAACAAGCAGTATTGGTCTTAAGAGAGGAAGCCAGTGAAACAAAACAGGAAGGAAAGCCCCTATCAAAAGAAATCAAAAAACCAGAGCATGGACACGAGGGAGTCAGTGAAAAGCAACAGGAAGAGGTAACAAGTGAAGCAGTAGAACAAGTGAGACAGGCAGAGGAAGCACAAAGTAAAAGGAAGCACAGCATGCTAGGGCAGGAAGATGAAATCCAACCAAGGGAAGAGGAAAATGAATTTGTGCATAGGGAGGGTGAAACTGGAAAAAAAGAACAGGACAGGGAAGAACTAAAAGAGAGAGACAGTCAAACACAACAGGAAGGCGAGGAAGAGGAAATCAGAGATAAGAAAAATAATGAGGAGGTAGCCAGTGAGGAAGTCAGAGGAACTAAACAAGAAGAAGGACTAAGAGATCAGGAAAGACAAACAGAGCAGGAAAAGGGAGAACTCAAACAAGAAGAGGAAATACAAATTGAGGAAGTCATTGAAAATACAAAAGAAATGGAGGAACTAAGAGGGGTAGAGGAAGCAAGTAAACAGGAAGAGCGAGCCAGGGAAAAGGAACAGAATGAACTAGGAGATGAAGGACAAAAAGAACAGGAAGTCAGTGTATCAGGGCAGGAAGAGGAAATCAAACCAGAGGCAGATGAAAATGAATTGGTGTCTCAGAAAGCGAAACCTGTAGAAATGGAAGAGGGTTGGCTAGAACTAGGAGACCAAGAAACACAAGGGGAGCAGGGAGGGGAGGCGCACTCAGAGGAACAGGAGAATGAGGAGCAAGGAGATGAAGAGGAAAGGAGATTGAGTGAAGAGGAAGAACAATCCAGGGGAAAAGAACAGGGTGGAGAAGAAGGGCAAATAGATCAAGAGTTTAGGATTCCCAGTGAAGGGGAGGAGATAGCAAGGGGAGAGGACATGGAAATACTGGATAGAGAAGATGAAAACTCAGAAAAAGAACAGGAAGCAGCAGTACAAGAAAGAAAGGTAGTGAGGGAAGTGAAGGAAATCCAACTGAGTGAGGAAACAGAGAGACCAAGAGTAAAAGAACAAAATGATGAAAAACTAGGAATAGAACAAGAAAGCTGGATATTAAGGGAGGAAGAAGTGGGAGTGATGTCTAAGGAAGAAGAACCCATAGAACAGGAACAGAACTGGAAATATTCAGAGAAGAACAGACTAACAGAACAGCAAGGAGAGGTACTGAGGGAGGGGGATGAGCTAAAGAAACAGGAAAGAGAAATACTAATGGAGGAATGCACAGAAAGAGAAGAGGAAAGGGAGGTATTGATGGAGGAGGGGGAGGAAAATAATCAGGAAGGGGAAATACCAAGGGAGGAAGTCACTCTTCAGTTAAATGAGGTATTGAATGAGGAAGTTAAACCAATTGAACAGGAAGGGATGGTCTTAAGAGAGGAAGTCAGTGAAACAAAACAGGAAGGAAGGCCCCTAACAAAAGAAATCAAAGAACCAGATCATGGACACGAGGGAGTCAGTGAAAAGCAACATGGAGGGGAGGAGCTAAGGCAGGAGGTCAATGAAAATCAACCGGAAGAGGAAAGACATGAATTGGTAGAACGAGGGGCATGGGCAGCTGAAATACTCAGTAAAAGTGAGGAATTAAGTGAAATGGAACAGGGAGGGGAGGTGCTAAGTGAGGCCGGGGAAATCAAATCGAAAATCCTGATGGAGGAAGATAGGAATGGGGAGGAGCAAACAGAGAATGAGAAACAAGCAGAACAAGAAGAAGAAATATTAGGGGTAGAAGTCAAAGAATGCAGAGAGGAAGAGGAATTATGTGAGGAATTACAACAAAAGGGACCCATATTGAGAGAGAAAGTTAATGAAACAAAACATGATGACGAAGGAGTCAGTGAAAATCAACAGGAAGTGGTAACAAGTGAAGCAGTAGAACAAGTGAGACAGGCAGAGGAAGCACAAAGTAAAAGGAAGCACAGCATGCTAGGGCAGGAAGATGAAATCCAACCAAGGGAAGAGGAAAATGAATTTGTGCATAGGGAGGGTGAAACTGGAAAAAAAGAACAGGACAGGGAAGAACTAAAAGAGAGAGACAGTCAAACACAACAGGAAGGCGAGGAAGAGGAAATCAGAGATAAGAAAAATAATGAGGAGGTAGCCAGTGAGGAAGTCAGAGGAACTAAACAAGAAGAAGGACTAAGAGATCAAGAAAGACAAACAGAGCAGGGAAAGGGAGAACTCAAACAAGAAGAGGAAATACAAATTGAGGAAGTCATTGAAAATACAAAAGAAATGGAGGAACTAAGAGGGGTAGAGGAAGCAAGTAAACAGGAAGAGCGAGCCAGGGAAAAGGAACAGAATGAACTAGGAGATGAAGGACAAAAAGAACAGGAAGTCAGTGTATCAGGGCAGGAAGAGGAAATCAAACCAGAGGCAGATGAAAATGAATTGGTGTCTCAGAAAGCGAAACCTGTAGAAATGGAAGAGGGTTGGCTAGAACTAGGAGACCAAGGAACACAAGGGGAGCAGGGAGGGGAGGCGCACTCAGAGGAACAGGAGAATGAGGAGCAAGGAGATGAAGAGGAAAGGAGATTGAGTGAAGAGGAAGAACAATCCAGGGGAAAAGAACAGGGTGGAGAAGAAGGGCAAATAGATCAAGAGTTTAGGATTCCCAGTGAAGGGGAGGAGATAGCAAGGGGAGAGGACATGGAAATACTGGATAGAGAAGATGAAAACTCAGAAAAAGAACAGGAAGCAGCAGTACAAGAAAGAAAGGTAGTGAGGGAAGTGAAGGAAATCCAACTGAGTGAGGAAACAGAGAGACCAAGAGTAAAAGAACAAAATGATGAAAAACTAGGAATAGAACAAGAAAGCTGGATATTAAGGGAGGAAGAAGTGGGAGTGATGTCTAAGGAAGAAGAACCCATAGAACAGGAACAGAACTGGAAATATTCAGAGAAGAACAGACTAACAGAACAGCAAGGAGAGGTACTGAGGGAGGGGGATGAGCTAAAGAAACAGGAAAGAGAAATACTAATGGAGGAATGCACAGAAAGAGAAGAGGAAAGGGAGGTATTGATGGAGGAGGGGGAGGAAAATAATCAGGAAGGGGAAATACCAAGGGAGGAAGTCACTCTTCAGTTAAATGAGGTATTGAATGAGGAAGTTAAACCAATTGAACAGGAAGGGATGGTCTTAAGAGAGGAAGTCAGTGAAACAAAACAGGAAGGAAGGCCCCTAACAAAAGAAATCAAAGAACCAGATCATGGACACGAGGGAGTCAGTGAAAAGCAACATGGAGGGGAGGAGCTAAGGCAGGAGGTCAATGAAAATCAACCGGAAGAGGAAAGACATGAATTGGTAGAACGAGGGGCATGGGCAGCTGAAATACTCAGTAAAAGTGAGGAATTAAGTGAAATGGAACAGGGAGGGGAGGTGCTAAGTGAGGCCGGGGAAATCAAATCGAAAATCCTGATGGAGGAAGATAGGAATGGGGAGGAGCAAACAGAGAATGAGAAACAAGCAGAACAAGAAGAAGAAATATTAGGGGTAGAAGTCAAAGAATGCAGAGAGGAAGAGGAATTATGTGAGGAATTACAACAAAAGGGACCCATATTGAGAGAGAAAGTTAATGAAACAAAACATGATGACGAAGGAGTCAGTGAAAATCAACAGGAAGTGGTAACAAGTGAAGCAGTAGAACAAGTGAGACAGGCAGAGGAAGCACAAAGTAAAAGGAAGCACAGCATGCTAGGGCAGGAAGATGAAATCCAACCAAGGGAAGAGGAAAATGAATTTGTGCATAGGGAGGGTGAAACTGGAAAAAAAGAACAGGACAGGGAAGAACTAAAAGAGAGAGACAGTCAAACACAACAGGAAGGCGAGGAAGAGGAAATCAGAGATAAGAAAAATAATGAGGAGGTAGCCAGTGAGGAAGTCAGAGGAACTAAACAAGAAGAAGGACTAAGAGATCAAGAAAGACAAACAGAGCAGGGAAAGGGAGAACTCAAACAAGAAGAGGAAATACAAATTGAGGAAGTCATTGAAAATACAAAAGAAATGGAGGAACTAAGAGGGGTAGAGGAAGCAAGTAAACAGGAAGAGCGAGCCAGGGAAAAGGAACAGAATGAACTAGGAGATGAAGGACAAAAAGAACAGGAAGTCAGTGTATCAGGGCAGGAAGAGGAAATCAAACCAGAGGCAGATGAAAATGAATTGGTGTCTCAGAAAGCGAAACCTGTAGAAATGGAAGAGGGTTGGCTAGAACTAGGAGACCAAGAAACACAAGGGGAGCAGGGAGGGGAGGCGCACTCAGAGGAACAGGAGAATGAGGAGCAAGGAGATGAAGAGGAAAGGAGATTGAGTGAAGAGGAAGAACAATCCAGGGGAAAAGAACAGGGTGGAGAAGAAGGGCAAATAGATCAAGAGTTTAGGATTCCCAGTGAAGGGGAGGAGATAGCAAGGGGAGAGGACATGGAAATACTGGATAGAGAAGATGAAAACTCAGAAAAAGAACAGGAAGCAGCAGTACAAGAAAGAAAGGTAGTGAGGGAAGTGAAGGAAATCCAACTGAGTGAGGAAACAGAGAGACCAAGAGTAAAAGAACAAAATGATGAAAAACTAGGAATAGAACAAGAAAGCTGGATATTAAGGGAGGAAGAAGTGGGAGTGATGTCTAAGGAAGAAGAACCCATAGAACAGGAACAGAACTGGAAATATTCAGAGAAGAACAGACTAACAGAACAGCAAGGAGAGGTACTGAGGGAGGGGGATGAGCTAAAGAAACAGGAAAGAGAAATACTAATGGAGGAATGCACAGAAAGAGAAGAGGAAAGGGAGGTATTGATGGAGGAGGGGGAGGAAAATAATCAGGAAGGGGAAATACCAAGGGAGGAAGTCACTCTTCAGTTAAATGAGGTATTGAATGAGGAAGTTAAACCAATTGAACAGGAAGGGATGGTCTTAAGAGAGGAAGTCAGTGAAACAAAACAGGAAGGAAGGCCCCTAACAAAAGAAATCAAAGAACCAGATCATGGACACGAGGGAGTCAGTGAAAAGCAACATGGAGGGGAGGAGCTAAGGCAGGAGGTCAATGAAAATCAACCGGAAGAGGAAAGACATGAATTGGTAGAACGAGGGGCATGGGCAGCTGAAATACTCAGTAAAAGTGAGGAACTAAGTGAAATGGAACAGGGAGGGGAGGTGCTAAGTGAGGCCGGGGAAATCAAATCGAAAATCCTGATGGAGGAAGATAGGAATGGGGAGGAGCAGACAGAGAATGAGAAACAAGCAGAACCAGAAGGAGAAATATTAGAGGCAGAAGTCAAAGAATGCAGAGAGGAAGAGGAATTATGTGAGGAACTACAACAAAAGGGACCCATATTGAGAGAGGAAGTCAATGAAACAATACATGATGACGAAGGAGTCAGTGAAAATCAACAGCAAGTGGTAACAAGTGAAGCAGTAGAACAAGTGAGACAGGCAGAGGAAGCACAAAGTAAAAGGAAGCACAGCATGCTGGGGCAGAAAGATGAAATCCAACCAAGGGAAGAGGAAAATGAATTTGTGCATAAGGAGGGTGAAACTGGAGAAAAAGAACAGGACAGGGAGGAACTAGAAGAGAGAAACAATCAAACAAAACAGGAAAGCGAGGAAGAGGAAATCAGAGATAAGAAAAATAATGAGGAGGTAGCCAGTGAGGAAGTCGGAGGAACTAAACAAGAAGAAGGACTAAGAGATCAAGAAAGACAAACAGAGCAGGAACAGGGAGAACTCAAACAAGAAGAGGAAATACAAATTGAGGAAGTCATTGAAAATACAAAAGAAGGGGAGGAACTAAGAGTGGTAGAGGAAGCAAGTAAACAGGAAGAGCGAGCCAGGGAAAAGGAACAGAATGAACTAGGAGATGAAGGACAAAAAGAACAGGAAGTCAGCGCATCAGGGCAGGAAGAGGAAATCAAACCAGAGGCAGATGAAAATGAATTGGTGTCTCAGAAAATGAAACCTGTAGAAATGGAAGAGGGTTGGCTAGAACTTGGAGACCAAGAAACACAAGGGGAGCAGGGAGGGGAGGTGCACTCAGAGGAACGGGAGAATGAGGAGCAAGGAGAGGAAAAGGAAAGGAGATTGAGTGAAGAGGAAGAACAATCCAGGGGAAAAGAACAGGGTGAAGAAGAAGGACAAATAGATCAAGAGTTTGGGATACCCAGTGAAGGGGAGAAGATAGCAAGGGGAGAGGACATGGAAATACTGGATAGAGAAGATGAAAACTCAGAAAAAGAACAGGAAGCAGCAGTACAAGAAAGAAAGGTAGTGAGGGAAGTGGAGGAAATCCAACTGAGTGAGGAAACAGAGAGACCAAGAGTAAAAGAACAAAATGATGAAAAACTAGGAATAGAACAAGAAAGCTGGATATTAAGGGAGGAAAAAGTGGGAGTGATGTCTAAGGAAGAAGAACCCATAGAACAGGAACAGAACTGGAAATATTCAGAGAAGAACAGACTAACAGAACAGCAAGGAGAGGTACTGAGGGAGGGGGATGAGCTAAAGAAACAGGAAAGAGAAATACTAATGGAGGAATGCACAGAAAGAGAAGAGGAAAGGGAGGTATTGATGGAGGAGGGGGAGGAAAATAATCAGGAAGGGGAAATACCAAGGGAGGAAGTCACTCTTCAGTTAAATGAGGTATTGAATGAGGAAGTTAAACCAATTGAACAGGAAGGGATGGTCTTAAGAGAGGAAGTCAGTGAAACAAAACAGGAAGGAAAGCCCCTAACAAAAGAAATCAAAGAACCAGATCATGGACACGAGGGAGTCAGTGAAAAGCAACATGGAGGGGAGGAGCTAAGGCAGGAGGTCAATGAAAATGAATCGGAAGAGGAAAGAAATGAATTGGTAGAACGAGAGGCATGGGCAGCTGAAATACTCAGTAAAAGTGAGGAACTAAGTGAAATGGAACGGGGAGGGGAGGTGCTGAGTGAGGCCGGGGAAATCAAATCGAAAATCCTGATGGAGGAAGATAGGAATGGGGAGGAGCAAACAGAGAATGAGAAACAAGCAGAACCGGAAGGAGAAATATTAGAGGCAGAAGTCAAAGAATGCAGAGAGGAAGAGGAATTATGTGAGGAACTACAACAAAAGGGACCCATATTGAGAGAGGTAGTCAATGAAACAATACATGATGACGAAGGAGTCAGTGAAAATCAACAGGAAGAGGTAACAAGTGAAGCAGTAGAGCAAGTGAGACGGGCTGAGGAAGCACAAAGTAAAAGGAAGCACAGCATACTGTGGCAGAAAGATGAAATCCAACCAATGGAAGAGGAAAATAAATTTGTGCATAAGGAGGGTGAAACTGGAGAAAAGGAACAGGACAGGGAAGAAATAGAAGAGAGAGACAGTCAAACAAAACAGGAAGGCGAGGAAGAGGAAATCAGAGATAAGAAAAATAATGAGGAGGTAGCCAGTGAGGAAGTCAGAGGGACTAAACAAGAAGAAGGACTAAGAGATCAAGAAAGACAAACAGAGCAGGAACAGGAACAGGGAGAACTCAAACAAGAAGAGGAAATACAAATTGAGGAAGTCAATGAAAATACAAAAGAAGGGGAGGAAATAAGTGGGGAACAGGAAGCAAGTAAACAGGAAGAGCGAGCCAGGGAAAAGGAACAGAATGAACTAGGAGATGAAGGACAAAAAGAACAGGAAGTCAGTGTATCAGGGCAGGAAGAGGAAATCAAACCAGAGGCAGATGAAAATGAATTGGTGTCTCAGAAAGAGGAACCTTTAGAAATGGAAGAGGGTTGGCTAGAACTAGGAGACCAAGGAACACAAGGGGAGCAGGGAGGGGAGGTGCACTCAGAGGAACGGGAGAATGAGGAGCAAGGAGAGGAAAAGGAAAGGAGATTGAGTGAAGAGGAAGAACAATCCAGGGGAAAAGAACAGGTTGGGGAAGAAGGGCAAATTGATCAGGATTTTGGGATACCCAGTGAAGGGGAGAAGATAGCAAGGGGAGAGGACATGGAAATACTGGATAAAGAAGATGAATACACAGAAAAAGAACAGGAAGCAGCAGTACAAGAAAGAAAGGTAGTGAGGGAATTGAAGAAAGTCCAACTGAGTGAGGAAACAAAGAGACCAAGAGTAAAAGAGCAAAATGATGAAAAACTAGGTATAGAACAAGAAGACTGGATATCAAGGGAGGAAGAAGTGGAAGTGATGTCTAAGGAAGAGGAACCCATAGAACAGGAACAGGACTGGGGATATCTAGAGGAGAAAGAGAGACCAAGAGAAATAAAAAACAAGCAGCATGAAGAGGAGGTACTAATGGAGGAAGTGAGAGAAAGTAAGAAGAGAAAACTAAGGGAGGAAACAAATGTCAAAGAAAAGGACAAGGAAAGTGGATTTATACAGAGAGAAAAAGCAAAGCAAGACCATTCAGAAGAGGGGGTAATACTGCCAAGTGAGGTAGTCAAAGAAATTATACAGGAAGGGGAAGTGTTAAGAGAGGACTTTAGAGCAAGCAAGCAGGAAAGGGGGATACAGAGGAGAGGAAAGGGACAGGAGGGGCGAGGGCAGGGAGACACAGTGCCCCTCAGTGGTAAAGACAGAGATGAGCACGGTGATCATGCCTGTCTCCCCCCAGGAGCGCAGACAGCCTCAGATCACCTGTACAACGTGCTGTTGGTGGGGGACAGCAGCGTCGGGAAGACATCCTTCATCAAGCGCCTCAAAGAAGGGGAGTTCAGCTCCAATCACTGTGCCACCGTGGGTAGGTATCAACAACATTCGACACCTCAGCCCCAGGTCTTTGTGCCAGCCATGTCCTTGACCCTTTCATGCATGGCAACCTCATATGGGGACAGATAAAAAAAAAAACCTCTACAGTGGACATATGAAAGATGCCAATGCATGATGACCTCATGTTAGGATGCCATATTTTCCCCATACCAAGCAACACAAACAACATTTGAAAACATTTTCAATGAAACATATATTTATTACGTGTCCAAACCTATTTCAGTTATTTTCAATATCTCATGCACGAAAGGGTATTACATTGTTCTACCGCACTTCATGGTTTAATTATTAACTGTTAAACCATGAGTGGAAAGACATTGTGGGACCAGGGTTGTTCACATTACACAGCGTGTGAATGAAAGCTGCACACTGTGTCTGGTGCAGGAGGTGTGAAACCCGTGTCTTGTGCTGCACTGCGGGACACCATTCACATCACTGGCCTATTTGGGCAGCTTGTGAGAAGGAAGTGAATGTCACTGTAACCAGGCAGTTTGGTGACAATATATATATATATAGTTGTTACAAATTACTGGTTTATTTCCATTTTCAATCTCAAGGGTAGAAGTCTATCCTAATAATTGGCATTCCTGATTCCACCAGGTGGATTCATGTCTTACAGTATTCTAGAGGGGGTAGCTTTGCCCTGCACCACCCTGCTGCTTCTCACACTCACATGCACAGCAGACGAGATGATTGCTGATGTACAGTACAAACCAAAAACTGTGTTTGCATCTTGCTTACAAAGGGGGTCCCAGGGCACAACAAGCACTCACTGTCATACAGCTTTCATGCAGACAGGATGCCAGACAAAATACATGTGAACAACAATCAAGTATTACAAAGGAAAAAAGGTTTGCATTCATCTACAACACTCAAGCACTGCATATCTGTTCTGAAGTGTAATGCCTGGATTCCCAGCAGCTTGCAATGCCGGTACTAACCCATTCATCACTGTGGCAGGTTTGGACAGCTGCATATACACTCTGCTCGTCGGTGACAGGCGGTTTATCCTTCAGCTCTGGGACACTGCTGGACAGGAAAGGTGAGTCGGTCAACATCCTTTCCAAATGTCTCACTCTGTATTAAAGTATTAAACCCTCAGTGTGGATTTAGATCTACTCAAAAACTACTTGAGAAATGAAACGACAAACATTTCGACGAGAAGTCCTTTTCACTGTCTTTGATGTTGAAATGGGTTTTGATTCCTGTGTGATGAGGACTCCACCCCGCTAGTTTCAGCGGGAAAATTTAGATAAGGAAATGAGAAAGACTAGCCTCTTTCACAATATGTTTTTATACAGGTGTAACGTGTGTCTTTTCCAGGTACCACAGCATCACAAAACAGATGTTCCGCAAGGCTGACGGGGTCATAGTGATGTACGACATCACCTCTGCACAAAGCTTCGCAGCGGTGCGCTACTGGCTGACCTGCATACAGGTGAGACCTTTCAGGGCCGTTTAAAAATACTAGCTTTCCCTTTAAGAGTATGAGTTTAAGATGTTTAAGACTTGCAGTAGTTGTTACAGAATTATGTAATACTAATAACAGACACCAGGTGGCAGCAGCTTACTTCAGTTTTACTTACGGTAGGTAATGCATTTTGCATTGATGGATTTTATGGCACTATTGCTTTCAGGAAACATTTTTTTTGCCTTTATTAATCCAACTAGTTGGTTTCTTGTTATGCTGGTAAGGTGTAGCAGTGGAGGAGTCAGGGACAGTACAGGAAAAATGAAAATGAAAAATGTGTTCTCTGAAAGCTGCATTGGTACAGGAGGTGTGTAATCCACAAGCAATTCCCTAATGGAATATCCCACAGAATATAGGATCGATGCATTGAGAGCACTTTATTATTCAGAAGACTCTTCAAAAAACCAATGATGAGGCTTCCAAAACAAAAGAAAAACATGGTGATTAATGACAGATGGCATCCCTACATTTAATTGGGATTTAAATGTTGTTATTTTTTAAGCACTGACATGCGTTCAAAGTGCTTGTGAAGCCTGGAGACTAAAGTGTCCCTTGTGTTTGACGGGCCCTGTTTTTTAGGAAGGGGCGGGCGATGAGGTAGCACTCATGCTGCTGGGGAACAAGAGTGACAGCAGTGCGAAGAGAGGGGTCCCCACACAAGAGGGAGAGCGGCTCGCACAGGTAAGCCAGCTCACTCTAACGCATCGACCCCAACCTAGCTCTGCATTCAGGAGGCTGATTTTTATAAAGCTTTGTAAGTAGATAGTGAGACAAGTTCATCTTTGCACGCCTATAATCTTATGGTTATCCTGTCATAACATGAACCCTTATTACCACCTGCGCAGCTGTGCAGAGCTAGATCTGTGTATATAATAATACATAACACATGCTGAACAGTCTCTTTAATTTACAGGAGAACAGAATCCTGTTCAATGAGTGCAGCGCAGCCTCTGGATACAACGTCACTGAATCCATGATCAGTTTAGCCAGGTGAGCCACACACAGGGATCCTGCACACAGAACCCGTGCTGCCAGTGACATGTCCAGGGTTAGTCTGCAGTGACAGCGTGGTAAAGCACTGGCAGACATGCATGGCACACCACTGGAGAGTATGCTAGAGCATTGTAAACCCCCTACTCTGGTAAAGCATCAGAACATTCACGATATTAACGGTTAGATTGCAGATTTAGCAGGATGTGTTTTTATTAAGGGTGCGGTACTCAACACAGTCCCAGCAGAGCTGATACCTTCAGAAGCGCAAGGCCTGTCTGTTTTGGGTACTGATTTATTTCAAGTTCAATGTAACTGCTGAAAAATACAAAAACAGAGTCGATGAGAAGCGTTTCCACATTTCGCTGCTCAGTGTCATCAATTGAGTCCGCTAAGTTTCTTTTAGCATTTCGTGTACGTGGATTGATTCAACGAGAATGCCTCATGAACCAGGGTTGCTAACGTGAATGGGTGTTATCATTTGTGTAATACTTGCTTATCCTCTTCATTCAATAATAGGGATGGTGTGATCTAGCTGGAAATCAGCTCCATTGTGACTCCACTGCCCTTATTGGAGGTTATAATTAGGGATGGTTTTTTTTTTTTTTCCCACTGTAATAAAACGACACATTTCACTGTCTAAAAATAGGTATTTCAATATAAATGCAAAATTACAGAATGTTTCATTTTGGTAACGCTTTATATTGCGTGACATAAATTAATATTAAATAGATATGCAATTGCATATTAAAGTATTGTTAAATTAATATTTAATAAATATGCAATAGCTGGTTTCTTGCTATATGTTAACCAAATGTCGATTGAAAATGTAATTGCATATCACGCCCATTTATATTACTTTTTGTTACCCTTGAAAATATGTCATTTCCCATTGTTTACACGTCCTTATTGAAAATACAGTTAATCTGACTTAAATGTTAATGGAAAGTAACAAGGAATAATTGAACATAAATTTAATATCAGTTGCATATCTATTAAATATGAATTTAATATGCAATTACATATCTATTTAATATGAATTTAATTTCAATTACATATCTATTTAATATGAATTTAATTTCAATTGCATATCTATTTAATATGAATGTAATATCAATTGCGTATCTATTTAATATGAATTTAATATCAATTGCATCTCTATTTGATATTAATTTAATGTGCAATTGCATATTTATTTAACAATAATTTATGCCACGCAATATAAAGCGTCACCTTCATTTTTTATGTCCAACTTTTAAAGACATTCTATTTTCACCGTCACTGGATTATCAAACAAAATAGAAACAGAAATATATTTAAAAATAACAACAGGCATGTGAAATGTCCCCTTCTTGTACTGGACAGAGGAGCGATCTTTAGCAGGAATACTTCTTCGATGCAGCAGGTGTTTTTTTCATTGAAGACATTTCAAACTAATCGTGCAGCTCTACACAGTGTGTGTTCAATCATTTACCAGGCGGAAGCAAACCAAACTGTCTGCCAGGTTCCTATATGCAGTGTAACAGGAGTTTCACGAGGAAGTGCATATTACACGTCAGTGGGTAGATTTCACGGAAATCGTGAAATTATGAAAACAATCCAGCCCTAGTTATAATAAAGCAACGCCGTGTTTTGCTTTTCCAGGCAGCTGAAGGAGCAGGAGGAGGGCTTGACGGGGGGCGACAGTGAGAAGAGGAGTGTGATGCTGCAAGAAAACCAGCCCAAGAAGAAGTCAGCCTGCTGTTAGAATCACTGACGGGAACTTCCATCGCCACAGTGAATGGGTTTATTAACAATGGGAGCTCTCGCTCCATCCAGGGTTCGGAAAAAGAAGGGGTGACACTTTGATTTAGGGATCTGTTACCAGCGCTTGTATACAATAGATCATCTATAACTATGTTATTAACAATTAGAGACCGTGATTAGGAATAATAAACGTTGCACTTTTGCAATAATATATTGCACTAACATAAGGACAGTTATAATACCTATTATTATGACATTCATATGCCACTTATAACGGATCCCTTAACTCAAATGTTACCAATGAATGAGGGTAAGCACTTTGTTTGAAGTGATATTAATTGCATTGCAGTTAGTTACTAACACCATCCGGCGAGTCTGATATAACACCCCACCCAACAGGTACTGCACAATGACTTCTCCATCCAGTGGCTTGTGACTCACCGACAGCACCGGGTAACAGGGCAGACTTTTTATAGATTCTATAAATTGACTATAAAACTGTAAATCTGTTCCAAAGTATTTCTTTTAACACTGCAAAAGAGCTGCTTAAATACACCCTGTACATTAGCAGACCGTTATAGCTATGCTTTATATCTGTATCTATACAGCAAAATGCTCAATGCCTTTCTGAACTTGAACTTTAAAACAACCTAGATTAACTTTAATGGAGCTTTCATTTTCAGAGGTTAACCTACAAGCTACCGTTACAGTGTTACTGAGGAGCACTTTGAGAGAAGCAGCCCTGCGCAGCCGCGTGCAGCCGAGTGCATCACTGACGTCACGGTATTGTGCAGCAACTCAAGGTGTTATTAGCTTGCCTGGAAACATGAGTCATTCGTGGAATAAAGATAAATTCTGCACAAAGCACACCTACTTTCATAATGAAAAAAAAGAGGGTAAAAAAATAAATATTCAGGGCATTTTTTTTTAATTATTAAAGTCTGTCACCCTATCTACAGCGCTAGCCTGTGTCCTGTTATTAAAGCTTTTTTAAAGTCTCTATGCCTGTGTTTCATCATTTAGGGTAAGCAAGTTCACCTGGGTTTCATATAACGAGCTGTCCGCTGGTGAAGCGAGCGTTTGATCAGTGCACTTTTAAATGTTAAAAATAGCATTCTTTCAAAAATTGAGATTTTCACAGAGAATTGGATATTATTATTATTATTATTATTATTATTATTATTATTATTATTATTATTATTATTATTACACGACACTGCTTCTAATTCATGGAAATCGTGAAATTTATGCCCACCGTGAAAAAATAAAGCCTTAGTGATACAACAGCACATATAAGCGAGGCCAGTGAAGGGAACGTTATAGATAGATTTTCAGGCTAAGTGGCTGAAGACTTATCCCTGGCTGGAGCAATAACGATAGCGGTCAAGTGAGTTGTTCGGTCTGCAGTGTTGGTCTTGGTCTGCGCAACTGCAGTTTGCTAACCGCCTGTAACCTGTATCAACGAGGCTTTGACAAAAGGAAAAAACCGAAATAGAAGCTTCGTCAGGCAATGGAGAAGTTCTGCATCACAATGATGAACAGCTGGATGCACATAATGTTAGATGTTTACATTCGAGAGACTTTAAATAGTTTCACAGTTCTTGAAATTCACAGGTGCAAAGGATTTACAGTCACTATCACTATCTCTCCCACTCTCGGAACAACTACTTGAACCATGTCATGCATAGCTACTTTCTTGTGTGTGTGTGTGTGTGTGTGTGTGTGTGTAATTTTTTTTTTTTGGTGCAAGGATCTTAGGAAAACTAATTAATGATCTACCTATTTGCATGTACATTTTTAGTGTTGATGTTTTGCGGGGAATACAGCAAAGGTCATTATTTGAGGGATATTCGCGTGTATGTGAAATAGCAGACAGCGAAACATCGAAAACATTAAATTGCAGCTGCTAAAGAAATGGCCTGAAAACCTTTTGCTGTTTGATATTTTTTGTGAAATGCCTAAATGATCCAAACACAGTGGAATGCAAACTGTACAAGTGTCTCTTAACATATGAAGGCACGACCAATTTCAGCAGTGCTTGATGCAAGTTCACATTAATATTTTTAGTAATATTGTCGGGGATGAATTGTTGCGCAGCCATTTTTTTACCTCAACGACGTGGCTTAGTGCCGGGAGGTGCACAGTAAAAAGAATGGCAACAATAAGACATTATGACAACGAGTCACTTTCTCGCAGGACGAGATTAAACAGAATTCAATTGAATTGTGACGGAACTGGCCAGCTGACACTGAGCAAGCTGGTGAATGGGTTGTAGATCATAATGTGCTGGTGTTGCATATAGACAACTTTTGCCTTAAGTTGTTCTAAATTTGAAAGGCATTGCTGAAGGTTACGCCCTGGGAAGGCATTGGGTGATGGGATGACATGAGAATGGCTGTTTATTTTTAAATCCTGTGGTCTACCAAATAGAATGACTTTCCTTTTCAAATTACTGAGTGCTGCTTTGTTTACAATAAACCAATGCAAGGAGCAGATCAGCAGTAAGGAGTGGATTCACCAGCATGCACAGAGAGTCTACAAACAGAGGTGCTACCTCAAATCCTACAGGGCATTAACTGCTCAAGATTACCATAGATTCTCATGCTTTGCAAGCTCTTTTAAATATCATTTGCAAGGCATTCCCTTGCTGTATCATGTTTAACTGTACTGTATTATTTTACAAGGAGAAATGTGTATGAAGGAGAATTTTTCATTTTGTTGTTGCAGTTGCTGTAAGCATATTGTTGCAGCGTAATTACACAGCTCTCTGTGTGATTGCTGAGCTACTGCTGTGTAATGGGACACACCTAGAATAGCAGAGTGTTTTTTTTTTTCCTCACAACCACAAGTACTAACCAAAAACAGTGTAATCATGCAGTATATTAGCATTTAGTTTCCAAAGAGATGGCATGAGGCTGCTAATATCTGCAGCTTACATTTAAAACCTCCATTGGGATCCTTCTGATTGGGGTCAGAGCGCTGCCACTCGGCACACATACTTAAGGTATGGGGGGGGTTAAGGTACCCCACCCGTCTCTTTTATCAGTTATTCATTTCAGAATTCACAGCAAGCCTGACAAGAGTGCACTTACTGTAAATCAATCCCACCGCACGGAGAGCATTGCTGCTTGCAATTTCTAGTGACCTCAGAGCTTTCAGGACTGTAACAGGCACTCACACTACAGATCTGAAGAGAGGAAAGGTATGTGACAAAACTGTCAAGCAAATAACCTGGAAAGGATTTGCAGGTCTTGAATAATGAATAATGTTCTTTAGCTGTTTCTCCTTAAGAGTTCATTAAAGGGGGAGGAAGTCTCTTGTTCCCCTTTTCTGTTAATCTCATGACCTTACAAACGAGAAACCAAGAGCTAATTTCCTGTTTGCAAATGTATGTGCAATGCAGCGGCACCCTTGCCTCGCCCATATCACCCTCTGATATCGCCACTTGCCACAAGGTTAAATAAAAGGGAACCACCATAACAGGCTGGGTGAGAAATCCTGATCCCATCTCACTGACAGAGCTCAGAATCCATACCAGCACCCTGATCCCATCTCACTGACAGAGTTCAGAATCCACACTGGCACCTTGATCCCATCTCACTGACAGAGTTCAGAATCCATACCGGCACCCTGATCCCATCTCACTGACAGAGTTCAGAATCCATACCGGCACCCTGATCCCATCTCACTGACAGAGTTCAGAATCCATACCAGCACCCTGATCCCATCTCACTGACAGAGTTCAGAATCCATACCAGCACCCTGATCCCATCTCACTGACAGAGTTCAGAATCCATACCAGCACCCTGATCCCATCTCACTGACAGAGCGCAGAATCCATACCAGCACCCTGATCCCATCTCACTGACAGAGCTCAGAATCCATACCAGCACCCTGATCCCATCTCACTGACAGAGCTCAGAATCCATACCAGCACCCTGATCCCATCTCACTGACAGAGCTCAGAATCCATACCAGCACCCTGATCCCATCTCACTGACAGAGTTCAGAATCCATACCAGCACCCTGATCCCATCTCACTGACAGAGTTCAGAATCCATACCAGCACCCTGATCCCATCTCACTGACAGAGTTCAGAATCCATACCAGCACCCTGATCCCATCTCACTGACAGAGTTCAGAATCCATACCGACCCTGATCCCATCTCACTGACAGAGTTCAGAATCCATACTGGCACCCCCCATCTCACTGACAGAGTTCAGAATCCATACTGGCACCTTGATCCCATCTCACTGACAGAGTTCAGAATCCACACTGGCACCTTGATCCCATCTCACTGACAGAGTTCAGAATCCATACCAGCACCCTGATCCCATCTCACTGACAGAGCTCAGAATCCATACCAGCACCCTGATCCCATCTCACTGACAGAGTTCAGAATCCATACCGGCACCCTGATCCCATCTCACTGACAGAGCTCAGAATCCATACCAGCACCCTGATCCCATCTCACTGACAGAGTTCAGAATCCATACCAGCACCCTGATCCCATCTCACTGACAGAGTTCAGAATCCACACTGGCACCTTGATCCCATCTCACTGACAGAGTTCAGAATCCATACCGGCACCCTGATCCCATCTCACTGACAGCCGTGAATCACCTTATTAATACCTTATTGGTTATTTTTATTTTTTTTTTATTTTTTAATTTTTTTTTTTACAGAACAACTATTGCCTAGAACTACGATGTTGTAAAATGGCCAAAAAAAATGTGATACATTTTTTTTTTGCTGCAAAAAAATGCAACAACACTACCAGGTAACTAGTTTCAGCTATAAAATGTATTATTTGCAAGGAGTGGCATTGTTATTATAAACTGTGATACCCTCTCCTTCTGGAAACTTGCATAATGTTCACTGTTTAAACAAAGGAAACAAGGTTAATAAAAGCTAGCTGGCTGATTATCACTTTTCTTCCAATAACCCTGTAAATCTGATCAGTCCTCAGTTCTTAAAGCTCCCACTGTTATGTTCACACTTGAAGACGTAAAAAATAGTCAAAATGTTTTATCATTGAATGTATCAGAGTAGAACATTATTCCTGGCTGGCCACGGACTGCACTTTCCCATTGGGTAACCTTACATTCTGCTTCATCAGACGACAGACCATCGTTGGCTCTCCAGCTTGCCTACCCTTATTTAGTTTACCATAGTAAAAAATATCAAAGTGTAACAAAGCATAGTGAGAACATGGCAGAGCATTGCAAAGAATAGCCAGGTGTGGTAAATCATAGTAATAAACATGGCCAACTAGGGAAACTACAGTAAATGCATTGCATGGAAAGAACATAGGGGGAAACTATAGAAATACAGTGAAAAAAATACCATGGGAAACTTTTCTAAGGGTGCATTCCTGGGAGGGGTTCAATGCTCTGCACACAGGCTGTGCCCCTCACTGAAGCCACTCTTCTTGCAGCTCTCTGGGAGTCACACAGGCTTGCTCCTGTTCTTACGTGCAGCAGGAGGGGGTTATACCAGTCACCCAGAAGCTCAGAGAAGTGAACCACATCTGAAATATCAGCAGACAGATTCGTTGCTAAAGAAGTCGCTATGGGCTGTGTTGTAGACACAGCATTCTGCTGTCATTCTGAAGCCCCTGTTTAGATTTCAGCCGAAACACTTCTCTAAAACTTTCAAAGCCTCTTCAAAATCCCCTTCTGAGCAATCCCCACCCATCACAGATATACGAACACACCCACACACACACACACTCTGCATCACTGTCAGCACAGTCTAAAACTAGATAAGTGAGATTAGCATAAGCAGCCAGCTTCCTTTCACACACACACACACACAAACTCAGTGGATACTGAATTGATAGCTTCCAGCAGGACCTGATCAGCAGATCTTCTCAGTGGGGACTTTATTTAAGGGACACCTGTGAGCGGCACAGAGGAAAACACAGGACTCTAGAGGTAAGGTAAAACAATTACAAATTCTTTGGGCATGGTGCTCGAAGATTCTCTCAGGAAGCTTCACCGTACCGTTCATAGCCTGTACTGTAATGTTTACAGCATCTGTGTTTGATTATCAGTCGATTTCAAATGCTGTAGAGTTTCACTGTTGCGTTGAATAATCCTGCATTGTATTACACTCAGAAAGTTATTGCACCACTACCTCATATCATTGTGTTGCAGCAATCCCTCTACGCATGTTAAAGACTTAGCACCAGCACATGTAGTCCTGACTGTGACTCAAGACACCGTTTAGTTGTGGAATAAGAGCAAGCACGTGATTTTTTTTTGGATTGATTTTAAGATTAAACTTATTTTCCAATATAACAATTGACATGGTTCACAAAATTGTTATCGTGCTTTACAATACCTGTGTCTCTCCAGACTTGCCTGTGCGTTGTTACACTCGCCGATGGTGGCAGCCATGTGTTTCCCATCCAACCACCTATTTTCTAACTTACTGAGAGTCAGCCTGTTAAAAAGCTCTACTGATTTCTTATTGTATTTCTTGTAAAGGGATAATAACCAGTCGCTCGGAATGAGGTTCGGCTCAAAGAGAAATGTTTTCTTGGTAATTACCCCTATTTAATAAAATACTAATATTGTAACAGTTTTTGTCAGACTCTGTATATGAGTTCTGAAGCACACAATCAGGTTATTAATCAACTTTCTTATTTTTGTCTTTGGAGTTATGTTAACATCCAAATAGTTCAACAACGAATGTGGGACCTTCACATACAAATATAAAGAGATGCTTGCGGAGATGTATTAAAACGAGGTTTGGTTTAAACAGCGATTACATTTAAGCTGAACTCCGCTCTGGGTTCTTTTACTTTCTTGACTCGTTGCTTTGCATTACCACTCCAGTACTGAAACCAAGCAGTGTAATGGCAGCCACGCTCAGGTCAGTGGCTTATCTAAGAGCACGTTTTATTTTACACAGAAAGGCTAGATTTCTAAAACCACTGCTCAAGTGCCAGAGCTGTGCCTGTTTTAAAAGACTGCTTCTGTAGCTTAGAGGAGACAGCTACTGCATTGTAAAGGCAGCTAAATGAACTTGCTTTGGTTGTTTATTATGTTAACATGCAGCTTTGTGGTACAGTGCTGAGAACCAGGGACGAAGGGGCAGCTTCAAACCTTCCCTGCGTATATTCCTTCATGCAACAGGTTTATTTCCACATCAAAAGCTCTGACCCAACAGTAAATACAGTCTCTGTAAAACAAACAAGGGACAGAACAACAACAACAAAAGCCCATCTGAATGCACAGTGGTACACCGTCAGGAGTAAAAAAAGTCTTTTAAAATCAAATTGAGCAGTTTTGTTTTTGTTTCGCTGTATGTATTGGAAGTGATGGGGCTATAGTCTCTGTCAGAACCCCTGAACATAGTTTACTGTCCAGCAACCAGTGTCAACCAGCCCAGAGATACCATGCAGGTTCAGTGGTATTCCATACAGGTGTACCGTACAGGTTCAGTGGTATTGCATACAGGTGTACTGTGCAGGTTCAGGGATATTTATACAGGTGTACTGTGCAGGTTCAGTGGTATTGCATACAGGTGTACTGTGCAGAGTCAGTGGTATTGCATACAGGTGTACTGTGCAGGTTCAGTGGTATTGCATACAGGTGTACTGTGCAGGTTCAGTGGTATTGCATACAGGTGTACTGTGCAGGTTCAGTGGTATTTATACAGGTGTACTGTGCAGATTCAGTGGTATTGCATACAGGTGTACTGTGCAGGTTCAGTGGTATTGCATGCAGGTGTAATGTGCAGGAACGAACCCCATTGAACTGGAAAACGGCAGTCAGGTTTGCTGTTGACCAAGAACACAAGTACTTACAAGAGCTCAGACTTCTTGAATTAAGGAACTGTTCCAGATCACGTTTTGCAGCTTTTGGTTTGAGAGCATGGTGGTTCAGTGTGACTGCTGGACTCAGACTTGTTTGACTGCAGGCTTGCTTGTAAGAAATAACCCCGGGAGCACCGTGTGACGCACACCTCCCTGAGGGGGCCCAAGTGACAGTTTGAAAGACCAAGCAATTCAAAAAACAATGCAGGATGCTATTGCCATGGGCTGAATATGCATGGCTAGGCTAGATAAGCTCTCAAAGCTTTTTCGCAGACTCCCTCTCCACCGCATCATTACAGTCTGCTTGTATACTTGGTGTATCAGGCTATTCTGTGGCGCCTTTACATGCTGCAGCTGTTTTCTGGTGTCATGTTGCTAAATATGAAACAGGAAGCCAGGAGGGGAAGTAGCTTTTTGCAGCCGTCTGTTGTGTTAAACTAAGACTTATTTGTTACTCACGTCATATTCAGAAATAAATCTAAAACGCCTCAAAGTCACAGTATTCTGTGTTCAATATGTTGCTCTGCGGTTTGTGACATGCATGGGGAACATTTTACATGGTCTCTGATTACTGTGTATTTACACAGTACTTACTTGGTAAATACACCTGTACTTACATATAATTACAATGTTATTATGCATTGTTACGATGCCCTTAGAGTAAGTAGCAGGGTTTCGAATAATATAGTGTTACGTCCCCACGTGTTGCTACAACTGTTTAAATAATGTACCTGTAATTTTTCTTTTCATTGTTAACATCCTGACAACTTTTTACACTTAAAGTCTGTTTCAAAGTTCTTTTCACAATGTCTGCTCTAGTGCACTGGGGTTTGAGATCTGTTCTGTAGATCACCTGTTTACCTGTTACCTGTTTGACAATGTGGGCAATAACCTGTCACGGATGGCTTGAGTGGTCGCTCTTAGTCTCTTTAACTCTCCTCACAGCTCTTTTAAACTGTCTGAGCCCAGAGTGGGTCTTTTATACTGTGGCTGGAGCCTTAATTACCCTTTAAATAATGACCTTTTTAAGGCTCCAGCCACATTCCCACAAGCTACTCAGGATGGCAGTATTGTATGAAACTGGCTTTTCGCCGGTCTCAAATAATAAATAATATTGTTGGATGGCTTTCGTCAGTCCGCACACAAACACAATCTATAATAATAAGAAGAATAATGATAATAATAATAATACAAATAATAATCATACATAAATAAGAAGACTGAAGGTATAAGTGTAAAAAGTCAGGATGTTAACAATAAAAAGAAAATCGTATCAGAACATTGTTAGGGTTAGGGTTAGGGATAGGGATAGGGATAGTCTTAGAGTTATGGTTAGGGTTAGCGATAGAGATAGGGATAGGGTTAGGGATAGGGTTAGTGATAGAAATAGGAATAGTGTTAGGGTTAGGGTTAGGGTTAGGGTTAGGGTTAGTGATAGAGATAGAGATAGGGATAATGTTAGGGTTAAGGTTAGGGTTATTTCATGCAAAAAGATTCGTACATTAAGTACATTATAACTATGCATAATAACATTGTTGTTATTCATGTATTTACAAAGTCAGGGTTGGAGTTAGGGTTAGGGATAGGGATAGTGTTAGGGCCAGGGTTAGGTATAGGGATTGTTTTAGGGTTAGGGATAGGGATAGTGTTAGGGTTAGGTATAGGGATAGTGTTAGGGTTAGGGATATGATAAGGTTAGGGATAGGGATAGGGATAGAGATAGTGTTAGTGTTAGTGTTAGGGATAGGGATAGGGATAGGGATAGGGATAGGGTTAGGGTTAGGGATAGGGATAGGGATAGGGATAGGGATAGGGTTAGGGTTAGGGTTAGGGATAGGGATAGGGATAGTGTTAGGATTAGGGATAGGGATAGTGTTAGGGTTAGGGTTAGGGATAGTGATAGTGTTAAGGTTAGGGTTAGGGATCCTGATAGTGTTAGGGTTAATGTTAGGGATAGGGATAGAGTTAAGGATAGGGATAGTGTTAGGGTTAGGGATAGGGATAGGGATAGTGTTAGGGCTATAACTGTAGACAAATCAAGTGTAGCAAGGGAGTATTTGTGGACTGTGAATCAAAGCAGGATTGCACAAATTAGAGCTAACAGATACAGAGCCAGAACTCTGGCAATATCTGCAGGCAGCTGTAAAAGTGTCTTTGGTATTAATAAAATTACAATATGTCGAATCCGCTACCAAAGAATACATTTTGCAAAGCATAAAAAGAACAAAAACAGGCAGCTGCAGGAGTTTGATTGTGTTTGTACCGGCTCAGTTTTGAGGTGCTGGAATGTTTTTTTTTTATTTTGTAGAAACCTTTTCATACTAACTTTTGTACTTGATAACATTCATTTAAAAATTCAATTTATGCGTATGATGAATACATTTTTGTGACTAATTAGCTATTAACATTTAAAATATTGAGGATTTTGATATTTGTTTCAATATTAACTAAATCAAGTTATTAATCAAACTCATAAATCTTATTACATACCTACTGGTAATTAATTTATTAAAATGTTTGGATATTCTGCTACTTTTATTGATTGCTGGCTTGTTCACAATCGTCTTACAATAACGCTACAATATGTTTTGTTGGAAAATAATAATAATAAAAAACTTTTTTTGACTGTCACATTTCGCTATAGGTGGATTTATTTTCATGTTTTCTTTTGGTTAAGTGGCGCAGCTGCCCTCTGATTTTGTTTGGGGGGCTGGATGTTGCAAGCTAACCGAATGGGATTTAGCAAGTTGTATTTGGTTGCACAGAGTAAAGTGGCGAAAAAATCTTCTGCAAAGCTCTCGTTTCCCTCTATTGCACGCATCTATCTTTTTTCTGCATGGCGTTTCGGCGTGAGAGGTAACACAGAGGTTACGTAGTGTTCAGAAATCAGGGTTTAAGTTATGTTTTTGTACATGCTGTGCTGGTTTTACTCAAAGTGATTCATCTTCAGGTATTTGTGAATGGGAATAATAAAAGACATGTATACTTATTTCTTGTTTGATGACCAAGAAAAATTACTACATTTCTAAAAAATTTAATTATACAAAGATACCTAATTTAAAGGTTTGATAAAACGTTTAGTTTTTGCAATTTATTTTATTTACTAAAATTAAAGTGTTTCAATTTTTTTTTTTTTTTTTTTTAACAGTGCATATTCTGTGTGATTTCCGTCTTTCACAATATTTATTCAATAAAGGACGGTTTAAATCAGGTTTATTTCTAATGTTACAGGTTTATATAAAATGTTTTTAATTTTCCCAAGGAGTGTTAAAGTGGGCTGCAGTGCCTAGGTGATCAGGTGGGCCTGGGGTAAGAAAGCTTGGGAACCCGCCCTGCACTAAGTAACTATGTAAATACACAGTAATTAGAGACTCTTAATGGAAAGTATTACCAATGCGTTCATTACAGGAAGTCATATGTATTTGCTTGATACAGCCTCTTATGGAAGTGGCCCCTTTTATCCTGTAATAAATGTTCCCAGTAATTTTGTGTTTTCCCCATGCTGTTTCCCATGGTTATACTGCGCATGTACCATAGTTTAACAGGGTTTGCCTTGTTCTTTAATATGCTTTACTATACCTCTCTGTGCTTTGCAATGCTTATCTATACTCTGACATGCTACCACTGAGCCTGTGCTAGCATGTCCTTGTTTATTTATTAAACACATGTCTGTTAAAAGTTTAAATACATTTTCAATACCAACTGAGAATGTTTCTTAAGTATTTGTCAACAGTTCGAGTGCCTTGAAGCACAAGAATAAACTAATCTTTAGGGACTGTTATGCCAACCCTTATTCAGTGAACAGTTCATGTATTGTGAATGGGGCTTGCTTTCTCATTCTGTATGTGACTTTCCTTTTTCTAGGGTGAAGAATCTGCAGAAAAGAAAATGGCTCAAAGTTGCTTAAAATTCCTGAAATATGCTCTGATCATCTTCAATTTTATATTCTGGGTAAGTAGCCTTCGACTGCCAACTGATTGCACGCCATGTGATTGTGAAGCGAGTGGTTGCAGATGTTTGGAAGTATTGATTGCATGCCATGTGATTGTGAAGCGAGTGGTTGCAGATGTTTGGAAGTGTTGATTGCATGCCATGTGATTGTGAAGCGAGTGGTTGCAGATGTTTGGAAGTGTTGATTGCATGCCATGTGATTGTGAAGCGAGTGGTTGCAGATGCTTGGAAGTGTTGATTGCACACCATGTGATTGTGAAGCGAGTGGTTGCAAATGTTTGGAAGTGTTGATTGCACACCATGTGATTGTGAAGCGAGTGGTTGCAGATGTTTGGAAGTGTTGATTGCACACCATGTGATTGTGAAGCGAGTGGTTGCAGATGTTTGGAAGTGTTGATTGCACACCATGTGATTGTGAAGCGAGTGGTTGCAGATGCTTAGAAGTGTTGATTGCACACCATGTGATTGTGAAGCGAGTGGTTGCAGATGCTTAGAAGTGTTGATTGCACACCATGTGATTGTGAAGCGAGTGATTGCAGATGGATGGAAGTGTATTTAAAAGCAGCTTTAAAATACAGTGCATTAACAGCAAATAATTATAAAATAGTCTTCATAATTAGAGCATCATACATTATAAAATACATGATTTATATGTATGTTGTTAAAAGTGGTGACTATTCAATCTATTCCGTTACAGTATTTTTATTTCAATTATTCAAGTTGGAACAAGGCTGCACTGTTCAACTCAATAAATAAAGACAGTGGATCGACTGAAGGAGCCACGTGTGACTTTGTTGCTGTACTGTATCCCACTGGTGACCAAGGTTGTCCCTTCCAGTCGTAGTCTTTTTAAATTGAACCAGTTAAACACCAGTACGCCCCCATAGTTTTTTCTTTCCACTTAGCGGAAGGTTCAGGTTGAATAGCCCAAGCCTCTTGGTTTGTGTGTGCTTCCCTCCCATGCTGTAGCCAGTTCCTGGCTCCCCCTAACATGCTGTGCCCGTCTCTCTCCTGCTTGTCTCAGCTCTGCGGGGGCATCGTCCTGGGACTGGGTATCTACCTCATGATGACCTCCAAGTACGGCTCCTTGCTGCCCAGCCAGCCCTCCTTGAGTGTGGCCAACACTCTCATCATCTTGGGGACCATCGTCATGGTGGTGTCCTTCCTTGGCTGCCTGGGGTCCCTCAAGGAGAACAAGTGCCTACTCATTACTGTGAGTACTTGCAACTGTACCATATGGCTATAGTGTAATACAGCACAGCATGATATTTTGAGGCCTATGTTGAGGCAAACGGCTGGATAGCTGAAAATAGGAGATTGGAACAACTATCAACTGGTTTCTTACAGCCGTATAAAACCCCAGTTATGAACCACTACCAAGCTCTTGAACCAGCACGACCTGTACATTTGGATCTGATTTCTTTAACCTGTAGCTTGTGCAGCTGCACCCTGCACAGCAATCAGACCTGCTGGTCCTGTCACTTATGCAGCTGCACAGCAATCAGACCTGCTGGTCCTGTCACTTGTGCAGCTGCCCCCCTGCACAGCAATCAGACCTGCTGGTCCTGTCACTTGTGCAGCTGCACAGCAATCAGACCTGCTGGTCCTGTCACTTGTGCAGCTGCACAGCAATCAGACCTGCTGGTCCTGTCACTTGTGCAGCTGCACAGCAATCAGACCTGCTGGTCCTGTTACTTGTGCAGCTGCACAGCAATCAGACCTGCTGGTCCTGTTACTTGTGCAGCTGCACAGCAATCAGACCTGCTGGTCCTCTCACTTGTGCAGCTGCACAGCAATCAGACCTGCTGGTCCTCTCACTTGTGCAGCTGCACAGCAATCAGACCTGCTGGTCCTCTCACTTGTGCAGCTGCACAGCAATCAGACCTGCTGGTCCTCTCACTTGTGTAGCTGTACATGTCACTTGAGGTTTCAGCTGTGAGCCTGTGCTAAAGTAAATTAAACAAAGTAAATGTGTGAACATCTGGTATTGTTTCAGTTCTTCATCCTTCTGCTTATCCTCATGATGATAGAGATTGCAGTGTCCATCTTTCTCCTAATCCATGAAGAGAGGGTAAGCCTTCAATGACCCTTTTAAAAATGACCAGCTGGTTCATTAGAACAGCAGTACATTGTCTGTTAGAATGCATCAAGGCTTGGGTTTAACAAGCCAAGGGTTTTGTTTTCTCTTATGTAAATGAAATGTTTTGTTTGTTGAACAGATTGATGGTTTTCTATTGAAAGAGTTTGAGGCCAGCCTGAACAAATATACACACAGCAACACTACACAGGACACTCAGGACTGGGATTTCATACAGCGTGAGGTGAGTGAAGAACACTGTCCTCTTACTGCTGACTGGAGCTCAAACTGCGCAGCACTGTCACACTGCCCAGGTTTGCCTCCTAGCTTCTTTGTAAGTGGCCTGATAAGTGAGGGCTGTGATTGTACAATGCATCTGCTGTTTCCTTGTAAGATGAGTCAGACCCTTCTTAGCTTGGCTCAGACTACTTCTATAGGAGGCTGTGTGGTCCAGTGATTAAAGAAATGGGCTTGTAACCACCATCTACCTGGTTCAAATCCCAGCTCAACCACTGACTTATTATGTTCATGATCACACAATATTGTGTGAACTTAACCTCCTTGTGTTTTTTGGGTGAGATGTTGTCGTAAGTGACTCTGCAGCTGATGCGTAGCTCACACACCATAGTCACATATAATATAAAGTGCTTTGTGATGGTGGTCCACTATGAAAGGCGTTATATAAAGATTATTATTCTGTATTCAAGTCTTACTTACCTGCCCATTTTTCTTTCATGGTGGCAGCGCCTTCCAAAAATAATGCATTACTTTGTATCTTCAATTAAGCTATTGTCTCGTCACCTTTATTTTTATATAACCAGGTACTGAATCTTTTTTTAACCTCTCTATAGTTAAAGTGTTGTGGAGTTACAGGAAAAGACGACTGGAATGGAACCGTGCCATTATCCTGCTGTATGGAGGAGTTAAACTGTGAAAAAGGGAAGACCTATTGGAAAGAGGTAGGGTGATGTGTGCATTGTGCGGTTACTGTCTGCTGTTCTCTACATAGACCCCATGCTTTATTAGTATGTACTGTTTAACATTTTTAACATAAACTGTTTAAAAATGTGCATAACAATCTGGATTAATGTTAAAATAATGCAATTCTGAAACAATTCTTAAAAATTAGTTTGAATGATGAATACTGAAACACTGAGGCTGACTATAGGGCTCCATGCGCATCGGAACAGTTTGAGAGAGCGCATGCTTTTTTTTTTTTTTTTTTTAAACTCACGACGCAGTGCATCGTGGCACTTGTAGTCCTGCATCTCAAAAGGAAAGGTACTTCAAAGCAATGGTATGCAAAACTGCACCCTGCAAGCTGGCATCCCAGCAGCGCCACTGCTGTTCTCTGAAGGGTCTGCTGCTCTGTGTGTAATGCATGCATTTTCCCCAGGGTTGCTATGAAAAACTGAAGCAGTGGTTCGAGTACAACTATCTAAATGTGGGAATCGGCGTCATTGTTATATCTATTATTCAGGTACTTCAAGTCTCACTTCACTGTCTTACTTATCCGTTTTCCCTTTCAAAGCTCAAACAATATCTCTTGTCTGGAAGGTGGGCGGTATTGTTAGCCTTCTATAAAATTATTTTTGACTGTATCTTTGTACTTCTGCCATCCTTTTCCATAAAATAGTAACCCTTTGCTTGCCTGGGTTTTTTTTTAACATGCTTTACCTTGTCTGTCTGTGATTTACAATGCTTCCCTATGCTTTACCATGCTTTCACTGTGGTTTATTTCACTTTATATCCTTTTACTATGGGAATCTTTTCTAAGGGTGATGGAGTGACAGTGTTGCTGTTCTTTCTTTTTTAAGGGTGATGGTGTGACAGTGTTGCTGTTTTGTTTTCTAAGGGTGATGGTGTGACAGTGTTGCTGCTCTTTGTTTTCTAAGGGTGATGGTGTGACAGTGTTGCTGTTTTTGTTTTCTAAGGGTGATGGTGTGACAGTGTTGCTGTTCTTTGTTTTCTAAGGGTGATGGTGTGACAGTGTTGCTGTTCTTTGTTTTCTAAGGGTGATGGTGTGACAGTGTTGCTGTTTTGTTTTCTAAGGGTGATGGTGTGACAGTGTTGCTGTTTTGTTTTCTAAGGGTGATGGTGTGACAGTGTTGCTGTTCTTTGTTTTCTAAGGGTGATGGTGTGACAGTGTTGCTGTTTTGTTTTCTAAGGGTGATGGTGTGACAGTGTTGCTGTTCTTTGTTTTCTAAGGGTGATGGTGTGACAGTGTTGCTGTTTTGTTTTCTAAGGGTGATGGTGTGACAGTGTTGCTGTTTTGTTTTCTAAGGGTGATGGTGTGACAGTGTTGCTGTTTTGTTTTCTAAGGGTGATGGTGTGACAGTGTTGCTGTTCTTTGTTTTCTAAGGGTGATGGTGTGACAGTGTTGCTGTTTTGTTTTCTAAGGGTGATGGTGTGACAGTGTTGCTGTTTTGTTTTCTAAGGGTGATGGTGTGACAGTGTTGCTGTTTTGTTTTCTAAGGGTGATGGTGTGACAGTGTTGCTGTTTTTGTTTTCTAAGGGTGATGGTGTGACAGTGCTGCTGTTTTTGTTTTCTAAGGGTGATGGTGTGACAGTGTTGCTGTTCTTTGTTTTCTAAGGGTGATGGTGTGACAGTGTTGCTGTTTTGTTTTCTAAGGGTGATGGTGTGACAGTGTTGCTGTTCTTTGTTTTCTAAGGGTGATGGTGTGACAGTGTTGCTGTTCTTTGTTTTCTAAGGGTGATGGTGTGACAGTGTTGCTGTTTTGTTTTCTAAGGGTGATGGTGTGACAGTGTTGCTGTTTTGTTTTCTAAGGGTGATGGTGTGAGTGTTGCTGTTCTTTGTTTTCTAAGGGTGATGGTGTGACAGTGTTGCTGTTCTTTGTTTTCTAAGGGTGATGGTGTGAGTGTTGCTGTTCTTTGTTTTCTAAGGGTGATGGTGTGACAGTGTTGCTGTTTTGTTTTCTAAGGGTGATGGTGTGACAGTGTTGCTGTTCTTTGTTTTCTAAGGGTGATGGTGTGACAGTGTTGCTGTTCTTTGTTTTCTAAGGGTGATGGTGTGACTGTGTTGCTGTTTTGTTTTCTAAGGGTGATGGTGTGACAGTGTTGCTGTTCTTTGTATTCTAAGGGTGATGGTGTGACATTGTTGCTGTTTTGTTTTCTAAGGGTGATGGTGTGACAGTGTTGCTGTTTTTTGTTTTCTAAGGGTGATGGTGTGACAGTGTTGCTGTTTTGTTTTCTAAGGGTGATGGTGTGACAGTGTTGCTGTTTTGTTTTCTAAGGGTGATGGTGTGACAGTGTTGCTGTTTTTTGTTTTCTAAGGGTGATGGTGTGACAGTGTTGCTGTTCTTTGTTTTCTAAGGGTGATGGTGTGACAGTGTTGCTGTTCTTTGTTTTCTAAGGGTGATGGTGTGACAGTGTTGCTGTTTTGTTTTCTAAGGGTGATGGTGTGACAGTGTTGCTGTTTTGTTTTCTAAGGGTGATGGTGTGACAGTGTTGCTGTTCTTTGTTTTCTAAGGGTGATGGTGTGACAGTGTTGCTGTTTTGTTTTCTAAGGGTGATGGTGTGACAGTGTTGCTGTTTTGTTTTCTAAGGGTGATGGTGTGACAGTGTTGCTGTTCTTTGTTTTCTAAGGGTGATGGTGTGACAGTGTTGCTGTTTTGTTTTCTAAGGGTGATGGTGTGACAGTGTTGCTGTTTTGTTTTCTAAGGGTGATGGTGTGACAGTGTTGCTGTTTTTTGTTTTCTAAGGGTGATGGTGTGACAGTGTTGCTGTTTTGTTTTCTAAGGGTGATGGTGTGACAGTGTTGCTGTTTTGTTTTCTAAGGGTGATGGTGTGACAGTGTTGCTGTTTTTTGTTTTCTAAGGGTGATGGTGTGACAGTGTTGCTGTTTTGTTTTCTAAGGGTGATGGTGTGACAGTGTTGCTGTTTTGTTTTCTAAGGGTGATGGTGTGACAGTGTTGCTGTTCTTTGTTTTCTAAGGGTGATGGTGTGACAGTGTTGCTGTTTTGTTTTCTAAGGGTGATGGTGTGACAGTGTTGCTGTTTTGTTTTCTAAGGGTGATGGTGTGACAGTGTTGCTGTTCTTTGTTTTCTAAGGGTGATGGTGTGACAGTGTTGCTGTTTTGTTTTCTAAGGGTGATGGTGTGACAGTGTTGCTGTTTTGTTTTCTAAGGGTGATGGTGTGACAGTGTTGCTGTTTTGTTTTCTAAGGGTGATGGTGTGACAGTGTTGCTGTTTTGTTTTCTAAGGGTGATGGTGTGACAGTGTTGCTGTTTTGTTTTCTAAGGGTGATGGTGTGACAGTGTTGCTGTTTTGTTTTCTAAGGGTGATGGTGTGACAGTGTTGCTGTTTTTGTTTTCTAAGGGTGATGGTGTGACAGTGTTGCTGTTTTGTTTTCTAAGGGTGATGGTGTGACAGTGTTGCTGTTTTGTTTTCTAAGGGTGATGGTGTGACAGTGTTGCTGTTCTTTGTTTTCTAAGGGTGATGGTGTGACAGTTTTGCTGTTTTGTTTTCTAAGGGTGATGGTGTGAGTGTTGCTGTTCTTTGTTTTCTAAGGGTGATGGTGTGACAGTGTTGCTGTTTTGTTTTCTAAGGGTGATGGTGTGACAGTGTTGCTGTTCTTTGTTTTCTAAGGGTGATGGTGTGACAGTGTTTCTGTTTTGTTTTCTAAGGGTGATGGTGTGACAGTGTTGCTGTTTTGTTTTCTAAGGGTGATGGTGTGAGTGTTGCTGTTCTTTGTTTTCTAAGGGTGATGGTGTGACAGTGTTGCTGTTTTGTTTTCTAAGGGTGATGGTGTGACAGTGCTGCTGTTTTGATTTCTAAGGGTGATGGTGTGACAGTTTTGCTGTTTTGTTTTCTAAAGGTGATGGTGTGACAGTGTTGCTGTTCTTTGTTTTCTAAGGGTGATGGTATGACAGTGTTACTCTTCTTTGTCCCCCAGGTGCTGGGCATGTCATTTGCCATGACTCTGTACTGTCACATTTCCAAATCCGCCGTCTCTTTCCACTGAGCGATGAAGAAGAGCGTTATCACTTCTCTCTTCTCCTCCTTTCCCCTCCCCAAGTACAGCCAGGTAGAATGAAGAACAGCTCCCAACCACCTATCACTTTTCAAGGACTGGCTGTCGAGCCCTCGCTGATTGGTGGAGTTACTCATTAAAACTGTCATGTCCTCCAAACCCTAAAAAAGAACCAGACTCAGATTTCACTTTGTCCCTGGCGGCACTGTCAACAAATGGGTTTACTCCCAATGAAAATATATTTGGTCAAGTCCCCCTACTCAGGGAAAACGTAACCTCCTCTCCCTTACCTGAGAGTTCCTCATGATCATTCCCCGTCTCGTTATCATTCCCTGGCTTGGTCGAAACCTTAACCCAAACAGACTGATGAACACATACAATCACACGCAATCAGCCGGTCAAAAGTCATTTCAGAAGGGCAATTAAAATGATTGTAATGCAGGAATAGGGCACCTCTGAAATGCACGTGGTCAAACAGGCTGTTAATCCATAAAAAACAAGAGCCATTCTTTTTTAAATCAAATGCACAAATAATACAGTTAAGGGCAGTTACTGTAATCCATTTTGTTACAGGGGAAATTATATGAAGAATCAGCAGTAACAGGTACCCTAACAGAGTTTATCTTCTTGTTCAGTTTGCTGAGCTCTGTAAATATTATATTAATACTTATTTTATTTGCAGCTGCAGTTCTAACTTACTAGGCATACATTCAGCATTTTCTTCGTTATTATTATTATTATTATTAGCAGCGAAGTACTCTAGGATCTGTGCATGTTTCTTTTTAAGCAGTGTTGTTATTAGTATATTTGTCTGGGATGGTTTCTCCAGTGTGAGATACATGCAGAGTTAGAGACTTGCACAAACAGGTCGAATACAGGAAGTCTCTAGAATGTTAAACTTGTAAATTACATTTGCACTAATTAAGGTCAGGTGAGTATAGTGAATTCAGGACAGTTTGCACACAATAGCTGAGTGGTGCTAAGATAGATAATAACATGATAGAATTTGGGAAGCTGTGAATGTGTTTTGGGAAGCTGTGAATTTGGGAAGCTGTGAATGTGTTCCCGGTCACGACAGTAGCGTGCTGTGTTGTGAAGCACAGTGGAACCGTACAGAGCAGGATCCAGATCACTGCTGGGTTTAATCTCAATCAGACATTCAAAGGAAAGGCGCAATACTGTATAAGCATACAAAACACACAACCCAGCTCCTCCTGAGCACTTCACAGTCTGAGCTGAGAAGAGAAAGGTTTCCACAAGCAGGTGTTCTTGTGAGGAGAAACTCTTCTCTGTCTCTGCTCGCTTGTCTAAAATTTAAATTGTACCTGCCTTGTGTTATTCTAGCTCCATTAGCTACTGGATTGGAACAATCTTTATACCCTGAGTGAATGTAATCTACTGGTCTATATGCTGGTTCATAGTGTGTTCACATCTGATTTCAAATACATCGGAAATATAATACTCCTAATCAAAATGCATGCAGAGGTACTAAACTTACAATCTTAACACAATCAGACAAACTCTTTAGGCCAGATTCTCAAACGTCATTAGCACATTTTAAAACACAACCAATAAAAAGTCACCAAACAAAAAAAAACAACAAAAAAAAAAGCCAACCTCAAGTATGTATTTCAGGTTGCTTATTACACCATGTAACAAATTATTATTATTTTTTTTTTGTTCCTGGGTAGTAAGTGTTATTTCCTAATTACTTATGCCTCAAAAGTATAGAAAATTGCTATTATTCCCCACAAACTTTGCTTTTGTGACTAGGACAGTGATATTTCAAAATATCACTATTTCCAATGGGAAAACAAGCAAATGTGTGTCTTTTTGTTCACATAAAGTCCGAAAAAAACAACATATGAATCCAAATTAACATGTATTTATACTAAAGTAATAAAAAATGACTACAAAAGATTTAGAAGTGAGTAGTTTTTTGAGATTTACAATTATACTGTATTTATGTATGTCCTGGTCACAAAAGAAAAGTTTGTGGGGAATAATAGCCATTTTCTATACTTTTGAGGCATAAGCAATTAGGAAATAACACTTACTACCCAGGAACAAAAATTGTGTTACATAGTGTTATCAATGTGAAGTTGTTTCTTGTTCATTTCAGAATTGTAAATTGAGTTTTTCCCATGAGTCAGACAAAAATAACACTGATGACGTTTGGACTAAATAGCACACTGAGAAACGGTGTTGCAAGAACACAAGAGGACGTTGCCAAAGCCTTATTGTCAAAACCTTGTCTGCTTTGCTTATGACTTATTTTTAGCACAGCTTTCTGCTTTGAGAGAACTGATAACCTTGTGTCATAACAAGTTGAAAACTCTCCAATGCACTGGGGCATACGCTTTGAAAGATAAAAAATAAAAATAAAGCCAACAAATGATACAGAATCCTGAATTTGTACATTAATAATGTAACTAGTTATTTTGCTATGATGCTGCAATATTAAATATTAACAAATGATCTGTAAAATGAAATACATGTCTGATTATTCTATCACTGCAAATGATGTGCTGGTGCATTCACAGACACAATGAAAGATATAAGCAATATAGAACTGAAGACTGCCAGGCGCTAAACTGTGAGGGTGTAGTGCTGAGGACACACAGCTCAGGGGTGTGAGGGTGTAGCTCTGAGGACATACAGCTCAGGAGTGTGAGGGTGTAGCGTTGAGGACACACAGCTCAGGGGTGTGAGGGTGTAGCGCTGAGGACACACAGCTCAGGGGTGTGAGGGTGTAGCGCTGAGGACACACAGCTCAGGGGTGTGAGGGTGTAGCGCTGAGGACTGCACAGCTCAGGGGTGTCAGGGTGTAGCGCTGAGGACTGCACAGCTCAGGGGTGTCAGGGTGTAGCGCTGAGGACTGCACAGCTCAGGGGTGTGAGGGTGTAGCGCTGAGGACTGCACAGCTCAGGGGTGTGAGGGTGTAGCGCTGAGGACTGCACAGCTCAGGGGTGTGAGGGTGTAGCGCTGAGGACACACAGCTCAGGGGTGCGAGGGTGTAGCGCTGAGGACACACAGCTCAGGGGTGTGAGGGTGTAGCGCTGAGGACAGCACAGCTCAGGGGTGCGAGGGTGTAGCGCTGAGGACTGCACAGCTCAGGGGTGCGAGGGTGTAGCGCTGAGGACAGCACAGCTCAGGGGTGCGAGGGTGTAGCGCTGAGGACTGCACAGCTCAGGGGTGCGAGGGTGTAGCGCTGAGGACAGCACAGCTCAGGGGTGTGAGGGTGTAGCGCTGAGGACTGCACAGCTCACTGCACCCACACTCTCAGTGCATATAAAAGGGAAGACTAAAATCAGATTAAAAAAAAGAGTTGCTTTTTAGTTTGGTTTCTACTGTTTCTCAGTCCTTTAAAAAGACCATCTGAGCTACCAGGAAACAGTGATGTCAGCTTAGGGAGATTCCAGACAATTAAAAAAAAAAGGTTCTTGGTAGAGTCTGTGGCCCTGTTTCAGATACAGAGCTCATTATATCATTCAATCCAAACCAGTGTTTTAATCACCTGACCATACAGAGCGCTCTGGGTTAGATGTGCATGGAAACTAGAGAAGTCTACAGCATAGATTTTAAAACCCTTTTAAAAATACTAGAAGAAACTCAACACAAACGTGTGGACTAGAAGTCTTTCTCGGTGCTTTCATTACTTCAGCTTCTTTTAGCATTTCTAAAATGAATCACTATCGAGAGATCAATAGTTATGGAGAATTGCACAGTCCTATCAACAAGCAGCCACAGCAGCATGTTTAAACATCTGGCTTTAATCTGTCAGCTTTACAAATATGTACAAAACATACAAAAAAAACCAATTAAATTAAATTAAATTAAATTAAATTAAAAAGGAGAAACTGTATAGAACAGAACAACAACAACAACAAAAAAAAACTATGTACAATATTGCACAACTCTTAGGAATATTAACAATTAATACCAAACATTTTAAAAGGTGGCTCAGCTGAAAAAACTATTTTAGAAACAATAAACAAAATGATAAATTAATGGCGAGAACAACGCTGCCTAATTATTACATACAACAACAAGAACTACATTAGAACTGTAACTTGCAGGGCTTTTTACTTACTGTATATGTACCTGGCAGTGTTTAACCATTTGGGAAAGTAATACTGTAACACAGAGAAACAGCCTTCTGTCTGTCTGTCTGTTTATCTATGTATCAGACATCAGTTTGCATACATTTATTTCCCCCTTGTAAAAACAATGCAAATATGGATAGCTGTCATACTTCTTCTGGACAGACCATGACCAATGTTCGTAGTTCCAGAAAATTCAGCATACCATTTTTTGCTGGGCACAAATCAAATGCAGCCTGCCTGAATGTTTAAAAGCAGACCTCAGGTCCCTCAATAAGAAATGTGACGTGTGTGAACCCCACACGGCCCCAAAGAAGGCTGTTCCACAGTCAGCGTGCTGCAGCCTGAAGCAGGGATTTCTGGCTGAATCATTTCCCACTTTTTGAAAACACCTCTGAAGTGAAAAGCCCTAGAAGTCACAATGTGGTCTCTTTGGTGCAAAGCAAACATTTTAGTGCCTCAGTAAATGTGCAGTAAACATTGCGATCTGAGTCGTTCTAACATCCTTGAACAAAAATGAAGCATGTCACACACACACACACACACACACACACACACACACACACACACACACACACACACACACGCACGCACGCGCACACGCAGTTCTGCCAGGGCAGTCAGGGACTGGCTTCGGCTCTGTGCACAGTTTCATACAGCCGCCCCGTCTCTGCTACACCATCGTCTCCTTGGAGGACGGGTGGTAGATGGCACGCATTCTGGAGGCTAGGGTCTGGAGGAGGTCGTGAGACAGGCTCTCGTCCCCTGCAGTACCGTCCACGCCCAGCAGGAGGTGCCGGAACGAGCTCACTTCCAGCAGGGCAGGCATGTTTTTCAGAAAGTATCCCTCGCAGAACACCTTCAGCTCGGAGGCCTTGTACAGCTGGAAGCAATCAATCAATCAATCAATCAATCAATCAATCAATCACTTCATTAAAAAAGCTAATATTAGGGTAGAAGTGAGTTTAGCGGTCTAATACAGAACACTTTACTGACCGTACACCGTCAAAACAATACAGTGACTGATCTATCCATTCAGGAAACAGCACTCTGTGCAAAAACAATGAACTAGTAAAGTTACCTTGGCGTGCCGGTATACTGAGACAATCTCAGCTGGGTAGATGTGTTTGGTGCAGAGAATCTCACAGTGTCGTTTCAGGGCCTTCAATCGAAAGAAACTGGCTGCGTGGAGAACCTGTGCATGGAGAGAAGAGCAGGGAGAGCCTGGGGTGAGTGGAGCGGTCACTACTGTACATAGAGTGAGGGGCAGGGATCACTCAGTTGTGCATGCAGTGGCAAACATACAAACCAGGGATGGAAATACGGCTCCCATTGCATAGCAGTGTGATCCATTCCTGGTTTTACTATACGTTTAATAAGACACACCTGAGCTTGTTGCCTATACACTGGGACTAATCAAGCACATATTAAAACCTGGAATGGGTGAAACTGCAATGGAATAGGAGCCTTATTTCCATCCCTGCAACAGATCATGAATTAAAACTATAAGGAACTATGACAAACAGACAAACGCCCTAAAACACTGGTCTACTTGACTTAGTTTCTTCCAGTTTTATCTTCCCGTTTTAGTTTTAAATTTATGGATGATGTACAAGATCACATCGGCTCAAAATATCGCAGACGCCTCTTGACTCTGGATCAGTCCTGCAGGTCTTTCCCGTTGTGCTAGGTATGTATTCTTGCCCTGCTTTTTAACATCGCAGAATACAATAAAAGTCCAGTGAGTAGAGCTCTGTTACAGCTTTGGACCCCGATGAGTTCAGATCTAATTAGGTTCACTAAGACAGCCTTACGTCAAGAACTTGGTGCTTGCTGATGTGTGTCCCTTCAACACCTCCATTATAGATATACTGCATCACCACCTGGAATTAAACAAAGAGCAAACACATCAGACCCTGTGGAAGAGAGAAACCGTCCCCTTCACTGCTGAATGCTGGCAGTAACACTACTGCCCACAAGATGGAGCTGTGCATCACATATTCCTGTTCATTATACACGCAGTGCTTGTAATACAACAGGCAGGCAGGTCCCCTGCAGCACACGCAGCACAGGAAGCCCCCGGGGACAAGCTGTTCCTGTCTGAGGTCTGGACCTCACTTACCTGAAAGCCGGTGTATGTCACGTCCCGCACCTCAATCTGGCTCGTAGACTGGGAGGAAGCCACAGAAATAAGATTCTGAAACCTGTCAAGCAATACATGAAAAACGTGTTCAGAATCAAACTCCTGAGACCTGGGTACGTGTCACAATCAAACTCCTGAGACCTGGGTACGTGTCACTATCAAACTCCTCAGACCTGGGTACGTGTCACTATCAAACTCCTCAGACCTGGGTACGTGTCACTATCAAACTCCTGAGACCTGGGTACGTGTCACAATCAAACTCCTGAGACCTGGGTACGTGTCACAATCAAACTCCTGAGACCTGGGTACGTGTCACAATCAAACTCCTGAGACCTGGGTACGTGTCACAATCAAACTCCTGAGACCTGGGTACGTGTCACAATCAAACTCCTGAGACCTGGGTACGTGTCACAATCAAACTCCTGAGACCTGGGTACGTGTCACAATCAAACTCCTGAGACCTGGGTACGTGTCACAATCAAACTCCTGAGACCTGGGTACGTGTCACAATCAAACTCCTGAGACCTGGGTACGTGTCACAATCAAACTCCTGAGACCTGGGTACGTGTCACAATCAAACTCCTGAGACCTGGGTACGTGTCACAATCAAACTCCTGAGACCTGGGTACGTGTCACAATCAAACTCCTGAGACCTGGGTACGTGTCACAATCAAACTCCTGAGACCTGGGTACGTGTCACAATCAAACTCCTGAGACCTGGGTACGTGTCACAATCAAACTCCTGAGACCTGGGTACGTGTCACAATCAAACTCCTGAGACCTGGGTACGTGTCACAATCAAACTCCTGAGACCTGGGTACGTGTCACAATCAAACTCCTCAGACCTGGGTACGTGTCACAATCAAACTCCTGAGACCTGGGTACGTGTCACAATCAAACTCCTCAGACCTGGGTACGTGTCACAATCAAACTCCTGAGACCTGGGTACGTGTCACAATCAAACTCCTGAGACCTGGGTACGTGTCACAATCAAACTCCTGAGACCTGGGTACGTGTCACAATCAAACTCCTGAGACCTGGGTACGTGTCACAATCAAACTCCTGAGACCTGGGTACGTGTCACTATCAAACTCCTCAGACCTGGGTATGTGTCACAATCAAACTCCTGAGACCTGAGTACGTACCACAATCAAACTCCTGAGACCTGAGTACGTGTCACAATCAAACTCCTGAGACCTGGGTACGTGTCACAATCAAACTCCTCAGACCTGGGTACGTGTCACAATCAAACTCCTGAGACCTGGGTCCAAGTGTCATTACTGAAATGGTCTGATGCAACACTGGGATAATTTATAAACCTTACCTCGAGGACGCAGCCATGAGCAGCTCCTTGTGCGCATAGTATGGCTTCCCTTCCACCAGGAAGGTGACATCTGACATCTCCTTATTGTTCAGGAACAAGGGATCTACACAGAAAAACCGCCTGTTATTCACTGCAGTGCCAGCACCGAAACATATACTCTAGCAAGCACATGGACCTTTCCAAGTGAAGAACTTTGAGAAAGTACCGAAACATATACTCTAGCAAGCACATGGACCTTTCCAAGTGAAGAACTTTGAGGAAGTACTGAAACATATACTCTAGCAAGCACATGGACCTTTCCAAGTGAAGAACTTTGAGAAAGTATGAGATCTTTTTTAAGGCTCTAGTGTGCAATATGTTTAGCCATCTAAAAGTTCAACTTGTAACCAATCAAAACAGCCATCATGAGAAGTCCTCCATTGTAGATACAGGCTACTGCATTAATGTGTACTACACGATGTGTACATGAAATACATACTGAATGCATACACTTCCACTGTAGACATCCCATTGTGTAAAACACTACAGCCTCTGTCTCTCACGTGCTTATCTTTGACAACAGATAACCATTTGGTAAAAATTCTAAATTCCTTCCTTGAGTCGTTGGCTAAGGGTTGTCTACACTGCTGCTTGTCTACACTGTGCCCCCCACCCCGGTGTGTGATGGAGAGCAGTGTTACCCAGGTGGAGTTGCTGTTGCTTGTCTACACTGTGCCCCCCCCCACCCCGGTGTGTGATGGAGAGCAGTGTTACCCAGGTGGAGTTGCTGTTGCTTGTCTACACTGTGCCCCCCCCCACCCCGGTGTGTGATGGAGAGCAGTGTTACCCAGGTGGAGTTGCTGTTGCTTATCTACACTGTGCCCCCCCCCACCCCGGTGTGTGATGGAGAGCAGTGTTACCCAGGTGGAGTTGCTGTTGCTTGTCTACACTGTGCCCCCCCCCACCCCGGTGTGTGATGGAGAGCAGTGTTACCCAGGTGGAGTTGCTGTTGCTTGTCTACACTGTGCCCCCCCCCACCCCGGTGTGTGATGGAGAGCAGTGTTACCCAGGTGGAGTTGCTGTTGCTTGTCTACACTGTGCCCCCCCCCACCCCGGTGTGTGATGGAGAGCAGTGTTACCCAGGTGGAGTTGCTGTTGCTTGTCTACACTGTGCCCCCCCCCACCCCGGTGTGTGATGGAGAGCAGTGTTACCCAGGTGGAGTTGCTGTTGCTTGTCTACACTGTGCCCCCCCCCACCCCGGTGTGTGATGGAGAGCAGTGTTACCCAGGTGGAGTTGCTGTTGCTTATCTACACTGTGCCCCCCCCCCCCCCGGTGTGTGATGGAGAGCAGTGTTACCCAGGTGGAGTTGCTGTTGCTTGTCTACACTGTGCCCCCCCCCACCCCGGTGTGTGATGGAGAGCAGTGTTACCCAGGTGGAGTTGCTGCTGCAAGCCAGTGTCGGGCACAGCAGGGATGGGGTACGGCCCGTAGCACCGGCTGAAGATCGCTGCCAGCTGCTGGAACATGGATTCAATCTGCACCAGGGAATAAACACATACTTAAACAATTACTACAGGGGATATATATTTTAAATGTAAATATTTATAATACATAGACAGATATATAGACAGATGGTATGCTGTTGGACAGGAAAGGCGCTCAATAAAAGTGCACAGTATTCCTTGTCGCCCTGTGTCTGTCCTGTACCTTGCTGTTGCGGAGGATCTCGAAGAGGATCGGCAGTCCATGAGACACCATCTCCTGGCTGAACACCTCCCTGAGCTCACCGAACTCTCCCAGCAGGCACTGCGTCACGTCCCAGCGGCGCTGAGAAAAGGAGCTGCGCAGAGACTCCAGCCACGTGTGCAGGGTCCACGGCACGGCTTCTAGAGGACCAACACCACACAACACATTACAATCTGCTTCAACAGGCAGAGATCGTAGGTCTGATCAGACAAACAAAAGGGCACACAAGAACAGCTTACAAGAGCTTCAACGTATTTTAACCAAAAAAAAAAAGAAAGCTCTTGTGGCATTGCTCCAGCAAAACATTTGCACTGTACACAGGATACAGGACCAGTCAGGTGAGAGGCGCGGGTGGCCCACCTTGTCTGTGCAGCTCCAGGGTGATGTCCAGAAAGCCGTGCTCCGCACTCTGGTACACTGCCTCCTGCAGCACTCTCCTGCGTGCCTTCTCACTGTAGCTGGGCCTGGCTGGGGCGGAAAGCCCCCCACCCTCTGCTAGGATATCCTCCAGGGACAGGATCTCACTGCTGCGACTCGCCGGCTGGGATAGCAACTTCCGCAGCACGTTTCTGAACGAGGAGACACAGACACGGCCGTCAGACTGGCCACTGCACACGGCAGCACTGCACTGCTTTCACACAGCTCTGATATAGCAAAGTATAGGGCACGTTGTACTGTAAGTTAAAGGATAAAGCAATGCATCTCCCTGCTGGGTTGTTACACACATGACTGAGGGTTATAACCTCCAGATTCAATTACAGAACTACACTCACTGAGGAAACTTTCAGTGGCTTACTCAGGGAGGTAAGGTTCATGCAGGTTACTGTTAAGCATGAAATTATGGCTCATAAGCTGTGTATGTATGTGGGTCTACAGCATGGCTGTTGAAATACCATGTGCATATACGCACTAAGTTGTGTCCTTATCATCTACTGAATGCCACTAAACCAATGAATCTCTGCAATACCCATATCTGATATTGAGGGATGAGGCTGCACTGTCTGTTTGGCATTGCCCCTTACCTGTGCCCGTGCGCTGCAGCCAGGCTGAATGCATTGGTGGTCCCATGTATCGATGCCCCCACCCCTCCCTCACAGTCTGCCCCGCACATGGGGTCCGCACCGTGCTCCAGCAGCAGGGAGACCAGCTCCAAGTGACCTGCGAAGGGACAGAAGATCAAATAGCGTTCTCAACAACATAGTTACAGCACAGGGGAATCCTTTACATGGCTTTAGATGTTTACAACTACCTATCCAGATCTTTAAATGAAATGATTGTTACCCAGAATACTCCCGACTCAGCCACTGGCAGTTTTGCTCATAAAAGGTCTGGAAACACATTAATCCAAACTACTGTGCACGTAAAATACTAACCCGCTGCTGCTGCAAGCTGTAAAGGAGATTCCGACTCCACTCCATCGGAGACACAACCGTCCACGTCGGCACCAGCTTCTAAAAGCAACTAAAAACAAAAGACAGGAATCATTCGGCTGCTTTTTGGCAACGGAGCAGAAAGGGCAGATAAAAGCACACATGCAGAACGACAGACTTGTTATTTTGAGACAGTACCTGAACCACAGAGATGTGGCCGAATGCAATGGCGAACGCGAGTGCAGTCCTGTGCCTCATCTCGGGGTGAGCCGAGGGAGCCCTCTGTAGGCTACTGGGGACCTGGAAGAGATGAGAGGGGAGCAGCTCAGAGCTGTGGAGAGGGGAGCAGCTCAGAGCTGTGGAGAGGGGAGCAGCTCAGAGCTGTGGAGAGGGGAGCAGCTCAGAGCTGTGGAGAGGGGAGCAGCTCAGAGCTGTGGAGAGGGGAGCAGCTCAGAGCTGTGGAGAGGGGAGCAGCTCAGAGCTGTGGAGAGGGGAGCAGCTCAGAGCTGTGGAGCAGCCACTGCATAGAGAAGCAGGGGCTGATCCTCATGAAATTAAGCCTCCCATACACCCAAAGGACCACTGTGTTGCACACTAAAACATCTCACAATACAAATTGTGATTGTTCTACCTGTATCCGAGAGAGACTGGTGACAAACAGAGGAAGGGGGCTGAGGATTGCGACACCCAATAGGCACCAATCAACATCCACTCAACAACCCAGGGGGCACAGTGAGCTGGCTGTTAGTCTGAAGTCACGCAGGATGAATCTGAATATGTTGCCACACCCTGAGTCATTATGCACTCAGCCACCTGACTTCTAAAGAAGAAATTCATGTAGTTTTGAAAAAAACAAAAGCACTGCAGCCTGTTGCTGTTGACTGTGGGAAATATGCTGGTTATTGTAGAAGTGTGTTTTATTGACAGTGACATTCTGCATGTGTCAGTTACAGTAAAAATGCCTCTTCCGGCTCGAGCCGGGCTACACCTTAAATCTTGCATTGTTGAAACTGAATCAGACAGGGACTGGTGATGAGCAATGCAAGGAAAAAGCTCCTGTCAAAACGTGAGCCCACACACGCCTACGCTTACACAACAAAGTGCACCTTCAGCACACAAAATCTATTCCCAGACATTCATGACTCTCTGTATCTCTTTACAACTCGTTTGAAATGCCATGAAAACCACAAAGAAACTAAACAGCAAAATGAGGCAAAACACAGCTATTTTTATTTAACCTTAATCTTTAATCTAACTTGAGTGTCCAGTATACTTGACAACTGCTTGAATTGAGTAACAAATGGAAAGAGAAACCATGTAATACAGAGATCATAGTACTAGTAACCCTTCAGAAAATTGGACTGCAGTCTTTTACTCTTTGCGGTCCTGTGTCGGACCAGGTCCAACATTACAATTTTCCCTTTCCAGTCTGATGTCGGACCCTGTCCCTGACCCTTTCCGACATCATGAAAAAGACACAGCACAGGTCTCTAGTCATTTTTTCTCCAGAGAAAACCTTTCAATGGCCGAGTGAGACAGATGGGCGCCCCATGCATCATATAGATAACACAGACATACACAAAGGAGACAGCTGCTTCTGCATCCAGCGCGCAAAGAATATCACGGACACTTGCAGAGCTTTTTGAGATGTTACAGTAATAAAATAATGACTTGGGTCGCATTATTGAGGAGTTTGGTGATAAAACGAGTGATCAGGAGAGGATTTATCAGTATGCATGTCTATAAAGAGGTATGTGAAAAATACAGCGAACAAGGAGTGAGGCTTGGCTGGAGATGCAGTACTGAGTGTGCTTTTGCGATTCAGTGCCTTTTAAACCGGTTTTACTCTGATTGAAGGGATCTCAGGCACTCTCAAGCTGCTTGTTTCTCAGTTTTGTACATTACTGTGGAATTTCCATCTTTCAAAAATAGAACTTAATTAACAGGAGTTAAGCCTGGAATAAATGCTTTGAAACTGTGGCCTAAAGTTACATGCTGTAGGACTCATTCCAAAAAGTGCTGCAGTACCTGAACATCAATATCCGCTCCGGCTTCCAGCAGCACCTGGACCATGGCTTCGTCCCCAGCGGCACAGGCATACATGAGAGGGGACAGGCCCTGGGGAGCAGAAACACACACATACATGAGAGGGGATTGACCCTGGGGAGCAGGAACACACACAATCATGAGAGGGGACAGGCCCTGGGGAGCAGGAACACACACATACATGAGAGGGGATTGACCCTGGGGAGCAGGAACACACACATACATGAGAGGGGATTGACCCTGGGGAGCAGGAACACACACATACATGAGAGGGGATTGACCCTGCGGAGCAGGAACACACGCAGGCACGAAGGCACGCACACACGCACACGCACGCAGGCAGGCACGCAGGGATGCACACACAGACACTGCTGCACAGAAATGGAATTTATAAACAAGTGAAAAATAACAAAAAAAAAACATTGTGATCATCTGGGGTTGTCTGGGCATTTCTTTATGTAAATAAAGCTTGGTAAACCAACAGAATCACGGTGCAAATGAAGCATGTTACCAGCATGCTTGATTCCTCCTCTCCCTGTTCTACCGCAGCACTGCTCTGCTCTTTTACCTGCTCATTGAGGGAGTTGATCCCCTCCGGCCCCAGCAGCGCCTCCGCTGGTTGCACCAGGTCAGTGCGGCCGCAGCTCAGCATGCGGAAGGCCAGGTTCCACCTCAGCTTCTGCTCTGCCGATTGGGCTTCAAGACGCTTGGAGGCGTAGAGACTGCACTCCACCCTGCCAGGAGAGCAGACCGAGACAGAGCACAGTCAGACCATATCCCAGAACCCAGGCAACAAACACCAGCCAATATACACTACAGAGCAGCCACTGAGGGCAGCACTGACGATACACTCCCCTCACTACATCACGGTGTTTGCAATCACTTCCAGTGGCTCTGGGTTCTCTTGCTTCCGCACGGAGTCGTTAGCATTTTTCCCTAAATCTGCAACAAACAATGGCTGGTGTCACTGCTAATGCAGAGTGCAAAGTGGACCACCGAGGCAATGGACCGAGTCAGCAAAGTGTTTAATTGTGCTAGAGAGAAGCGTTCCTTTTCATACCTCGGAGCTCGGTTGGCAGCTTCTTCCACATCCACGACTGCACAAATTACTGACATTTTGCAGGGGTTTCAAATTTTTTATCCGGAGCCAATAATGGCTCTCAGTACAAGACATCTCTCGGAGGTTTGATAATTGAAGGGTTTCAGAGCCAAAAGCTCAATCATACCAAGCACGTCTTCCAAACCGAATATAGGTGGAGATAATCATTGCATGTGCCTGGGGCACACCAGCTACTAAAGAACAGCCTCTTGTGCAGCACTAATGTGAATATAACACACCAGTCAACATCTTGACATCTAATAAACGTGTTTATAAAGGAAATGCATGCATAGCAAATACATAATTCTATCTGTTATGAACTGTATGCATGTTGTGTATATAGAATACCTAAAGTGCACAGACACAGACACACAGTGATTATACACACTATACATTCATGCATAGCTACAAGCATGCACGCTACAGTCTCACAGCATGAGGCAGCGCTGTAATGAGCCTGTGCTCACATAGCCCTCTCATGATGTCATGGTTTCTCCCTGTCTGCATGTCTGACAGCAACTCCCCACCCAAGTGCTCATTCTCCTGCTGTACACTGTGTCTATTGCCTTACCAAACACACTGGACACTTCTCCCGGGCTGCATTGAGAAACAGCATCCCACACACACTCTGTTACTGTATTCAGATATACACAACTGAGACACAGGGTTGGTACACAGGGTGATGGAGGGTGTCCCAGTAGATGCCCATATCTACTGGGACACCAATATACAACTAGAACTGAAGACTGAAAAAAAATATAAGAGCCACTGCAGTTGGAAACAGATAAGGGAATAGTAAAAAACACACAATGAAGAAACGCGTGAGATTTGAAGGCCCTTCCTCTTGTGTTTTGTTTTGCTCACCTGAGCTGCCGCGGCTCACAGTCCACTCCAGGCAGCAGCAGTCTGGCTGCTTGCTGGACGTCATTGCTGTCGATGGTCAGGCTGTGACGGTGCTCTGCATGAGCCACGCAGACACGGATCCACTCCGCCACGGGGGGCAGGGACACGTAGGGCCTGGAACAGCACAGGGACAGGAGCTCAGTAACACGGCACACAGCCACGATTCACCTGCATTCACTAGCAGCATGGGCTAGTGCAGCCCACTGCTTTCTAAACTCATACTGAGCCCTGCAAAGACACGACACTGACGAGCCACAACACTGCCCAGATCCCTCACTGAAATCACTTCAACCAAGCAGACCCAAAACCACACTTGCAGGTTATATCTCCCTCCACAACTAGAGCACTACACCCTGCAAAATCCCAATACAGTAGTACACCCTCCAGAACCACCTCTATACCCTCCCCGATCCCAACATAGCACTATACCCTCCGGAACCCCTTCTACACCTGCCCCGATCACAATACAGCACTACACCCTCCAGAACCCCCTCTACACCCTTATCACAATACAGCACTACACCCTCCAGAACCCCCTCTACACCCTGATCCCAATACAGCACTACACCCTCCAGAACCCCCTCTACACCCTAATCCCAATACAGCACTACACCCTCGCAGAGAGGCAGCTGCAAGGTTGATCTCTTTTCCAGCACTTCTTACGTGAATCTAACTTCTAACTTCAACTTGCATGATCTGAGGCGTGCGTTACTTCAACTTCACCTGGTAACTGAATTCATAAAAAGGTGCTTCTCAACATACTTTTACTGACTTTCAACTAGTTGTACTCTCTGTGGTTGAAATAGGGTTATATGTATCTATAGCAGCTTGCCCATTCACAACCCTATCATTTCCTCACTCCCTGGACCCTTCCCCCCCCCCCCCCTCTTCCCCTGGTCTCCTCATCCCATGATCCCTTCAACCCCTGGACCCCTCACCCCTTCATCCCATGGTCCCCTCACCCCCTTAACCCCTGGTCTCCTCACCCCCTCAACCCCTCAATCCCTCATGCCCTCATGGGGGAGTGGGGGGTCAGGGGGACCAGGGGAGTGGGGGAGTTGGGGGAGTGGGTGAGTGGGGGACAGGTGAGTGGGGGGTGTGGGGGGGCAGGGGGAATGTGGGGGACCAGGGGACCTCACCCCCTGGTCCCCCCTCACCTGTCGCTGCAGAGCTTGACCCTGGGTGACTCTGTGTTGGGGTTCTCCCACTCTATCTGCTGGCAATGTGTGTAGTAGTAGAGCACGTGCAGGGCCTCGGGCTCCCACGACACGGGCCCATGCTTGAAGTGCAGCTGGAAGGCCCCCCCGCTGCCACTCCGAGCTCCCAGCTGCTGCAGGAAGAACATGGCGTTGATGACCAGGGAGCCTGAGAGGGAGGGAGCACAGGGTGAGCACAGGCAGGAAGATACTGTTCATTTACACCAGTTCCGAGCACACTTCACTGGACCCAGTTCTCAGATTCCAGTGGTTCTGAAACCCAGGCATGTGTGCCACTGCTAATATCAACAGCTGAATTTAAACATGTCATCTGAACTTAATGATCGAGTTTGTATTTTAGAATCAGAAGTGTTCAGTTATCCAAGATGACAACATTCTAGATTTCATGATTTCATTATTTAAAACAGATGTTGACAAATGCATTTTTAATAACTCATGGGCTTTATGAATAGTACCCGATGGAAGCCAGACCACCACCCGGCTCTGTGACCCTGAAGGGAATCTTTGGTGCTGGAATCTGACTTTGCATTGCAGCTTGATCCATTCCTTGTTTTACTATGAGCTTAATAAAACACATCTCAGCTTGTTTCCTACACAGTGGGGCTAATCAAGCACATATTAAAATCACTAAGCAACAGGACTCTTATTTCCATCCCTGTGGTATACAGAATAACAGAAAAGAATCTGAAAACATCTGGAGTCCCAGAGGTGGGAGTGTTTGGATCACCGATAGAGTCGAAGGGAGGGTCCGGTATGGTTTAGGAGAGAGGTAACCTTTAAGAGGAGAGTCGATCCTCTCCAGCGTCTGCTATGAAGTCATGCTTTCCTGCAGATGTTCGGAACAAAGACTATTTGCAGCCCTGCTGCTGAGAAGATCAGCAGGCTGGAGTACCTGTGTGTTCTTCCTGTGAATGAGCTGAGTGTGAAACTAAACCAGACCACATCCCCGCATTGTGCTGAAACTGCAGACCACAATGCTCTTCAAAACAGGAGGCGAGTGACGTGATCGGAGCAACCACACACACACACAGCCTGCTAAGGGTACAGTGGGAGGGGAATTCTTTTTAAAAAAATCACCCAAAAGCTCACAAGGGGATTTTGTTTGAATTCTTGACTCGCTGCATTTCACTTGATTTCGAGTGAGACACCACAGAAAGCTTCTGCTCTCAGAAGAGAGCTTTAATTTCTGCTCGGCAGCGTTTGTGATGATGACTTTTGGAAAATTCTTTTTGCTTAGGGACACATGGGCTGGATGAGCGATGACTGGCGAGTGATTCACCCCAAAGACAACAGAGGCTGTCCTCCAGCTTCAGTCATTACTTATCTAGACTGAAGACAGCCAGACCCACTCCCAGCCTACTGATCCTGAATCTTGAACTATGAAGTTCAATTCTTACTCAATAAAGATCCTCAGAAACCTGTGAACAATCTAGCGCTGAATGTTTTTAAAAGTTTAGAATTAGTTTCCATCAGACCTAGAATAATGCTTTACAAACTATAAATAGCCTACAATTCATTTAGATATTACTGTGGTGCTATCCTGATAGCGGCTGGGATGAAGTTACATCTGACACCATCGCTGTCCTGCTAAAGCCTCACATTCATCACTCATAATGAATTAATATGACGCATTGCTATTGCTGGTGCCGAGTCTATTCTGGAGAACGCTAGCCCAGTTTAGGATGAATTCCTGAGAGGTTTGGGATTCAACAGAAACACACCTGGAATGCATCTTTAATAAGGTTTGCTTGAATTCAATTGTAAGCAGCACGTACTGCAGTGTCTAGAGCAGAAACTCAAAGACTGTAAAGAGTTACTAGAATCACAAACACAAGCACCGAATGGGATTCAGGGGCTCTTAGCTATTCTTCAGTCATTTGTTCCAGTTTTATAACATTTAGACTAACAGGTGCTTTATTCTCTTTCCAGAAAAAAAGAGAAATGATGCTAATGTCAATGATGCTCTGGGCTTTGTGAATGTCCTATCTATTCTTTAATTGTAAGTCAAGTCCCCGTTGAAAGAGAGGGGCTACATGCACTGCGCTGTCTAGTTGAGCAGATTGAGAGCACCTACTGAGCTCTGCCACGCTGCCCACGGACGTGGTGAGGAGGTTCTGCAGCTCTGCAGGTCTGAAGAGGGCCCGGGAGCCAGGCTGGCCCAGCGTGTGGATACTCAGGTAGGAGGGCAGTGAGGGAACGCCTGGGGAGAGAGAGCAGAGACACAGGGAAGGAAGGGGTTAATGGAGGGCCATACAGCAATCAAGCCCAAGGGATGGAGAGGGTGGCTCTGAAACATAACTGATAGCTTTAGTGTTTATGATTGAAGGTTTGTTTCATTATGATCTGCACTGTACCTTCACCAAGCAACCCCTGCAAACCAAGATGCAATAACACAACAGCGTCTCCACCGCAGACAGACAGACAGACAAATGGGAAGCCGAGTGAACACTGTGACAGCTGCATTAGAACACAGAGAGGGCTGCCGGCATGGGGTGGAGGAGGGGTGTTGTAACACATTGTCTGTATTAACTTTAATTTAGACACAGTGACTTATTTTGAATCATTTTTCTTCCTTCCCACTTAAAAATTTCCCCAGGTTTTCAAAGAAACACATCAATAAGAGGCTTCTCTTTTTTCTTATTCTGTTGCAATATTTAGTCTGTGCTGCCTACAGAAGTTTCAGAGTGCTGTTCAAAACCATTGCAAAGATATTTAAAAAGCAATTTAAACATGATCTGAATGACGTGAGTCTAGGGTGTTAATATCAGTCTCCCTGTGTCCAGGGAAGCTTGCTGGGTGTTCAACCTTCCTTGGCTTTGTTACAGTGTTTCCAGATAGATCTACTGCAAACTGCACCATACATACTGGGGGTGCCAGGTTCATAACGAAGAAGGGGCAAAACTAAATCTGTTTAATTAAACTTTACAGAGCTTTTCTCAAACACAAGAGCTCCCAATTTAGTAACCAAAAGAGAATGCATTAAAAACAAAACCTGTTCAGGTAGTGGCTGACATCTCTGCGCTAGTAAACTGAAACGTGTTTACACTTGCCCCACTGAACACGCACTACCTCTTCCTCAACTGGGCTTTACACTTAACCCTGCGAAGTTTAACAACAGTCCCCTGATTTATTTATGTGTTACTGATTTCAGGATGGAGGGGGTCAAATGGGTGACTCACAAAGTCAGAGGTATTTGAGCAGAGGTTGAAAGTCACATTGTCTGCAAATGGTTGTTGTAGCCGCTGAAGAGAGAGGGCATCTGATCTTTCCATTGAAGATGGGTGACAATTAAGAACAGACATTGAGAGGAAGTTGCGTCCGCTTCCTGCAGCGCTCTGCTGCCTGTACAGGTGGAGGGGGATGGGGGTGGGTGGCATTCAGACAGAGAGGAACGCTTCAGCATCCTGCTCATGTATGATGGGAATCAGTCAAACTGCTGTCAAAAGTACCAGCTCCAAATGTGATCAGACTCAGAACTACCCAGATCACAGGAATACAAGCAATTACACCACAGCGTGTTATCAAACTGCACATCTCACACAGGGACACAAGCTCAGACACTTAGCGTTAACACACTCGTCATGTAAGTACTGGAATGAATACTGCAATACCAAAGTGCTAATACAGTCGTAGCAGCATAACACTGTGAGCTTAATAAGACACACCTGAACTTGTTACCTATACACTGAGGCTAATTAAGCTTGTATTAAAACCTGGAATGGGTGAAACTGCTATACAATGGGAGTCATATTTCAATCCCTGCATATACATACTGCAATAAATGCTGCACTTTGATAATACAGCATTATACTGTAACTTTATAAACAGGACTATGATCAGAAGTGCCACAGTCAATGGATAGAGTTTTGGAGTTTTGATTTCATCCAGGCAGTAGACTCACACAGACACAGATGAGAAAAATATACAGGCACACACACACACACACACACACACACACACACACACACACACACACACGTCACTGCGGTCACATGCAGGAAGCTCTGAAGCCTAAGCAATCAGAAAGTGGTAAAATGAATCCTATTCATTTAATTGTGCTGGAATAAAAAGCCCTGCTGAAAACGGATGAAGTCAGCGAAATCCACTGGGCAGCCAGTCGGGTGTGAGAGAGACCTCTGCCTCCACCAGCCCCGACAGTCCAGAACAAAACAGCAGCTCCATTGTTCCGCACATGAGCCGGGCTTAACCACTTTCAAAGCACCTTTCACCTACTGAGCTGAGGCAGCATTGTTTTAGTGAAACAGCTCAACTCAGCATCAACTTGGGGGTAGGATGAGGATTCAATTTACTGACAGCCAGGCAGGCAGGCAGGCAGGCAGACGGGCAGTGTGAGTAAGTGGAGGACAGGGAGTAGAGAGAGATCCAGGTTCAAAGCCAGTGATTAAAGCAGTTAGCAAGTTAATTTGGCAACAAAATCTCAAAGATGATATCCTGGTAAAATATGTCATATTAAATGTAAATCCACTAAAGAAACTGCTATGCACTGTTACGTGTCTGGTTTCCATAGCCCTTTGTACAGCACAGAATCCTCTAGTAAAAGTCAGTGCTAGCTCTATCAATAAACTGAACCTGACAAACCTCTGGGGAACTCGTCAAGATCTAATAATGACAGCAATTAAACCTGATTTGGCATGACTCCCCCAGATCGGACCTGCGTACCCCCACTTCAACCCTGATTCAGTGTATGTGGCTCCCCTTGCAGTCAGCTGCACCCTCGCAGGCAGGGATGTCGCATGTACACGCACGTACACACACACACACACACAGAGCAGCTGGGACACTCCTAGACTCCTCTATAGAGTTGTCAGGAACTGTGCTTCGCCGCAGGGATCAGAGTCAAACCTGTTTGATGAGAACCAGCTGAGGAGGAAACAAGCCCACTGCAGGTGCAGGCAGTGTGTTACTTCTATCGTAAGATCCTGGAACCTACTCCTCTTTCTACAGAACCTTCCCTGGACACGTGGGCAAGAACGACAGAAAGTCAAACTGTGCCACCAGTGGAAAGTTGTGGAGGTTTCTGAACTGCATTAAATCAATCAACCTAAAGTTGAAGCTCAATTCACATAAATCTCTTTGCAGACCTGTATTAAATACAAGTGTTTAGATAAGAGGGTATATGAATGAAAATGTGCATGGTTACCAAGAACCTGTAATGCGTTTCTACTTTTGCAATAGGAAGCACATACTGTTCAGGTTCACTTGCCAAAATGTAACCCTAGTATGCATGTTTTTACTCTTGCAAACTAAGCCGGCTTAATTCGGCTTTATTTTCGTGAAATGTATGTCAAAACACTTGTGAGACAGACAATAGACACTGCCTGCAAATCCATTCAGCACATTAATCACCATACGGTCACAACACTGCTCACAGGAAACACAGGTCAGTCAGGGCAGGGGGGAGTCGAGAGGTCCCGGAGGGGATCAGAGGAGAGGTGGGCTGGATAAGAACTTGCACTGCAGTTTCTTCAAGAGTGATCCATCTCTGAGGCTGAGTCAGCAGCAGCCTGAGGCTGCACTGTCAGGTATCGTGGGCTGAACAGAACAACCCGTCTGTGTTTCAGCTGCGTGCTGCGAAACTCAATCAACCCAATCAGTAAACTACCCTCTTGTCTGATGTGAAACTTTGTGTTACAGTCACAAAGTGTAATATGACAAATATTACAGTTTTTTTTTGTTTAGTTTTTGTTTTCACCTGCACATTGCTATTAACAAGGTGCAGGTCTGCAGTGCCTGCCCTGTCACACACCCTCCCCGCTTCCACAGACCATGATTCTGTTACTGTTGGCTTGTTCTGTCATGCACCAACTTTTCCTTACTTCTCAGATGCACCAAATATACCATCTTGAACACTTATGTCATTTCCCATTTATTGGTTCTAGGAAATGCTATGCTATTTAAAAAAAGCAAACCATTTCTGAACCACATGGCATTTGGAAACACCTCTAAATTCTTAGAATTTCAGATTAACAAAAACATCTCAGGCAAGTCTGCCAGTCCTCCTAAAATGCAGCCGTGTATTAATAGTGAAACAACACCAGCACCCCAAGGTTTACAAGCACAAGGAGATCTGCCCAAACCGACAGACTGAGGAGAGGGGCTGCGCGGGGACCGATTGCTTCTCTTACCGTAAGCATTCTTCCCACAGGATAGATGTTGGTAGGGCTGGAAGAGCCCCCACAGCTCTGCATCATTGTTGAGAACGTGCTCCAGGGCTTTCTCATCCAGGCTCCCTCCAGACTGAGCGGAGAGCAGCCGGCCCCACACCTCCTCCAGCAGGCTCTCCAGAGCGGCCGCCAGGTAGATCGCAGCGTGCTCGTGTATCCGGGGAGCCACCTTGCTGTCCACCAGCCAGCGGAACATGCGCCCCACCGAGAACTGCAGCCCACATAGGGCGCTCTGCCCTGTGGAGAACGGCTCCACAGCGCTCATATTGTAGAGGGACAGCGCCCGCACCCCGGCGGCCACGCAGGCCTCTGACAGCGTCCAGGACAGGGTGAGCTTGGCCGCGCTCTGGACCACCAGCTTGGTGCACTTGGCGCATGGGAGGCTCAGACGCTGGGCTTCCCTGGCGATTCGAAGTAGGGCTCGGCCCAGGCAGGTGGAGAGCTGGCGGAGGAGGCCGGCGGTGGCGCAGGGAGAAGAGACGCCCTCCTTGATCGAGGAACTCGGCTGGCACTTCCTCATCACTCTCATCATCTCCTCCTCGCTCCAGGGCACATAGTCCAGAGGCGGCAGCTTGGGGCACAGATCCAGCCCCTCCAGGCCCTCGGGATCCTCGGACCGGCACTTGTGGCAGCCGTTGTTGCTGCTGCTGCTGTCCCGGCCGAAGCTCATGTCTCCTGGGATGGTCCACAAGCTGCCACCTTGACAGGTGGGAGGGTCCAGGCTGGTGGGGGACAGGGACAGGACAGAGGACCTGCAAGACCCTGCCAACCCTCCATAGCCCGAGTCCAGAGTTAGATCCTCAAAGTTCTTACCCAGGGACTTGTGCTTGGATGACATATCCATCAGGAATCCCGGACCCTGAGACTTGCAAATTCCAGCCATAACCCAAACACTGAACTCGTTGGAAACTTCTTCTTGTTTTTATTTTTTGTTGATTAAATATCACCTAGAAGGAAAAAAAGGAAAAGAATATTGGTTTTATAATATATCTTCTGTGCCGAGTTTCACCTGATTGGAAAGTAACATTTATTTTGTAAGCGTCACAGTCACGCAGCGTTAACTAACAGCAGACACCTGCACTGGACTTTCCCCTGTTCTCATAATCACGTCATTCGATAAGCTTGGAATTACAAAAAAAAATAAAAAGACTGATGGAGAAGTTAAATTAAAAGCATTATCGTCTGAACTGATGGGAAAAAACAACGGTAAAACTGCCTATTTCCTCTTATAGTTCTGCCAAATGCTTCTTTAAAGCATTCAGCATAAACGTGTGACCTTTTACTTCCTAATACTGAAAACAGCACGTAAAGCAACATCCTTGTAGCCTGTGTTTCACCACACAGATCAATCTCATCACTTATATACCATGTACTCTGTCCCTTGCAAGTCATCATTCAGTTTTAGGCTTTTAAATGTGTATTTACTGCAAACAGAGCTGTTTGGAAGCCAGAAACAAACATGTGCATTTCCAGTTCATTATAAAGTACTGTGTTTATTATTTAAAACTGAGGCAAATCATTGCTGAACATATCCCTGTAATAATTCTAATACTTATTTTAGTTAAAAAACAAAAAACAAAACCAGTGTTCTTTTATTGTAGGGATGGCACACTGATAACATACAGAACTTGGCTTGATTAGCCAATAATCTGCCACAGTTGTTTTTTTAGATAGGTTTACAGCACTGGGTGGGAATCACCTAGATAACCCCCCTGGTTATCCCAGGGTTACCCAGAATGAAATACGTGAAATCCATTGTAACTCTTACAAACATCTCCAGCTTATATCTGACGGCTAGCTACAGGCTGATCAAATCAACCCTCGAAGAAGTATCATTCTTGCACCACAAGATTTCAGCGGGCAGATCATTAGCCTACAGCTCCAATGTGGCTAGCATTTTATTAAAAACCACACACGGGACCCTGGTTCACACTAACTTTTTTGTTCTGGATTTAAACAGCGGCATTGGCACTGCATGCAGTACGTTAAATAAGGCAAGCTAAGCAACCTGAAACTGAAGCCCCGGTACCTGGTGTGAGATATTGCTGGCAGCGTATATATGTGACAAGCCCGTGCCTGTGTGCAGACTCCCATTCAGCTCTTGTTACGAGCCAATTTGTATGCAAATCATTCCATGTATGGGATAGCAGAATAAACTCGCTCCCGTAGAGAACACTGTTCACAGCAAAACTTCCTTATAATAATAATAATAATAATAATAATAATAATAATAATAATAACATATGTAAGCATTCTCGGACTAAACATGTGCACAAACACGCATATTATAAGAAACGTCGACCTTCCTTATAAACTTGAATCCATCATTTGGACAATTGCTATTTCATTGTTTTGGTGTATTTTTAACCAGCAGTGAGCACGTCTGGAATGGATCTCATCGCGCGTTTGGTTCCACTGCAGCCCTGCTGTGCCGCAGTTATCTAACAACACAACAATGAACACAGGCAAATTAAAAATGAAAACAGCAAGCATGTGTGACCTGGGACGGTAGCATTTACCAGGGTAATAATAGCTGAACTAATAATAAACAAACAGCCCTTACTTACCAAGGAGAAATGACCATTGTTGACCATGGGAAAGTGGAGTGATTTACAGAGAATGTATTAATGCTTTCCGAGGTATCGTTCTCGCATTGAAATGCGTCGATCCAAACAGTCCTTCAATCGACCCTGTGTGTGTTGCTCGCGTCTGACAGTGACAGTGTGCTTTAAAGTTTCAAAGTACGTTACAGCTCACTGCAGCAGTGCGGAGCACAGGCGAGGCGGAGCCATGCAGCTCTACTGTGACTGCCTCTCTGAGCCAATTCGGTGAAACAAGTTCATTCCCATCCGCCAGCAAACATATCAGTCCTGACCTGTGCCCTCCCGCTAAGGAAACCTCAGTTCAGTCAACTGTCCAGTGTACGGTAATGTCGAATGTGAAGAGGAAATATTACGAAGTACGATTAGACCTGGCGCTGGTTTGTTTTTCTCGCGGTAGTGGTGTTATTTTGTGGTACAGTTGTAAATGTATACGATTTTGTGAGTCAACTAGTATGTCTTGATATGTGCAGTCGACAGGCACAGCATTTACAGCGTACCATTTATTTATTTTTTTGCCGTTAAACGAGTATGCCTACCACATTCTGATGATGTACCACATTCTGACGATGCACCACTTTGTGGCCCTGCACGAGCGATCTAGATTGGGAGCCTCGTGCTGTATTGTAATTGTGACAGGACACTGTCCCGAGTCTGCAGCCCATGCAAGTGTAGTCCTCAGGGTTTAGAGACAGACAAAATTCAACTTTCTTTCTTTCTTTCTTTCTTTCTTAAATAGTAATGTTTTAAATACATGTACAAAGATGCATATACATTAAAAACAAAACAAGAAACACTCTATATCCAAAGGTTATTCTATTGTATATTTATTATGGAGTATACATGCATGCTGTACACATTCATCAGCATACTGCCACAAGCAGCAATTACAGAAACACAGCAGGCTGTGCAAGCGCTAAGAACTTCAAGTCAAAATCCAGTTGGCCTTCAGTATATACAGTGAAAAGGTATGTTGTGCTGGGTATTCCATGAAGCTTTAAACTGAGAGAAAGAGAGCACACAAACAATACAAAGGTTACATGTCTGATAAGTAGAATGCTATTATTATTATTGTTATTATTATTATTATTATTATTATTATTATTATTATTATTATGAACCCTAATTGTGCACAGGGAAACCAGCAGGTTTATAAAGTCACGTTCCTTTCTACAACTGCAATGCATCCTGTTTTAAATATGATTTACAGAGGTAGGGCAGGGGGCTGGATTCAGTAGGGATTCAAGGAAATGCATGCACATGGATTAGGGAGTGGATAACATGTTGAAAACAGAAAGTACTGATTAGAGGAGAAACTTCAGAATGGAGCAAGGTAACCAGTGGAGTACCACAGGGATCAATATTCGGTCCTCTGCTCTTCCTACTCTACATTAATGACTTAGATTCAAAGAGGAGATTAAATGTTTAAGAGATACAAATGGCAAAATCGTAGAGGAAGAAAAAAAAATAGCAAATATGTTAAATGATTACTTTTCACAAGTTTTTACAAAGGAAGATACTGACAACATGCCCCACATGTCATCCAGTTCCTATCCAGTTTTAAATAACTTTAGCATAACTGAGGCAGAAGTGTTAAAGGGACTAGGAGCTCTTAAAATAAACAAATCCCCTGGGCCGGATGAGATCCTCCCAGTAGTACTCAAAGAAATGAAAGAAGTAATTTACAAACCGCTAACCAAGATCATGCAGCAGTCTCTTGACACAGGGGTGGTACCGACAGACTGGAAAATTGCAAACGTAATACCGATCCACAAAAAGGGAAACAAAACTGAACCAGGTAACTACAGACCAGTAAGCCTGACTTCTATTATATGCAAACTTATGGAAACTATAATAAGAGCCAAAATGGAAAATTACCTATATGGTAACAGGGTACTGGGAGACAGTCAACATGGTTTTAGGAAAGGGAGATCGTGCCTAACTAACTTGCTTGATTTTTTTGAGGATGCAACATCGATAATGGATAATTGCAAAGCATATGACATGGTTTATTTAGATTTCCAGAAAGCTTTTGACAAAGTCCCGCACAAAAGATTAATTCTCAAACTGAACGCAGTTGGGATTCAAGGAAACACATGTACATGGATTAGGGAGTGGTTAACATGTAGAAAACAGAAAGTACTGATTAGAGGAAAAACCTCAGAATGGAGTGTGGTAACCAGCGGTGTACCACAGGGATCAGTATTAGGTCCTCTGCTATTCCTAATCTACATTAATGATTTAGATTCTGGTATAGTAAGCAAACTTGTTAAATTTGCAGACGACACAAAAATAGGAGGAGTGGCAAACACTGTTGCAGCAGCAAAGGTCATTCAAAATGATCTAGACAAGATTCAGAACTGGGCAGACACATGGCAAATGACATTTAATAGAGAAAAGTGTAAGGTACTGCACGCAGGAAATAAAAATGTACATTATAAATATCATATGGGAGATATTGAAATTGGAGAAGGAATCTATGAAAAAGACCTAGGAGTTTTTGTTGACTCAGAAATGTCTTCATCTAGGCAATGTGGGGAAGCTATAAAAAAGGCTAACAAGATACTCGGATACATTGTGAAAAGTGTTGAATTTAAATCAAGGGAAGTAATGTTAAAACTGTACAATGCACTTGTAAGACCTCATCTTGAATATTGTGTGCAGTTCTGGTCACCTCGCTATAAAAAAGATATTGCTGCTCTAGAAAGAGTGCAAAGAAGAGCGACCAGAATTATTCCGGGCTTAAAAGGCATGTCATATGCAGACAGGCTAAAAGAATTGAATCTGTTCAGTCTTGAACAAAGAAGACTACGTGGCGACCTAATTCAAGCATTCAAAATTCTAAAAGGTATGGATAGTGTCGACGCAAGGGACTTTTTCAGCCTGAAAAAAGAAACAAGGACCAGGGGTCACAAATGGAGATTAGAAAAAGGGGCATTCAGAACAGAAAATAGGAGACACTTTTTTACACAGAGAATTGTGAGGGTCTGGAATCAACTCCCCAGTAATGTTGTTGCAGCTGACACCCTAGGATCCTTCAAGAAGCTGCTTGATGAGATTTTGGGATCAATAAGCTACTAACAACCAAACGAGCAAGATGGGCCGAATGGCCTCCTCTCGTTTGTAAACTTTCTTATGTTCTTATGTTCTTATGTTCTTATAGTAAGCAAATGTTAAATTTGCAGACGACACAAAAAATAGGAGGAGTGGCAAACACCTTTACAACAGCAAAAGTCATTCAAAATTATTTAGACAGCATTTAGAACAGGGCAGACACATGGCAAATTACATTTAATAGAGAAAAGTGTAAGGTACTGCAAGCAGGCAATACAAATGTGCATTATATATACCCTATGGGAGATACTGAAATTGAAGAAAGAAGATCTAAGAGTTTATGTGGACTCAGAAATGTCTTCATCTAGACAATGTGAGGAAGCTTTTAAAAAAGGCCAACAAAATGCTTGTATACAGTTGTGGCAAAGTGGTTGGTAAGGGGAACAGATGTCGCGGTGATGCGGTGCAGGAGTGATGAACAGACAACAGTGATTCAGTGAATAAGTGCTTTATTGCTCTTTTCCAGGTCTGGCGACCGTCAAAAATAATAAATCCCCGCCAATACACAACAATGTGTAAAGCACGGGGATAATGAAAACAAGGGCACAGTCCTGAACAAAAACAACGGTACGGTCACCAGTCCTGCGTGATCGAAAACGTGCAGGTGCTCAGTGCAGTGGTGCTCCGGATAGTGCTCTCCTTTCAACAGCTCCGGAGACATGCGTTAACTGTCTAGTGCTGAATACAAAAACAGACAGTTACACGGACAGACACAACAATACAAAACACGAACACAATCCACTCTGAGAGCTCCTCTCTCAGTCCTTCTCTCTCTCCACTCGTTTAACCCAAACGAAGGAGAAGATCAGCGTTACCCTGGCCCCTATATGTAATCCCGCATGATATCTAGGTAAACGTTTGCAGCTGCCTTATTACTTGCAGCTGCCTCTCGTTTACCTTTCAAATCAATACGGTCTTACAACAGAGTCGCGCTTCTTTCCAGGCTGACCCACTTCCTTGACCCGAAAACGAACTGTCAGGCCAGCTCTTCCAGATACTTCTCCTCTCGTTCTTTAGCGCCCTCACAGGTCGGGAGGAAGATTCATCACCAGAACTCATCTTTCCGTCACAACAGTATATAGTGAAAAGTGTTGAATTTAAATCAAGGGAAGTAATGTTGAAACTGTACAATGCATTAGTAAGACCTCATCTAGAATATTGTGTTCAGTTCTGGTCACTTCGCTACAAAAAGGATATTGCTGCTCTAGAAAGAGTGCAAAGAAGAGCGAGAATTATTCTGGGTTTGTCATATAAAGACAGGCTAAAATAATTGAATCTGTTCAGTCTTGCACAAAGAAGGCTACACGGCAATTTGATTCAAGCATTCAGAATTCTAAAAGGCATCGACAATGTCGACCCAAGGGACTTTTTCGACCTGAAAAAAGAAACAAGGATCAGGGGTCACAAATGGAGATTAGACAAAGGGGCATTCAGAACAGAAAATAGGAGGCAATTTTTTACACAGAGAATTGTGAGGGTCTGGAACCAACTCCCCAGTAATGTTGTTGAAGCTGACACCCTGGGATCGTTCAAAAAGCTGCTTGATGAGATTGTGGGATCAATAAGCTACTAACAACCAAACGAGCAAGATGGGCCAAATGACCTCCTCTCTTTTGTAAACTTTTTTTATGTTCTTATGAAATGATTGGTATACAAACGATTATTCACTGGTTCAGTGTTACACACTGGGGTTGTGTTCAGTGTTACACACTGGGGTTGTGCTCAGTGTTACACACTGGGGTTGTGTTCAGTGTTATACTCTGGGGTTGTGTTCAGTGTTACACGCTGGGGTTGTGTTCAATGTTACTCACTGGGGGTGTGCTCAGTTTTACACACTGGGGTTGTGTTCAGTGTTACGCACTGAGGTTGTGTTCAGTGTTACACACTGGGGTTGTGTTCAGTGTTACACACTGGGGTTGTGTTCAGTGTTACGCACTGAGGTTGTGTTCAGTGTTACGCACTGGGGTTGTGTTCAGTGTTATGCACTGGGGTTGTGTTCAGTGTTGCTCACTGGGGTTGTGTTCAGTGTTGCTCACTGGGGTTGTGTTCAGTGTTATATACACTGGGGTGTGCTCAGTGTTACACACTGGGGTTGTGTTCAATGTTACACACTGGGGTTGTGTTCAGTGTTACACACTGGGGTTGTGTTCAGGTCCGGGTGAGGTGAAGGATGTCTGTTTCCAATATTGCATTTACATGTTTGTTCTAAAGGTAAAACTTAAAAGAAACTGGTCCTGATTGGGCTACCCTGGGTTTTACTAACCGCTGTCAGCTGTGCGGTGTGTCGTCTTGCTCTTTCTATTACAGTGACACACAGCAACACCCCCAAGCAAAACTGCCTCAATGAATCGTGTTGTGATCTGTTTATGAGTTTATGATTATAAAAAGGTATTTGATCTTTTTACAGGCTGCTTATTGGTTGCTGTACCGTTCTTTGTATTTGGTTTTCTCAGTGTGTCACTACTAGGGCATGTCTATTGAATTATATAAGCTCAGTATCAGAGTACGAAGTCCATTCGTATTAATTATCATTGGAAATTGCCTGCGATTGCAGTTAATATCACTTAAATTGCCTCGACTTTTTGTGATTGATCAATGCATGATCTCCCTTTCCATCTTGTCTGAATCTTGACATACCAGAGATTAATGTGATCTGCTAGTATAATGATTAGTGCTCTGCTAGTACAATGATTAAAGTGATCTGCTGGTATAATGATTAGTGCTCTGCTAGTACAATGATTAGTGCCCTGCTAGTATAATGATTAAAGTGCTCCGCTAGTATAATAATTAGTGCCCTACTAGTATAATGATTAGTGATCTGCTAGTATAATTATTAGTGCTCTGCTAGTATAATAATTAGTGCCATGCTAGTATAATGGTTAGTGATCTGCTAGTATAATGACTAGTGTTCTGCTAATATAATGATTAGTGATCTGCTAGTATAATGATTAGTGCTCTGCTAGTATAATGATTAGTGATCTGCTAGTATAATGACTAGTGTTCTGCTAGTATGATTAGTGCTCTGCTAGTATAATGATTAAAGTGATCTGCCAGTATAATGATTAAAGTGCTCTGCTAGTATAATGATTAGTGCCCTGCTAGTATGATTAGTACTCTGCTAGTATAATGATTAGTGCTCTGCTAGTATAATGATTAAAGTGAGCTGCTAGTATAATGAGTTTACGTGATAGCCATACGGCCCTATCAATCTAGTTAGATCTGTGTTCAAAGTTAACATTATTTGAATCACCACCTTTAATGTGGCATGACCTAACATTCATCATCATCATCTTTGAAATAAACAAAAATAAGAGAATTATGCTTTTATAAAAGTGAGACGTGACGTCAGAGCAACTCATCCCTTCTTCTGTAATCCTGATGTAACCAGTGTCTGTTAGTCAGAGGTCACCAGTCACACTTCAGGTGTTTTTTATTCTTGCGAGAAGCGCTTGTGTGTAATACAGGTAACCACGTGTTTTACCTGCGAGATATTAAAACCATGTGCTGAACAGCTGCGTTCCAGATACCATAGGCCTAGCTTACACTGGGGCGCGGTGTGCAGGGCTTCTCGTTTTCTCAAACAGCAAAATAACCTTTGTGCCTTGTGCAAATACATACAGACATCAATAATAACAGAATACATTACCAAGAACGGTTTACAAAATTAATATACCAAATGAATCGCCATATAGGCCTATTACTGATTCTAAATGATTGTTTAAATATACAGCAAAGATTGTATCTGTTTAAACTGCATCTGTTTATCAATGTTCCAAAAACTCACTCTTGCTCACATTTTACTATACAGTTTAAACTAATAAATAAAGAATTACCACTATAGGAACATGATCCTATTCATTGTAGTAATGCTGAGTTCGTACAGGAACACGTTTAAAGTCTGGAGCTTGGTGTTCGTTACATTATCGTCGATACACTGTGGTTCGAGGTTCAAGCTACACCTGCATATTTAACGTGGATGGAAGCTGAAAATACTTTTTACTTTGAGTACCCTTTATTATACCAATACAGTACTGCCATCATTTAAATAGCAAAACTGTATTTATCTGAAGTATTTCAATTGTGGCGAAACCTCAGCGTTTCTAGAAATATATTTCAAGAGCAATTCTCATCCCTCTTGTTAAATCTGCATTATGCCAGCCTCGCTGTAGCACTCAACGCTGCCTCAGGGGCCGGCTGTAATACAGGCTTCTGATCCTGGATCCCGGCTCTGATCCGAGTGGAGCTTAAGTGTGCTTCGAATAAATGCATGGCTTTGTAATTCCATGACACAGAAGCGACTGAATAATGCAGCTATTTGCCACAGTCATCACTCAGGACAGCACTGTGCCAGCAATGTTGTTTTGAATGATTGCCGCAGGAATGTCTTTGGATCTTTTAATTAGACATTTACGGGGATGCAATGTTTTGTTATATTTGTTTGTAGCATATTTTATTATTTCAGACACAATAATCGGCTTCAGAAACTGTCGGGCGAATTATAAATTAAGGGGACTGCGCCTTAAAACCTCTGCTGCGTAAATCCGCATGAGTAACACAAGCAGCGGGTTCTCTTTCTGCTTCCTAGGGCGATTTACTTGTCACTGGTTAACGTTATTCATCGCCAGTAATTGTTCTGCAATTCACCCCGAGCTGGCACTCAGGCAGGGGTGCTCTTTAAATTAGCAGCCCGGACATTCTCTCACAAGACAGCCGGCCCGGGTTTTTGAGTGAAGGGTCCCCTTCGCGTGGACAACGAGACTGCCGATTGATTATGTGGGTGCATTATTGATTATGCGTTGTGGTTCAGGAATGCGTGCCTGTGATTGGGGAGCGCGCAGGACAGATCGAAATGTCAGGCTGGCAGAGGGAGGGGCTGGGTGACGAGTGTGTTTTGAAGCTGTGGGAGAGAACCTAGTTTTTTTTTTAATTGCGGAGTCAGACTGCAGCAGACTGTTAGCTTTATGTGTGTTACGTGACTCTATTCAACCCTTTGACGTATCATGTGTTTCTTATTATTTATAGCATTATTCAGCGGCGGCTTGTCTTTGTTGACAGGCACAAATCACAAGAGTTATTACCTCCCCCACTCAATGGCTAACGTACTAAAAGCAAATGCACTTTGCTCAGCTGATTGCATATATGCCTCAGCTGAGAGCATTTTAATGCATTCAAATAACAGACTGCAGTCGCTGTGTAAAATATACCCCGATCAATTAAAAAGCATTAGCACTGTAAACAACACACAATGTACAGAATTGCGGATCCAAGTTTTTATAATGAATTCGCAATTCAAACCACGCAGTATTTAATTCTACACGTCACATCGCCGTGGATCATTCCCTATAAAGACACGAATACAATTTCACAAAATCATATATTCAAAACGAACAAGGCAGCGTGTCATGTCGAGCCAAGAAATTGACAGTTTTATCCATTGAAAGAGATGTAACCTTGTCTTATTTAGTTGAAAGAAGGCAACATGGCCAACAATAGTTTGTTTACAGCGCTGCCTTCCATTTTCTGAACTGTTTACCCTCTTTCTGCAGAATCTCCAGTGCTAGTGTTATTCTGCCGTTGAAAGTCTTTCTTCTTGGGATCTTACTGTAAAACGTGTTTTCCTCGCTTCGTATAATATCAGACTCAACTAACATTATTACTGAACAAATTAATATCGCACACATGCTTACTGCTCCAAAATCCAGTAGGTGCCTCATCAAGCTATGGTTACCATAGAAACGCCTTCAGAAAGGGACTCCACGGCGTGGTGAGTTGCCATGGTAACAGGCAGCTTTGTGAGGCACTCAAGGTTTGTGCGTCACGCGGCAGTGCTTCCTTGTTCCATCTTTGTGGCGTTGCGTTTTCCCTTAAACATCATGAATAGCAGTTTTAATTCCAACTCAACATCAAGCATTGCAAACACACCCACAACAGCGAGTTGTTTTTTGCAATATGCATGTAACCAGGTAGGATACATTCATCTCCTTCTCTGAGACAGTGACTGATTTTTAATAACGTCTTGCTATTTAGCTAATTGATCAGCTTTCTTCTGGAAAAACTCGTTTAGTTTTCCAACATAATCTGGATGCCGTGTCTGAAGATACCCACGCCTTGGCTTTCGTGAGCCAGTACTTCACAACAAATGACACAAGAGGACGCGGAAAACTAAAACTAATACAAGATGTTAATTGCGAGTGATTGTTTTGTTTGTTTGTTTGAGCTGCAAGTAGGATTTTTCCCGTTTTGCATCCATTTTAACCAAATCCCTAGTAACCGCACATAAAATGTCACCATATATTTTATTTAAAGCAGAAGACTAGTGATAAAACAATACATTGTTTACATAATTACTGCTAATGTCTTGTATGCAAATTATGTTTATTTTGAATATAAGCATTAGAAGTTGTATAGTGAAACTAAGTCTTGAACAAAGAAGACTAGGTGGTGACCTAATTCAAGCTTTCAAAATTCTAAAAGGTATTGACAGGGTCGACCCAAGGGACATCTTCAGCCTGAAAAAAGAAACAAGGACCAGGGGTCACAAATGGAGATTAGACAAAGGGGCATTCAGAACAGAAAATAGGAGGCACTTTTTTACACAGAGAATTGTGAGGGTCTGGAATCAACTCCCCAGTAATGTTGTTGAAGCTGACACTCTGGGATCCTTCAAGAAGCTGCTTGATGAGATTCTGGGATCAGTAATCTACTAACAACCAAACGAGCAAGATGGGCCGAATGGCCTCCTCTCGTTTGTAAACTTTCTTATGTTCTTCAAGACCTAATACAGTTGAATTTGCAATATAACATGTTGAAAAGTTATCATTGCGCAAGTATTGAGAAATTATTACACCATCGCACATACAGCCTCTTTAGAATTAGAAAAGGAGGAGGTTGCACGCCACTGCCCTCTAGTGGCCTTTAATTGCAAATACAACTACAGTAAATGCCCGTTTTGGAGATCAAGTTCTACAATCTGAAGATTACAATGCAGAAACTGCCTGTTCATTACTCATGAGCTGTTGTACTGTTATTAAGACACAAACGCCCACACGAAGCCAAATCATTTTATTATTATAATTTTTTGTTTATTGAAAAACACTGAAATAACAAACACATCTTGAATATGACAGCATCATGTTCCACAGCTGACAGCACCGCTACTGTTGTGAGACTCGCGGGTTCTGGCCGCATTCTGTTCGAATTCGACAGAAACTGGATCTGCAGATCTCTAGAAAGAGGAAGGGATGCATTGAACAGCGTCAGGCGGTGCTTACAAAAACACGCTGATGGAATTTAAAAATGGTTTGTTTTTACTTAACCAAACTCTATTTCCAGAGCAATGCGATTCACTTTTGACTGTTGCCTCTGGAGCACTACACACCGTAGGTCTGTCAAGCGATTTAAAAAATAAATAATTGCGATTATAATCTTATTTAATTTGATACAATTACTGCATCCGTCTAATTTAAATTGTATTATTATTATTATTATTATTATTATTATTATTATTAGTACCATCATCATCATCATTCAAAAAAACAACCCAGTATAAAAACTCTGTTTCGCTATTTCTGGATTGTGGATCCTATTTGTTGGTCTTTCTTTATAGTTTTATATTTATTTACAATCCAGCATTATTGTTAAATTGTTTGAACCAACTGCCAAATCACAATGGAGTCAGTTTATTATTTACCTTACTGCATTTACAATTATCAGCTTCCTTCAGTTTCCTTCACTTACAAACTGATGTTTTTCATTGGCGTTTAAAAAAATAGTAATGCTAATTTTAAATGATCTTTTATTAATAACGTGAAATTGCCTAAATAAAACAAAACATTCATTAAGTAAGGGTTATCTCCTCCATAATTGTAAATAACATCGTTTAAAAATATACTGAACAAAAATATAAACACAACATGTAAAGTGTTGGTCCCATGTTTCATGAGCTGAAATAAAAGATCCCAGAAATTTTCCATACGCACAAAAAGCTTATTTCTCTCAAATTTTGTGCACAAATTTGTTTACATCCCTGTTAGTGAGCATTTCTCCTTTGCCAAGATAATCCATCCACCTGACAGGTGTGGCACATCAAGAAGCTGATTAAACAGCATGATCATTACACAGGTGCACCTTGTGCTGGGGTCAATAAAAGGCCACTCTAAAATGTGCAGTTTTGTCACACAACACAATGCCACAGATGTTTCAAATTATGAGGTAGAGTGCAATTGGCATGCTGACTGCAGGAATGCGCACCAGAGCTGTTGCCAGAGAATTGAATGTTCATTTCTCTACCATAAGCTGCAACCAGCCTCACAACCGCAGACTATGTGTAACCACGCCAGCCCAGGACCTCCACATCCAGCTTCTTCATCTGCGGGATCGTCTGAGACCAGCCACTCGGAAAGCTGATGAAACTGTGGGTTTGTACAACCGAAGAATTTCTGCACAAACTGTCAGAAACCGTTTCAGGGAAGCTCATCTGCGTGCTTGTCGTCCTCACTGCAGTTCAGCGTCGTAACTGACCTCAGTGGGCAAATGCTCACCTTCGATGGCCACTGGCACGCTGGAGAAGTGTGCTCTTCATCTGCCACCATCACCTCATGTTTCAGCATGATAATGCACGGCCCCATGTCGCAAGGATCTGTACACAATTCCTGGAAGCTGAAAATGTCCCAGTTCTTCCATGGCCTGCATACTCGCCAGACATTTCACCCACTGAGCATGTTTGGGATGCTCTGGATCGACGTGTACGACAGCGTGTTCCAGTTCCCGCCAATATCCAGCAACTTCTCACAGCCATTGAAGAGGAGTGGGACCACATTCCACAGGCCACAATCAACAGCCTCATCAACTCTATGCAAAGGAGATGTGTCGCGCTGCGTGAGGCAAATGGTGGTCACACCAGATACTGACTGGTTTTCTGATTCACACCCCTACCTTTTTTTTTTTTTAAGATATCTGTGACCAACAGATGCATATCTGTATTTCCAGTCATGTGAAATCCATAGATTAGGGCCTAATGAATTTATTTCAATTGACTGATTTCCTTATATGATCTGTACCTCAGTAAAATCTTTGAAATTGTTGCATGTTGCGTTTATTTTTTTGTTTAGTGTAAATGTGGTTATTGAAATCAAACCAAGCTGCAATGTTAACGGGTCTGCAGTGGGTAGCTGTCCAGCAGCACTGGTTACAATATCGTACTTCACTTGATTCTTGGGTTTGCAGCGATCCTGAATTTCTAAGAGTCCTCTGTCCAAACAGACGGGTTTCATTTGTTGTTGTATTGTTGTTGTCTGTAGCAGAAAAACTACAAGACTGTAATCTGAGAAGTGAAAGCGTGTTTAGCACGCGGGGGGTACAGCACTTGTGTGATACTGGCACTCACTTTGACAGATACAATTAAACCTCTTTCCAGCCAATTAACTGTCAGAGTGTTTATTAAAAAGTGAAACAAGCCAATTAACTAAGACTTCTTCCTCCTTCAGCGAATACTGTGCAGAACGAAGGCGGGATGGCGAGTTTAGCCAGGGCGATGTCTTGTTTCATGCGGCGGTTTAGTGCTGTTGCTACAATCGGCAGCGTGGGTAAAGCGATCATCCCCGTTGTTTTAGGAATGTATAGTTAAAAAAATATTTGAGCTTGTTTTGTCATTGTCATTTTTCCATGATTAAATTAAGAAACTGAGATGGATTAATGACACTAATAACACCTTTAAAGGCAGGCAGAGTGCTCCGAAATAAGTAGAAAACCTCAAACCCTAATATCCGTTCTGGTATATTTAGACAAAGTGTGATACATCCTGGGTTATTTCAGACAGCGGTCAGCCGAAAGGCTCGAGCTGCAGCCCTCTGAACTACACTGTTGTTATGATGTGCTGACAACTCACACAGATCAATTCTATCTGTCTTGTCAACCTGCTTAAGATTGCGTTATTGCTGAATGTGATTTTATAATTAATATCACACAACATATACAGATAATAACATCAGATAATATTATACAGATAATAACATCACTTTTCAAATTTAAATTTCATCGATTAGGATGTAGAACTAAGTATAATTCCAAAATTCTCTAATAGTATCTTATTCAGAAAAACAAATCTCTTAACGAAACTTTTGTATTTAAATAAACATAATCATTGCCTCATATTTCTCTTCCATTTTTATCTATCTCTCTATCTATCTATCTATATATATATATATATATATATATATATATATATTATATACACACACACACAGTGCCATGAAAAAGTATTTGCCCCGTCTGATTTTCTGCATTTTTGCACTTTTTCACATTGAATTTGTTCAGATCCTTTTGTGGGTTGCAGTAGTATATAGAGAAGTCTGAGAGAAAAAATGACACCAAAGTTTGGTGCTTCTTTCATTTGTTTGGTGTGCAAGGTAATCAAATACGCAATTTCAGGTGTGAAAAAGTTATTGCCCTCCACTAGTTAACTCAACCCAATTAAAGGGATAATTAGAGTCAGCTGTTTGAATACTTTGGTTAACAATCAGGCCTGATTTGGGCCAACCCTGCCCAATATAAATCTGACTAACTTACCATCAGAGTGAAGTTGTCAGCACACAGTAATGAATCTTCCCAGGAGTGGACGTCCTGCCAAAATCTCTCCAACAGCAAGGTGTAAAATCGTCCAGGAAGTCACAAAGAAGCCTAGAACAACATCTAGGGATCTGCAGGCCTCTCTCGCCTCGGCTAAGGTCAGTGTTCATGACTCCATCATCAGAAAGACACGGGCAAAAATGGGATTCATGACAGAGTAGCAAGACGGAAACCACTGCTTACTAAGAAGAACATGAATGCTCATCTAAAGTTTGCCAAAAAGCACCTGGATGATCCTCAAGAGTTCTGGAACAATGTTCAATGGACAGATGAGTCAAAAGTGGAACTTTTTGGCCAACATGCTCTGTATCAGAGAATTCTACAGGAGAATGTCAGGCCATCCATCCGTGAGCTGAAGCTGAAGCGCAGCTGGGCCATGCAGCAAGACAATGATCCGAAACACACAAGCAAGTCTACATCAGAATGGTTCAAGAACAAGAAAGTTTAGAAAGTTTTGGAATGGCGTAGTCAAAATCCAGACCTAAACCCCATTGAGATGTTGTGGCAGGACCTGAAACGAGCAGTTTATGCTCGAAAACCCACAAATGTCACTGAGTTGAAGCAGTTCTGCATGAAGGAGTGGGCCAAAATTCCTCCACGGTGCTGTGAGAGACTGATCAATGACTACAGGAAGCGTTTGGTTGCAGTTATTGCTGCTAAAGGTGGCGTAACCAGTTATTGAGTCTAAGGGGGCGATTACTTTTTCACACGGGGGCATTGGGTGTTGCATTCTTAATAAATAAGTATCAGAATTTTGTGGTATTTGTTCACTCAGGGTCCCTTTTATCTAATATTAGATTTTGGTTGAAGAACTGATTACATTCAATGTCAAAAATATGCAAAAATTCAGTAAATCAGACAGGGTAAATACTTTTTCATGGTACTATGTGTGTGAGTGTGTCAATGTGTGTGTTATACAGCACCCTCTCATACACTGTAAAAATGCCATTGACAGACTCGATTTAATAAGAAAACACTGTAACATACTGACCTTCTTTGCAGCATTTCCTATAAGAAAGACACAAACGGAGGTGTTACTATTCATCAGCTTTATTGATTGATTTCACAACATGTCAGAGTCTTTGTAGAAGTAAGAGCCAGTGCATCTACTGAACTGCCACTTTGGAAATAAGTATCCTTTTGTTTTACTGGCAATACACTGCTGTGCACTAGATGGCGCTGGCATTTACTAACATAAAAGACCATTTGGCTGATCTAGCCTTTATTATATACGTCTATGGCAAGCTGATCTAGCCTACATTATATATGTCTATGGCAAGCTGGTCTAGGGCAAGCTGATCTAGCCTACCTTATATACGTCTATGGCAAGCTGATCTAGCCTACATTATATACGTCTATGGCGGCAACTAGAAGTGAAGATCTGCCCCAGAACAACCCTAAATAGGAAATTGAAGTGACGCATTCTCTAAACTGGAATTCCACGTAATGTCGTTGCAGTTCTGACGCGAGGTGTTTAAGGGACTTTTTCAGCCTGAAAAAAGAAACAAGGACCAGGGGTCACAAATGGAGTTTAGAAAAAGGGGCATTCAGAACAGAAAATAGGAGACACTTTTTTACACAGAGAATTGTGAGGGTCTGGAATCAACTCCCCAGTAATGTTGTTGAAGCTGACACCCTGGGATCCTTCAAGAAGCTGCTTGATGAGATTTTGGGATCAATAAGCTACTAACAACCAAACGAGCAAGATGGCCCGAATGGCCTCCTCTCGTTTGTAAACTTTCTTATGTTCTTATGTTCTTAATAATAACAGTCCTGGTGCTATTCTAGGGGAGACTGAGCGCAGAAGCACGTCGTGCGCACACCGGAGCTCCGTTTTCAAGGTGGTCCTGGGTCGTTAGGCTTCAGCCTTTACTTCTGTTTCGTCGTATAGTCTTGTTAAACTTCGTGTGCCGCCCTTCAGCTCTATTGACGAAAGCACACTGTCTGCAGGAGTTACAAACGCTTCTCTATAGAGCGGCGTGTGAGTGTTAGTTGTTCATGACGTCACTCGCGCGTCGCATTTCTCGATGAGCGGATACGAATGTGCTCATTTCTGACACCGGACACATTTCAAGCAGTTTGTTTAAATATTCACAAATCCATACTCACTGTTTGCAACTAGTTTGACTGAAAAAGGGGCAAGGAACAGGATGCCCGCGAAAACATATCTCAAGAAGTCCCAAGCGTTTGCTTCGAAGAAAACAACACAAAAACACAGCAATTAGCAAAACATTCATATAAATAAACAAACAAACAACAAAAGCGTCATAGCACTTTCCCTTGTTCAAAGTTTATGACGTATTATATTACAGTTATAGAATCTAATTTTTTTTCTTCAGTTTTGCTTTTATATAATTACATCAGCTTTTCAATAGACAATAGCACCTGTACTTCAATTGAAGAATGTAGATTGGTTTCTTTATATCATCCATCATATATCTATACAATCGGTTTAACTGTGTATTTCGGTATCGGTTGCCAAATTTTAACTAGGTATCAACAACCGTCCTGTTCTCTTACTGTTCGATGATTGAAAGAGATTGACCTCCCGGAGTTTGATGATCGCGTCCCCTTGCACCACAGCGCACCAGTAGACGCCGTGTTCTGCGCCGGTGAGCCCGCTCAGCTGAACGAGGAAGACCCCCCCTTGTCCCTGAGGTCCAGGAGCAGACCCTTGCCATGGTTTATGATCGCACGGCTCCCGTTAAGCGCGAATCCATCGCAGCACAGCGACGTGTTCTCCTTGCACCACACTTTGACTCTGTCCTTGTACTGGGAGCTGTAGTTGCATTTGATCTCGATTAGATTCAGCGTAGAATACACACCTACGGGAAATTCATTTATAACGCGTTAAAGGCAGTCGCATTTACCACCGTGCAAAGTTTGCGCTATTTGTTTCAGAAACAACAAAGACCCGACGAGCCTTTAACTTAACATCAGTGCTTTCGTTTTAGAAAAATACAAAACTTCTGTTAACTTAGCACGGTGGTGGTAATTATTTGCTTTAACAATAGTTTTTAGCACTAATAATTTTACAAAACCTAAAATAAAATACTGTACATCAATAAATTCCAAAACATCCCAAATTAGAGTTTTTATTAACATTTACGAATATGGACAACTGTTGTATTAATCTTTGTGGCAATGTTTGCATAGTGAAATTATACACACTCGCATTTAACAGGGCAACTAACTAAAAGTAATGAAGTCCGGTAAAACCGAACTGACAATGAAAGCGTGTAACCAGGAACCGAGATTTAATTACATTTTTTTTTAGTAAAAAAAAAAAAAAAAAAAAAAAAAAAAAGGCTAAAAACTCCACACATGCCAGATTAATTTAGATTTAAACATAATAAAAACATATTTAATAAGTTCCCAAAGTCTTAAATCAGATATGTATGTATTTATTTATTTATTTATTTAATCATTTATTTATTTATGTTTTGTGCTTCACGCTAATTTGGTTCTGCGTTTAAACATTCTAAAACAAAAAAGAGTATGGTATATAAAACAACACACACACACACACACACAAAAAAAAAAAAAAAAAAAAAAAAACAGGAACCAGCTGACAGGGATATGTAAAATCATATAGCTTGGTAAGCTTGTCCTCCCCAAGTATTTTAAATAACATTATCTTAGAGGCTTGCAGTGCAGTACCAGTACACACTCACACACACAGCTGTGACGGTCTTACCTGCGCAGAAAGTAAAGAGCAGTACGATGTATAAACCACCCATGTTGTGAAGTGGAGGCTCGCAGCGCCCCTGCTCCGTGCTGCTTCTACCGGTTTGTGCAGAAGTTGGTAAATTTAAACCATTAGATGTTCCGCTTCCCGTGGGCCGACATAATGCCACTGTCACCGTAGTTAAAAATAAGAGATACTATAAACCGCAGACTCTTTTCATTGGCCAATGTACTCCAATCTGAGCAAGATCTACAAATGAACAGGACTTCGCACAAAATATCTTAGATAAATCTTTATAAAAGACAAAAAAAAAAAAAAAAAAAAAGAAAAAAGGAAGTAAAATATTTATTAGAAGTGTTCTGAAACGACATATTATTATTATTATTATTATTATTATATTATTATTATTATTATTATTATTATTATTATATATTATTATTATAATTATCTTAGCAGACGCCCTTATCCAGGGTGTCTTACAAGTGTTATAAAATACCGCAGTGTAAAGTATCACAATGCAAAATATCACAGTACAAAGTATCACGTTACAGATAAGAGCAGTTGTAAAGTACAATAAAATCAGTAGCAAAAGATAAGGAGCACAACAGAGAATCCAGTAGATAATTGCATGTAAGAGCAGGTTCGACTGAGAGCAGTTACACTTCTATTAATATTTGCTTATACAAGTGAAGTCCAGTAAGTACGATGAATGTTTGAGAATGATTTCAAATGAAAGCAATTACCAAAAAAACGTGAATACAGATATCTATAAGAGTAAAATACAAAATTCAGAAAATAGTTAATAATAATTAAAAGCAGTAGTAGAATACGGCAAGTATGGAGCAGTTCAGTGCAAGTACAAGCTGATGAAATACTGGTACAGTTGGGTGCCATATGGTCCAGTATAGTGGAAAGTTGTGAGGTTTACAGATGCTGTCTGAGCAGGTGTGTCTTGAGGAGGCGCTGGAAGGGGGTCAGGGGCTGAGCAGTCCTGAAATCCGTGGGCAGGTCGTTCCACCACTGAGGGGTGAGGGTGGAGGGAGCCTCTCCGCTTCTAATTTATTCCATGCTTTATTTTAGGTTAGCACTCGCTATCTAAGGATTCAGGTTTGCACCCGCTATCTACTCCTTCCTCTAGGGACGCTGTGCACAGTCTTGAAGGCCAAACTCCTTTTCATCAAACCAGACAACCCCCTTTTACTTGTTTTCTCTACTAACAACTGTTCTCATAGCCCAGGCTTCCGCCCTGTGAACTATGATACATATTACACAAAAACATGCAACATACAACTGTTATTTATAGTGAGGAAAAAAGGTGCAGATACAATTGGCAAAACTTCTTATTTTTACAGAAAGCAAAACAGATCAATTACACTGAACTAGTAAGACAACAGTGTGTCCTCACTGTGTGTGGTCAACGCTAGGGTTGGCCGTGCTCCGGTTTTAATAGCTCTGGCTCCGGAGCTGCTTTGGTAGCTCAGCTCCAGATCCAGGCTGGCTCCAGCAGCCCCTGCTCCAGCTCCAGGCTGGCTCCAGAGCTGATGCAGACCCCCTGCTCCAGATTCAGGCTGGCTCCAGAGCTGATGCAGACCCCCTGCTCCAGATTCAGGCGGGCTTCAGCAGCTCCTGCTCCAGCTCCAGAGCTGATGGAGACCCCCTGCTCCAGCTCCAGAGCTGATGGAGACCCCCTGCTCCAGATCCAGGCTGGCTCCAGAGCTGATGCAGACCTCCTGCTCCAGATTCAGGCTGGCTCCAGAGAAGATGGAGACTCCCTGCTCCAGCTCTAGAGCTGACAGAGATCCACCCTGCTCCAGATCCAGGCTGGCTCCAGAGCTGATGCAGACCCCCTGCTCCAGATTCAGGCTGGCTCCAGAGAAGATGGAGACTCCCTGCTCCAGCTCTAGAGCTGACAGAGATCCACCCTGCTCCAGATCCAGGCTGGCTCCAGAGCTGATGCAGACCCCCTGATGAATAGGCTAGGTACAAACTTGGTTCCTAATGTGTTTGAAGCAAATCTGTTATTCACAAATAAGTCAAAATAGTCTCTGTTTTCACCTTTCAAAGTACCATTGACCAAGAACCAAAACCACTGATGCAATAATGACGCCTCCTTATATCAACAAAAATATTATGTATATTAAAGTACATCTTCACTTGCATGTAGGTACTTCATATTCTAATTTATTCTGTTCATTCAAGTCTTTGAACTGAATAATTCAGGAAGGAATTCGTTTTGAATAGTAGGAAATAGCGGAGCTGCGGCAGAAACTCCGCTAGCTCTGGAGCTCAGCTCCGAAAACTGGCAAGCTCCACTCCGGCTCCAGGCTTCGCTCCAGCTCCAGGCTCCACCCCACTCCGGCTGCAGGCTCTGCTCCGGATCATGGCCAACCCTAGTTTTGTACAGCATGTTTTTCAAAGACTAGGCTTCAATAATGATATACTGTTGTGCACATGCCTGCTTATAATGACTGGAATACACACAGAGATACCAAAGTGGAAGGATTAGTTACATTCATATACTTTGCATTGTTCCACTCTTTAGAACCCGAGAGTGGCGTACATAACAGGTTCTGTTACATCAGGGTCAGGAAGTGCACGCTCTCCTCTTCCTTCAGGAGAGGGCGCTGTTGTAACTTGCACAGCTGAGTAAGTAACACCGACCTCATTGTCCAAGGAAATCTAGGAAAGAAAAGACTGGGCATATCATTACTTAGTGATATGTAACTTCAAAGCACAGGCCAATGCTTTATTCATCACATTGCTGATGTTATTATTTTTGTTTTATTTTATGAACACAGGTCTAGGAAGTTGTTTTATAACAAAACCTAAAAAGGCTGTTTCTCCACTGATCTACCTAATTGCAATACTAGCCACCACAATGTATAGATAGCGACACCCGGTGGCACTGAATTGAATAGCAAGAGTCCCGAGGCAGAGTTGTGTGCCTAAGAAACGTCAGTCCAGTAGACAAAGGTTTCCAAGGGACTGACGTGTGCTCTGTACAGTTTAGTACAGAAAGATTTCTGTTATACCGTAGGCAGCAGTGTGACTTCTGCAATGTGACACAACAGAAAAAGAAGAAGTTTTTTGCGGAACGTCTGCATTTCACAAGGGTAGCAAAAGAGGAACCTGCGTTCTGGTTCCTTCCTTCAAGCTGAAACCAGACACATGTATTTTAAGAACAGGCGCTTGTGCTCACAAAGAAACCTTCCCCATAGTATAGACCTGCTTTAACTCTGTTCTTTGCGGGTCGGCAGCATTACTTCTGTACGTTTTTCAGAAACTTTTGTTTAAAGCATTTGTATAATATGCATATAATCAAAAGCAGTATCCTAAACTAACTGATTTTATCATGTTTACAGTGACGAATATTACCAGTCACAGGAACACTGATAAGAAACCAAACTCTATGTCAGCACTTCACTTTTTTTTTTTTTGTTGCTGATTCCAGCACGAAGAGAAACGCGCACTTAACTGAAAGTCATTGTGTTTCAGTCATCGCTTCGTCTGCTTTTAATACCCAGACAAAAACACCACCCTGGGCATTTTATCCTTTTTTTCATCCTTATAGGTATGGACCTTTAGTGCTGGAGGACAACACAGATCTGAATGGCTCCACTGCAGACCCGCTGGTGCCCTATCAGCCACAGGGGTCGCTGGTGCACGGTGAACCGTGGATTCCCCTGCCAGCCTAATCCCTCCCTATCCGGGCGGCACTCGGCCAATTGTGTGCCGTCTCCTAGGAACCCCCAGTCACGGTTGGCAATGACATAGCCTGAATTTGAACCTGATATCTCCAGGCTATAGGGCGCATCCTGCACTCCACGCGGAGCGCCTTTACTGGATACGCCACTCTGGAGCCCTTTATAGGTACGCATTTAACAACAAACCTGATCTGATTTTGGTGCCTTTTTCATTATTGTGTGGGAGGCTACTTTACATTTATTTATGCAAGGAATAATGCTCTTACCTCTGAAGACACCTTCTCTAATGGTGCTCTTACCTCTGAAGACACCTTCTCTAATGGTGCTCTTACTTCTGAAGACACCTTCTCTAATAGTGCTCTTACTTCTGAAGACACCTTCTCTAATGGTGCTCTTACCTCTGAAGACACCTTCTCTAATGGTGCTCTTACCTCTGAAGACACCTTCTCTAATGGTGCTCTTACCTCTGAAGACACCTTCTCTAATAGTGCTCTTACTTCTGAAGACACCTTCTCTAATAGTGCTCTTACCTCTGAAGACACCTTCTCTAATGGTGCTCTTACCTCTGAAGACACCTTCTCTAATGGTGCTCTTACTTCTGAATACACCTTCTCTAATAGTGCTCTTACCTCTGAAGACACCTTTGTTAATAGTGCTCTTACCTCTGAATACACCTTCTCTAATAGTGCTCTTACCTCTGAATACACCTTCTCTAATAGTGCTCTTACCTCTGAAGACACCTTCGTTAATAGTGCTCTTACCTCTGAATACACCTTCTCTAATAGTGCTCTTACCTCTGACAACACCCTCTCTAACAGTGCTCTTACGTCTGACAACACCCTCTTTAATAGTGGTCTTACCTCTGAAGACACCTTCTGAGTGCAGGTCTTCTTCTCTTCTCCTGGAATTGGGAAGCAGAAATCGGAATGTATTGAATAAACCTCACATTCAGCAGCGGGGGGAGAGACTGTAGCAGGCTGTACACGGCAACTTAATTTAATATTCAAAAGGTACTGATAGTGATATTGATGTCCAAATGACATTCCTGGGGTTTCTAAAAGATGCATGTTACCATTCAGTTTCAGTCACAATGGGCATGACAGCTAGTCGCACCGTTTCTGCTCAGCTGGCAGTAGCTTCCGTTTCCATGAATGCACAGATATCTTGCTGCACAATTCAGCACTCACTGTTCCCGAAGGAACCACAATCTAATACTTTCAAAAGCTTAGGCTAAGCAATGCGTCATCCCAATTGGAGGAGCAGTTTTTCACATACAATACAATTCACATTTCCATAGCGCCCATACATACAGACATATAAGGGGCATACACCTACCTCTGTTTTTTTTGCTGTTTGATTTTTTCTTAAACCAGACAGCAAACACTGCCAGCAGTAACAGGAGAAAAACCAGCAGAGTGATGGGGATGATGTATTCCAGCCTAAAACAAACAGATGAATAATCTTCAGCAAAAAAACAACAACCACAAAACATCTGTCCTGCTCATAAAATGTTCATAGTCGTGACGAAACGTCCTTCTCTACCACAAAGTCACTCTTAACATTGATCTTATTTAATGTTCATTGTGTTTGTAAACCCTGGAAGAAGCTACACGGTATATATTTACCTGTAGATATTTTCCTGTTCGGCTGAAATAAAAAATAAAAAAAAATAACAATTACAATGCGCACCGAACAAGTGGAAAGTATAGAAATGCTGATGCTGCTTCTGCAGGTTATCCACTCCCTAATTATCATTCAAAAAAGATAAGCTCTGCTTTGAACATTATAAAAAGAGTAACCAGAGTTTTCTGTGTGGCGCGCTACGCTACTGTATATAAGAACATAAGAACATAAGAACATAAGAAAGTTTACAAACGAGAGGAGGCCATTCGGCCCATCTTGCTCGTTTGGTTGTTAGTAGCTTATTGATCCCAAAATCTCATCAAGCAGCTTCTTGAAGGATCCCAGGGTGTCAGCTTCAACAACATTACTGGGGAGTTGATTCCAGACCCTCACAATTCTCTGTGTAAAAAAGTGTCTCCTATTTTCTGTTCTGAATGCCCCTTTTTCTAAACTCCATTTGTGACCCCTGGTCCTTGTTTCTTTTTTCAGGCTGAAAAAGTCCCTTGCGTCGACACTGTCAATACCTTTTAGAATTTTGAATGCTTGAATTAGGTCGCCACGTAGTCTTCTTTGTTCAAGACTGAACAGATTCAATTCTTTTAGCCTGTCTGCATATGACATGCCTTTTAAGCCCGGAATAATTCTGGTCGCTCTTCTTTGCACTCTTTCTAGAGCAGCAATATCTTTTTTATAGCGAGGTGACCAGAACTGCACACAATATTCAAGATGAGGTCTTACAAGTGCATTGTACAGTTTTAACATTACTTCCCTTGATTTAAATTCAACACTTTTCACAATGTATCCGAGCATCTTGTTAGCCTTTTTTATAGCTTCCCCACATTGCCTAGATGAAGACATTTCTGAGTCAACAAAAACTCCTAGGTCTTTTTCATAGATTCCTTCTCCAATTTCAATATCTCCCATATGATATTTATAATGTACATTTTTATTTCCTGCGTGCAGTACCTTACACTTTTCTCTATTAAATGTCATTTGCCATGTATCTGCCCAGTTCTGAATCTTGTCTAGATCATTTTGAATGACCTTTGCTGCTGCAACAGTGTTTGCCACTCCTCCTACTTTTGTGTCGTCTGCAAATTTAACAAGTTTGCTTACTATACCAGAATCTAAATCATTAATGTAGATTAGGAATAGCAGAGGACCTAATACTGATCCCTGTGGTACACCGCTGGTTACCACACTCCATTCTGAGGTTTTTCCTCTAATCAGTACTTTCTGTTTTCTACATGTTAACCACTCCCTAATCCATGTACATGTGTTTCCTTGAATCCCTACTGCGTTCAGTTTGAGAATTAATCTTTTGTGCGGGACTTTGTCAAAAGCTTTCTGGAAATCTAAATAAACCATGTCATATGCTTTGCAATTATCCATTATCGATGTTGCATCCTCAAAAAAATCAAGCAAGTTAGTTAGGCACGATCTCCCTTTCCTAAAACCATGTTGACTGTCTCCCAGTACCCTGTTACCATATAGGTAATTTTCCATTTTGGATCTTATTATAGTTTCCATAAGTTTGCATATAATAGAAGTCAGGCTTACTGGTCTGTAGTTACCTGGTTCAGTTTTGTTTCCCTTTTTGTGGATCGGTATTACGTTTGCAATTTTCCAGTCTGTCGGTACCACCCCTGTGTCAAGAGACTGCTGCATGATCTTGGTTAGCGGTTTGTAAATTACTTCTTTCATTTCTTTGAGTACTACTGGGAGGATCTCATCCGGCCCAGGGGATTTGTTTATTTTAAGAGCTCCTAGTCCCTTTAACACTTCTGCCTCAGTTATGCTAAAGTTATTTAAAACTGGATAGGAACTGGATGACATGTGGGGCATGTTGTCAGTATCTTCCTTTGTAAAAACTTGTGAAAAGTAATCATTTAACATATTTGCTATTTTTTTTTCTTCCTCTACGATTTTGCCATTTGTATCTCTTAAACATTTAATCTCCTCTTTGAATGTTCTCTTGCTGTTGTAATATTGGAAAAACATTTTGGAATTGGTTTTAGCTCCCTTAGCAATGTTCATTTCTATTTCTCTCTTGGCCTTTCTAACTTCCTTTTTGACTTGCATTTGCAGTTCTGTGTACTCTTTCTGTGTACTTTCTTTTTGGTCCTTTTTTAATGCTCTGTAAAGTGCCTTTTTTCGCTGAATATTTTTTTTTAATTGATCTATTAAACCATTTTGGCAATTTAGTTTTACATTTAGATTTGTCTACTTTAGGGATATAATTGTTTTGCGCCTCTAGTACTACGTTTTTGAAGAACAACCATCCTTCTTCTGTGGGTGTTTTCTCTATTTTACTCCAATCTACTTCTGTTAGTCTCTGTTTCATACCTTCATAGTTTGCTTTTCTAAAATTGTAAACCTTAGCTTTAGTCTTTACTTTTGAGGATTTAAAAAACACTTCAAATGAGACCATGTTGTGGTCTGAGTTTGCCAGTGGTTCTCTGACCTCTGTTTTAGTTATTCTATCTTCGTTATTTGAAAAGACTAAATCAAGGCATGCCTCCCCTCTAGTGGGTGCCTTGACAAATTGTGTTAGGAAGCAGTCATTTGTCATTTCCACCATTTCTATTTCATCCTTCGCGCTACCCACCGGGTTTTCCCATTTTATTTGGGGGAAGTTGAAATCCCCCATTAGTATGGCTTCTCCTTTGCTACACACATTTCTAATGTCATTGTATAACAGATTATTGTGCTCACCGTCTGAATCTGGCGGTCTATAGCATGCTCCTATTATTATGCCTTTTGAATTTTTGTCTGTTATTCTGACCCATATTGATTCGGTTTTATTTTCTTTGTCCAGGTTTAACACCTGGGCTTCAAGACTGTTTCTTATGTATAGCGCTACCCCTCCTCCTCTTCTGTCCTGCCTGTCTTTCCTATACAGTGTATACCCACAAATATTATATTCGTCCCCATCACTCTCAGATAACCACGTTTCTGTAACACCTATCACATCATAGTTACCTGTTAGTGCAGTAGCTTCAAGTTCTAGAATTTTGTTTCTGATACTTCTAGCATTTAGATAAATGCTAGAAGATAGCATTTAGATAAATACATTTAATGGTTGTCTTACCTGAGTTGTTGTTCTTGTTTTGATGCGGTCTCCCTTCTGTTTTTTTGTTGATTTCTCCCCCCTTCCTTTCTAGTTTAAATGCTTTTATATCTTCGTGCACCAAGTCGCGTGATCCTAAAGGTGTTAAGTCACGATATATATCTATATATATATATATATTATAGATAGATTATATTATATTATATAATATATATCTTTGTCCCTTGGGGAACAAAATAAAATTTATTTAATAATCATACTTACTGTATGCATCGCAAGAACAGAACACACCGAAATGCAAAGCTTACCTTCATTAATAATAATTGAGACGTATGTGTACGCCATCGAATCGAGTCCAATCATTTCTATCCCACACCAGTAATGTCCATCTGGTATGACTTGTTTTATAGTAACGTCAATCTTTCCTTTTTTATCATCCTTCACTTCCACGATCTCTTTGCCCTTCCCGCTGCTGTCCGCAATAACAGTGCATGTTCGCCGGTAGTATCCGTGGCACCAGTACTTATTATAATCTATGTAAGCCATGTCATACGTGTATGGTATAACACCCTGCCGTCGTATTTCTGCCGAACCTGGACCTTCCTGGGCGAACGCTGCTGAAAGATAGGAAACGAGACACCGACAGACTTAACCATATTTATATATATATTATATATATATATTATATATATATATATATCATATATATATATATAGACAGACAGACAGACAGAGAGCTAGATACACACACTCTTATCCGTTTTGCCATTTCCCTTTTTTTTTTAATTTAAGACCAATACAATACATGTGTGTCTCTTTTCTCAGTCTTGATGTTAATATGTAAAATTTAGACACAGGTCAAAGCAATGTGTCTCAGATCGCAACCCTCACCTGCTTGAAAGTGTAGCAGCAGTAATAAGAAACACTTCAGATTCCAGAACTTGAGAAGAAACGTGCAGTGCTCCATTGCCTGTGCGCGGTAAGGTCTGACTGAAGAGACGTGAACTTCCCCTTTCTATCTGGGATCTGGTCTAAGCACGATGAAGAGCATGTTATAGTTTTAATCAGAGAATCGTGCGAAGGGTGTCATAACAACACTTCTGCGTGGGGCTATTCTGTTACAGTACAGACCAAGCTGCTAAACGGAGTACTAAGATGTGTTGAAAGAGCTATACACAAATCACAACAACAACAACAACAACAAAAAGGGACCTCAAACAAGTTTCGTTTTCTTGTAATTAAAACTAGACTGCATTGTAGCAAAAGCATTGGCACATCGAATTTCAGTTTAACCAGGCTACGCGTTTCACGTGTGGAGCACTGGAAGTTGGTTGCTTATTCCTAGCGTTCCGCATTTTCGGTTTTTATGTTAACACATTTTAGCGGCATTTGTTCCTGCATTCTGTACATAGCTAGCGGTAGGCCTATATATCATTAATGACTGGTTCCCAGCTAACAAAATGATGTTCCCAGAACATTATGAGACTGTTATTCTAAGGTTAGGAAAACATTATGAAGTAATGTACAAAGTGCATTTTTTTGGAAAGTTTTCGTAATGTTTTGAGAACATTCGCAACGAATGTTATGAAGTAACATTTACACTACTTTCAGGTCACATTGCCGAACAGACGAAAACAACACCAGATGACTCAGACTCCGGTAATGGGGTTGGAGCTCTTGAAAATAGTGTAGCTTGCCCAGGGGACGGCAGCAGCAGGGTTGGTAGGTGACGTAATCACATACAAAGGCATAACGATACACGCTGCTTGCAAAGGAGCTGGCTGTTTTGTACAGCAGTATCGGCGCTGTGCTTCAGTGCGAAAGGTGCCCGCCTGTGTGTAGAGTGCATCGTCCTGTGTGATGTGCCTGCCTGCGGGAACCGAGGTTCGCTACAATACACTCATTACTAGACACAGGGGCGTAGCTAGGAATGGAAATGTAGGTGGACGGACAAATACCTAAGATCTGACGTCACATGAAATAGTTTACATTACAAACCTGATTTAAATCCATTAAAACGGAATACATAAAATATCTGAGCAGCGCAAAGTATCCTTAAAATGCCTTCTCACATAACCTACAAAAACAGAAGGATTTAAAGAGGCTGTCTGTCTAAAAATGACATTCCCAATTTATAGTGACGTAGGTTATCAGTTAATCATATGGACTTTTCATACTCGTAACTTTTACAGTATGTCATTGTCTAATATGAATTAAATGGAATGGAAATCGAATTTGAAAGCATCACATGTACTATCTGAAACATATAGAATGTGAAGCTGTTTATTACTTCAGAATTGCATCTACTGTACCTTTATATCACGTGACACCCACCTTATTTGGCACAATTTCACTTCAATACAGCACAATCTATAAATCTATAAAAATGACATCACTTAGGAGCCTGTGTTTCTCAGAAATAATCAGTATAAAGGGCAGAGATAGTTTTCCACAACATGTCAGGAGTGTTAGTGGTCTTTTCAAGGGCTGCTTTACAATGAATGCATTTCTAATTCTTTTGAATAGGTTTGAGCTCATTCTTTTTAAAAACGTTCATTGCAAAACCTCCACTCATTGAAGTATTTATTGTCATGCTATCTTTCCTTTTGTTTTATCTGTCAGGTAAGGACCTGGATATCCCTGAGAAGAATGGAGAGTGTCTCTGTAGGGCTGTGACCGATGAAGAGGAGAAGACTGCTATTCTGAATGAAGTTCACGCAGGACACTGGGATCAAGAGGATGATGGAAAATCAATCAGCGATTTTACTGGGAAGGGATTGTAAAGGATGTGGAGCACTGGTACTTTAACTTTTTTTTTTTCTTGCTGCTTTTCAATTCCTGATTTAAGTATTATTTGTTTCATCATTACTGTTTCCCTTAAGATCCAGAATTATGAAGCATGCCAGAGATGTGAAAGGGTGAAGACTGTTGCCCCAGAACTGAAGCCAATCAAAGTTGTTTCTCCGGGTACAGGATCAGTGAGTATTACATCATTATACTTTTATAGTGAGGTCAGACAAAGAAGGGAAAAACATACGGGATTTAAACAGTCTGTAATATCCAGAAAACTGAGTGCTTAGTCTGGTAACAAGCTTTCTTGCTAGCCACTTAAACAGACTGTAAGCATGTGCTAGCAAAACAATCATTTGACAACAGGTTGCAGCTTACAGACTAATTAGAGCAAATGTCACACTGTCACATGACACCCATCTGTAAAGTGATTAAGTAAACATCCCAGTCGTCCACTAGGGGGGAATCTGCTGTATGCTTTGTAAAGATAGGTGCATCAGGACAATCTCCCGTACAAACTGATACAAAACCCAATGACAGCAATGACTGCCCTAAAAGCATTAACTGGCAATTAATCTAAAAAAGTTTCCATAAAGTTGTTATCTAAAAACATGTTCTGGGTGACAGAACTACATTTAGGTAGCGGTACAGAAGAAAACGTGGAGAATACTGCATGCTAAAAGAGTCTTCATTGGACACTGTTTAGGCGATATACTGCTGTCTTACAAGGAAATAGTATACAGAGGAAAACACGTGGTGTCGTTCCTATTTGTCTAATTGAACTTGTTAATGTCATGCATTGATAGAGAGCTTTATTATACATACTATTGACCAAATCCTTCTTAATTGCTGATATAGTTTTAATTTGTTTTAGGTGTTGATCTCATTGGACCATTCCAGTCTTCGAAGGGAGGACACCACTTTGCTTGACGTACTGATTTCTTCACGAAGTGGACCGGGGCCATCATCCCCATCAAAGACAAATCAGCTGCTTGCAGGACCTCTGAGTATAGAGGAGTGATTTGCAGAGCTGCACGTGGGTAAGTATGATAAGTAAAGGTGTAACAGATTTATTATTTAGGTTTTTTGTTAATTTTATACTAAGCATTCTAGCTTAGTATATTATACTACCAGTAACATGTGGTAATGTCTATCAAGCAGCATTACTACAATATACAGCTACTTACGTACAGTATGTACAAAAGGGCATCATTGGTAATAGTATGGAGGACCAAAACGGTCAAAATTAAATGAAGAAATACGAAATCATGAAATAATGAAATAATGAAATCGTGAAATAAATAATTAAATACATACATTTATGGAGAAATCTACACCTATATAAAATATACCAAATTATGAAATATTTTGCATTATAATATTAAATAATGGCCTTTTTCATTTCATAATTACATTTTTCCAAATTACTTTTTTCACAACGGCGCTTTTCATTTCATAATGACGCATTTCATAATGACGTTTTTCATAATGATGTATTTCAGAATCACGTTTTTCAAAACTGTGTCTCAATCAAAGCAAGTGGGCAGTATCTAGCCACCGATTGGATAATCCTTTGTGATCGATTTCCTTGGCCTTGGCATCACGCCAGCGCTGACAAGGGATCAAGCGGATTGGCTGAGCTAAGTACCAATGTGTATCTTTGTTACATTTTTCTCGAAAATTGAATTCTCAGAATACAATCGTTAACATAGCATTCGTTTACATAGAGACGAATGTGGGTTTTTATGGCCGTTAATTTGGTACACTAGTATTAGCATCTAAACATATCTGAATATTTTGATGCATTGAAAAACTGCCCCGGTGAAATTAGGCTGATATTGGATATTCCATATTCACACAAAGCACTGATATTTCACCCAATGAAAGATGACATGCTAACGAGTAATTTAAGCCATGTCTCGTTGATTTGCGAGTTAGCAATCTCTAGTTAAGAACACGGAAAATAAGCGTACATATTCACTATTCATTGTACAGTAGGTTACGAGATATAATGGTTCATAGCTCCTACATAACAACTCGCAATGCAATACCATTTCACCTCATGAAAGATGGCATCAACAAACATGCCATTTCTATAAAAATTCTCTACATTTTAGAAAACCTTTTGTTTGTTTAGTTATAGGAAAATCGTTGCGTTGCAAAGCAAAACCTGGCTCTTCTTCTTCTTCTTCTTGGTAGTATTATTGTTGTTGTTGGTGATGATGCTTTTCTTGCTGTTCTTGTTCTTATCCCCATTCTTGTTTTGTATAAAAATTAAAACATATAGTACCCTAATCGTGTTTTGTCATTTGATACTACATATTCATGTGCTGTCCTATTTCTCTAACCTGATACTTGCAAGTTTTCTCACACTTTAACATTATAAACCACAGGAGGGATGCCCTGGCAGCTGCAGTTCTTTAATGGGGTGAAGCGAAACCAAAAGTGTGTATATATAATTATAATTGTGTATAATAGATCTTGACTGATCCTGACAAAAACATAAAACAGCTCTCTTTTGAGCAAGTGTGTGTGTGTGTCTATATATATATATATATATATATATATATATATATATATATATATATATATATATAGACACACATACACACACACACACAGTGGCTTGCAAAAGTATTCAGACCCCTGACCAATTCTCTCTTATTACTGAATTACAAATGGTACATTGAAATTTCGTTCTGTTCGCTATTTTATTTTAAAACACTGAAACTCAAAATCAGTTATTGTAAGGTGACATTGGTTTTATGTTGGGAAATATTTTAAAGAAAAATAAAAAAAAACTGAAATATCTTGCTTGCATAAGTATTCAACCCCCACACATTAATATTTGGTAGAGCCATCTTTCGCTGCAATAACAGCTTTAAGTCTTTTGGGGTAAGTATTTACCAGCTTTGCACAGTGTCGGATTGATTTTGGCCCATTCTTCTTGGCAGATTTGCTCCAGGTTGTTCAGGCTGGTTGGACGATGCTTGTGGACCGCAATTTTCAAATAGTGCCACAGCTTCTCAATGGGATTGAGATCAGGACTTTGACTGGGCCACTGTAGGACATTCACCTTTTTGTTCTTGAGCCACTCCAGTGTTGCTTTGGCCTTGTGCTTGGGATCATTGTCCTGCTGAAAGGTGAATTTCCTCCCAAGCTTCAGTTTTTTAGTGGACTGAAGGCATGGGCAGTGTTAGGTTTGCACCACATATAGCGCTTTGAGTTTTGGCCAAAAAGCTCTATCTTTGTCTCATCTGACCACAAAGCCTTTTCCCACATCGCAGCTGGGTCACTCTCATGCTTTCTGGCAAACTCCAGACGTGCTTTCAGATGGTACTTTTTGAGTAACAGCTTCTTTCTTGCCACCCTCCCATACAGGCCAGTGTTATGCAGAGCTCTTGATATGGTTGACTGGTGCACAATTACTCCACTCCCAGCCACTGAACTCTGTAGCTCCTTCAAAGTGATTGTTGGCCTCTCTGTGGCTTCTCTCACAAGTCTCCTCCTTGTTTGAGCGCTGAGTTTTGAGGGACAGCCTTTCTCTTGGCAGTGGGTGGTGTGATGCAGCTTCCACTTCCTGATTATTGATCCAACTGTGCTCAATGGGATATCCAAACACTTGGATATTATTTTGTACCCTTTCCCTAATCTATGCATTTGTATTACTTTATCTCTAACTTCTGTAGAATGCTCTTTGGTCTTCACTTTCCTTCAGATTCACAGCCTTACCAGTGATCCTTCAACAGTGGGGTTTTTTATCCAGAAAATGTGACAGCAACTTTAATGGTTCACAGGTGGAGGCCAATGGTAAGGTAATTGTGTCCTCGTTAGGGCAATTTCTTTCATCGGTGCAAACTGGGAGCTTCCACAGCACAGGGGTTGAATACTTATGCAAGCAAGAAATTTCAGTTTTTTATTTTTCTTAAAAATATTTCCCAACGTAAAACCAATGTCACCTTACAATAACTGATTCTGAGTTTCAGTGTTTAAAAATAAAATATCAAACAGAACGAAATTTCAATGTACCATTTGTAATTCAGTAATATGAGAAAATTGGTCATGGGTCTGAATACTTTCGCAAGCCACTGTGTATATATATATATATATATATATACACACTTTTGGTTTCGCTTCACCCCATTAAAGAACTGCAGCTGCCAGGGCATCCCTCCTGTGGTTTATAATGTTAAAGTGTGAGAAAACTTGCAAGTATCAGGTTAGAGAAATAGGACAGCACATGAATATGTAGTATCAAATGACAAAACACGATTAGGGTACTATATGTTTTAATTTTTATACAAAACAAGAATGGGGATAAGAACAAGAACAGCAAGAAAAGCATCATCACCAACAACAACAATAGTACTACCAGAAGAAGAAGAAGAAGAAGAAGAAGAAGAAGAAGAAGAAGAAGAAGAAGAAGAAGAAGAAGAAGAGCCAGGTTTTGCTTTGAAACGTGACGATTTCTCTATAACTAAACAAACAAAAGGTTTTCTAAAATGTAGAGAATTTTTATAGAAATGGCATGTTTGTTGATGCCATCTTTCATAAAACCGATGTCACCTTATAATAATTGATTCTGAGTTTGTGTTTAAAAATAAAATATCGAACAGAACGAAATTTCAATGTACCATTTGTAATTCAGTAATAGGAGAGAATTGGTCAGGGGTCTGAATACTTTTGCAAGCCACTGTGTGTGTGTGTGTGTGTGTGTGTGTGTGTGTGTGTATATATATATATATATATATATATATATATATATATATATATAGACACACACACACTTGCTCAAAAGAGAGCTGTTTTATGTTTTAGTCAGGATCAGTCAAGATCTATTATACACAATTATAATTATAAATTATAAATGTGGACCTGCCTATAGCGGTGACACTACGACACAATTATGTTGCTCCATATTATATATTGTACATACTGGAAGATAATACTGCAGTGTCAAATCACTCATTTAACCTCGCCAACAGGCGGCGCTATGCTCTTAGCGCTGCAGTATATTGGAGCTCTATCGCGCATGCTCCATTTCTCTCTGCCGCTTTGCTTTAATCGCTAGTGCCTCTCCTGGGTTTGACGTGTGGCTTGGGTGTGTGTGTGGTTTTAAATATATTGCTGTTTTAAATGAACATCTCCGCTGTCTGGTAAAACGAGAACGAAGATGGTTTTGGATTTGGACCTGTTTCGCACAGATAAAGGCGGAGACCCGGAGAAAGTGAGAGAAACGCAGGCGAAGAGATTTAAAGATGTGACTCTGGTGGACAGACTTGTGGAAGCGGACGGCGAGTGGAGGAAATGTGAGTATCGCTGTTCAAGTGTATCCCTGTAGTGCGTCCATGCTACTGCAACTCGCCCCCAGCTAGAGCCTTAAACACAATGCCTTGTCATTTGGACAGCTGTTGTCTGCTGTCGAGAACACGCTGTGTTAATTGTTGTGATCACTTCGATTGCTAAACTAAAATACCACCTGATACTTTTAATGTGCCTCATATATATAATTATTATACACGATGCAGAATTACCGGTAGGACACTGTGGCAAGCTCATTATTTAACAGGAAGTGGTTTTACCACGGCTCGAGTCTCATTGATTCGCGTCGAGTCTGATGCAATCCAGCTGCAATGTGCCGGTGAGAAGAAAAACAGGGAAATCCGTGTTACTGCAGCAATGCAGGGTGTAGACACGAGGAAACTCACGGGGCAGAACCTGGGTGTATCGGCCTGCGTTATCATTGGTCACTGCAATTAGAATCTAGTTTTACAAGGAATAATAATAATAATAATAATGCTGTCATTGTAACACTTACAAATAAAGACCTCTATCTTATTGATCACATTGGTGTATTGTTTTATATACACACAGTATGTGTGTGGATAAAGACAGTCCTTTTTTTAAAAAAAGCACAGTGGGCTGCTGTCATTTGAGCCTTTTTGTTTGGAAGACGGACACATCAGGGATTCATTATTCTACCCAGCATTGAAGTGAGTTGAATTGCGATGGCAGTACAGCTCCCCAGTCAGCTGTGCTTCACCAGGGATGACGGTTCCAGGCTGGTGTGCAGTGCTGCAGCACGCCTGTAGCTCGGAGTGCAGAGGTTCTGAACTCCTGGTCTGGCATGTGATTCCCTTGGTGTGTCTGCTGTTCAGTGTTAAACTTCCTTTAACACGATTATAAACGCTGACGCTAACCCGCTTCTTCACACACACTCCTCCACGTTCTCTTGTTACTGTGTGTGTGGTATCAATCCAGGGAAGGCAATAAGACTGCCATTGCAATGTGATCCATTTCTGGTTTTGCTGAGTTTAATCGGACACACCTGAGCTTGTTGCCTGTACACTGGGTGTAATCAAGCTTGTAGTAGAACCTGGGATGGGTGAACCTGCTGTGGAACAGGAGTCTTATGTCCACCCCTGGGGTCTGAATGGATGTTTTTTCTGCTTTGCAGGCAGGTTCCACGCGGACAACCTCAACAAAATAAAGAACCTGTGCAGCAAGACGATAGGAGAGAAAATGAAGGTGAGGCGGGCGGGCGGACGGGCAGGTGGAAATGTGCTGTTCAGTAGTGCCTGAAAGGGGGTGCTGCTTGAATGGGGTGATTTGGTCATGGAGTGGGGATCCAAGGAGCAGCTACTGTAACTGATCTCATTCGGGTCGTTCCGGCTCAAGCGGACCTAATCCTAGGCAGGTGTTTACTCAGGTTGTAGTTGATGCTCATGATTCATAAACCTCATGTGCTGGAGAAAAGGATTCCAGGGCAGGTGTGCTGTGTGCATGCAGAAGAGGAGCTGTGTGAACTCAGGCAGGTGTGGTGTGCAGAAGAGGAGCTGTGTAAACTCAGGCAGGTGTGGTGTGTGCAGAAGAGGAGCTGTGTAAACTCAGGCAGGTGTGATGTGTGCAGAAGAAGAGCTGTGTGAACTCGGGCAGGTGTGTGTGCAGAAGAGGAGCTGTGTGAACTCAGGCAGGTGTGTGTGCAGAAGAGGAGCTGTGTGAACTCAGGCAGGTGTGGTGTGTGCAGAAGAGGAGCTGTGTAAACTCAGGCAGGTGTGTGTGTGCAGAAGAGGAGCTGTGTAAACTCAGGCAGGTGTGGTGTGTGCAGAAGAGGAGCTGTGTAAACTCAGGCAGGTGTGTGTGTGTGTGCAGAAGAGGAGCTGTGTGAACTCAGGCAGGTGTGTGTGTGCAGAAGAGGAGCTGTGTGAACTCAGGCAGGTGTGGTGTGTGCAGAAGAGGAGCTGTGTGAACTCAGGCAGGTGTAGTGTGTGCAGAAGAAGAGCTGTGTGAACTCAGGCAGGTGTAGTGTGTGCAGAAGAGGAGCTGTGTAAACTCAGGCAGGTGTGGTGTGTGCAGAAGAGGAGCTGTGTAAACTCAGGCAGGTGTGGTGTGTGCAGAAGAGGAGCTGTGTAAACTCAGGCAGGTGTATGTGTGTGTGCAGAAGAGGAGCTGTGTAAACTCAGGCAGGTGTGTGTGTGTGCAGAAGAGGAGCTGTGTAAGCTCAGGCAGGTGTGGTGTGTGCAGAAGAGGAGCTGTGTAAACTCAGGCAGGTGTAGTGTGTGCAGAAGAGGAGCTGTGTGAACTCAGGCAGGTGTAGTGTGTGCAGAAGAGGAGCTGTGTAAGCTCAGGCAGGTGTGGTGTGTGCAGAAGAGGAGCTGTGTAAACTCAGGCAGGTGTACACATGCAGCAGAACAGCTGTGTAAATTTGTGTCCCCCACATGCGGCAACATAGGAGATAAAACAGTGACCTGAACAATTTCTAACTTCTTTAAGGGGTCTCCAGCAAACAAAAAATCTGAAAGGAAAGGTGACAAGCAATCCCCCATAGTCCATGTGATCTGGAATGACCTGTTAGCATTTCACTGACACTAAAGCAACCCTTGGAAAATATGTGTGCATGTGCAATTATAAAGATAGCCTTCACAGACAGTTAGTTCCACGTGGCTGCTTATTAGTTTAGTGTCTTTGATCAGAGCAATTGGGGGTAAATGCAGGTTTACTGGCTGCCAGACCGCTTTCCTGGATACTGTACTGATCACTGTGTCTTTGTTTCTCTTGAAGAAAAAAGAGCCTGTAGGTGATGATGACACGGTTCCAGACTTCGCTCAGAACCTGGATGAGCTGACAGCAGAGCTCCTGTCTGTAAGTCTTAATAACAGTGAAGGCACCATATCCCCATTTTCGGAAAGCAGCCTTGTTTTGGAATCTCGGTCTCAATCTATCTGTTTAATTGAGGTCCTTCCTTTGACAGAGCTGAACACGTTTGATTGGCTGTTTCTCTTACTGCTGCAGGGTTTAACGGTGATGCAGATTAAGAGAATCCGTGTGCTGGTGGACGAGGCCATAGTGAAAGGGGATGCAGAGAGGCTCAGACTGGAAGCAGCGCGCTTCGAATACCTGCGAGAGATCGGAAACCTGCTTCACCCGTCCGTGCCCATCAGCAACGACGAGGTGCGGCGAAAGCGAACAAGCGGGCTCCCTTACGTTTTATATTTAAAAGAAAGAAAAAAACGAGTTTTAGCAGAAGCTCAGTAAATGAAAGCCAGTGTTGTCTGTTTTAACAGGACACGGATAACAAGGTGGAGAAGACCTGGGGGGACTGCTCTCTTCAGAAGAGGTACTCTCACGTGGACCTGGTGGTGATGGTGGATGGGTACGAAGGGGAGAAGGGAGCTGTGGTGGCAGGCAGCAGGGGCTACTTCCTAAAGGTGAGCCTCAAAAAACCTTTAGTGCCTTAGTGTAGAATCACTTCTGCCAGATCACCACAGTGAAGCATTCAGTGAAGTTCTGCTTCCCATAGTGTTACTGTGATGAGTTTCACAAGTTTGTCCTGGCTCGGTGTTAATGCCGTTACAAGCATGTGCGTGCCCTCGGAAAAGTTTACCACCCTGTCTTTGCAGTTTTCCACCATGTTCTTCCCATTTCCCATAGTTTACCCTGCTTTGCCATGTTTATTAATATGCTTTACCATGCCTCGCTATTCTTTACAGTGCTTTGCCATGCTTTCACTGTGCATTATTACACTTTGCTGCAATGCTTTTACCGTGGGGAATGTTTATACTGCACTGTATTGCCACTTTTCAGATTTTATAGTCGATTCAAGGTAGGAGTCAATAGTAACTTATCCAACAGAAGCACAGTACAATCTGTGTGTACGTCTGTTTTGGCCTGCAGTAAATTGTAATTTTATGCCAGTGCAAACCGGTTTGAGTCTATTCTGAGAATGTTGTGGCTGTACTATGGTATGTGCTTCACAGTGTAAAGGGCTGTCTGCTGTAGTGCCGTTTGCTTCTAGACACAGTTCAGATGCTGAGTATTGTGCTGGTCTGTAACTGTGATGCAGTGGAAGTGTCATTTCCATCCTAACTATACAGGTGTATTCTGCACAGTATTTCTTTGCGGAAAGCTAATCCATGTGTTTTGTTCTGTTTCTACAGGGCCCACTGGTTTTCTTGGAGCAGGCATTGATCAATTACGCCCTACGGCTGCTGGCAGTGAAAGGCTACACCCCACTGTACACGCCCTTCTTCATGAGGAAAGAGGTGATGCAGGAGGTGGCACAGCTCAGCCAGTTTGATGAGGAACTCTACAAGGTAACACCTGACACTTACTCAGTGCACCTATCTGTTCCTCAAAATAAATCTGTTTGGGACCATGGGCTCTCGTTTATACTCCTTTCTTACACAAATGCCACTACTGACTTGTCTCTTTAAAACACACATTCATACAGCACGAAACTGCTCCATCTATGCCAGTATCATACCATCATAACCCTGTCACACAGCGAAAGGGATGAAACCTGTCAGTCAACGGATCGCTTTCATGGCAACGGAAACAAAACAAATAAATAAATAAGCAGAATAACATGGTTAGGCTACTTTAAAAAACAAAAAAACAAAAACAAAAACAAAAAAACAAACCACAGGAATGTTATGTATGTCAATTTCTTATCTTTTAATGAATGGCGCTGGAGAACTGTAGTGCTCTGTAAACTTCCCTGTGCTCGCTTTGTCCTCTCTATTAATAATATATATGTGTGGAAAATTGAAATAAAAATATTTAAGTGGGGACGCATTATTGACATTTTCATTCAGCCATCTGATACCAGCTGCAGTGTATTAAAGGTTGCAGGCTTGTCGACCGTCAAAAAAATTCTACCTATTGCGTATACTGTCACCAGCTACAAACAATTGCAAATGTATGGATTCTACTGCACAGTTCAAAGAGCCGCAGCTGTTTAGAAGCTGCCACTCCTAGAATTGTAAAGCTAACAGTTCCTTAACTTCTTCCAGACTCCAATTACTACCTCGTTCTTGATCAGCTATTGTATTTGAAAAAAATGAAAGCTTGTAACACCCACAAAAATACCCAACACGTCTGATATAGAGTCATGTGGAATGTGACTTCAAATCCACACCCGCTGTAGCGCTTCAGTGCCGGCATAGCCTTTCACATAGGAGTTGAGACGCTTCAGTGCCATCTCTGAACCTCCTCGCAAGGCGGCATAAAATGTGATGGCTCTGTGGCGCTGTAGGCAATTCACACAGACCTAAATGCCACGTCCGTGCCGGTTCTGAGCTGTCATGACTCGTCTGTGTGAAAGGGGTATTAGCTGTAGTGAGAGAGAACGCAAGAGTAAGCTTCACAAAGTGCAAAACACGACCCTTTTCAGTGTAGAATAATATAACTGAAACGCAACAATCAGTCTCCAGTTTCACAGCTGAATATACCCGACACACTACAGCATCAGTGGAAACACCCCTTATTCATCCTTATTAATATGCTTTACCATACCTCGCTGTTCTTTACAATGCTTTCCCATGCTTTTTATTCCACTTTGCTGTGGTTCTACTATGGGGAAACGCCTTGTCTGTCCTTGCAGGTGATCGGGAAGGGCAGTGAGAAGTCTGACGACAGCACGGTCGATGAGAAGTACCTGATCGCCACCTCGGAGCAGCCGATCGCAGCCTTCCTCCGGGACGAGTGGCTGAACCCCGAGGACCTTCCCATCAAATACGCCGGTATCTCCACCTGCTTCCGGCAGGAGGTGGGCTCCCACGGCCGGGACACCAGGGGCATCTTCAGGGTGCACCAGTTTGAGAAGGTGAGATTGAGTACAGGGCTCGAGCGACCACTCCTGGGCTCCAGAGCTGATCTCCCTGAAGGATATTGGGGCGAGCAGGTGCAAGGAGTTTGAGCAACCAGTCCATGCTAAGTCTTCTCTGAAGTGATTGTGCATTCTCATCACAGCAAGAATAAGCCACAGCCAAGCCTTGAGGTTTACTGATACTAGTTGTTCATGGTGGCTCCTAATCATTTCAGCAGCGTGCATAATTGCAGGTAGTTCTGAAACCCAGGACTTGGTGCAGCAGGGCTAGTGTGAGTTCCAAGCCATGATCCTCTGGCAATTTCATACTGAAATTGTACTGAATTCTAATGATAGTTGAATGAAAAATACAAACTAACCACGTGGCTTACCACAGTGAGAGATTCCTGTGAAATGAATTTGCTTGTCGCTCAGAGTAAGCGTACAGTGAAGTGCAGTAATATCTAGTACCTGCGTTCATACAGAATCTTCAAGTCTAAAATAATATATATAGATATATATATATATATATATATATATATATATATATATATATATATATATATATATATATATAATATATAAAAAAAAACTAAATATTTTTTGTCTTTTAGTAAGCACTGGAGGTTCTTCCCTCATCTGTTCCCCGTTTGCTGCTAGTGAGGCATGCTGTGGTTCTGGGGGTGATTGACTAGGTGCTTGCAGAGTAAGGACAGGTTTAGGGCAGGAGGGAGAACACACTTTGATTCTAGAGTAAAGAGGATAGGCCAGCTGGTGCCACTGCTATTGATGTAGTGGGTATTCGGTAGGTGCAGGCTGCTATTGGTTAATAACTAGTTGCGGCTGTATAGAATGGGTTCCGATGCTTGTTCCGCCCCCGGGCCTGGCTGTATAGAATGGGTTCCGATGCTTGTTCCGCCCCCGGGGTCTGGCTGTATAGAATGGGTTCCGATGCTTGTTCCGCCCCCGGGGTCTGGCTGTATAGAATGGGTTCCGATGCTTGTTCCGCCCCCGGGGCCTGGCTGTATAGAATGGGTTCCGATGCTTGTTCCGCTCCCGGGGCCTGGCTGTATAGAATGGGTTCCGATGCTTGTTCCGCTCCCGGGGCCTGGCTGTATAGAATGGGTTCCGATGCTTGTTCCGCCCCCGGGGCCTGGCTGTATAGAATGGGTTCCGATGCTTGTTCCGCCCCCGGGCCTGGCTGTATAGAATGGGTTCCGATGCTTGTTCCGCCCCCGGGCCTGGCTGTATAGAATGGGTTCCGATGCTTGTTCCGCTCCCGGGGCCTGGCTGTATAGAATGGGTTCCGATGCTTGTTCCGCTCCCGGGGCCTGGCTGTATAGAATGGGTTCCGATGCTTGTTCCGCTCCCGGGGCCTGGCTGTATAGAATGGGTTCCGATGCTTGTTCCGCCCCCGGGGTCTGGCTGTATAGAATGGGTTCCGATGCTTGTTCCGCCCCCGGGGTCTGGCTGTATAGAATGGGTTCCGATGCTTGTTCCGCCCCCGGGGCCTGGCTGTATAGAATGGGTTCCGATGCTTGTTCCGCCCCCGGGGCCTGGCTGTATAGAATGGGTTCCGATGCTTGTTCCGCCCCCGGGGCCTGGCTGTATAGAATGGGTTCCGATGCTTGTTCCGCTCCCGGGGCCTGGCTGTATAGAATGGGTTCCGATGCTTGTTCCGCTCCCGGGGCCTGGCTGTATAGAATGGGTTCCGATGCTTGTTCCGCTCCCTGGGCCTGGCTGTATAGAATGGGTTCCGATGCTTGTTCCGCTCCCGGGGCCTGGCTGTATAGAATGGGTTCCGATGCTTGTTCCGCTCCCGGGGCCTGGCTGTATAGAATGGGTTCCGATGCTTGTTCCGCTCCCGGGGCCTGGCTGTATAGAATGGGTTCCGATGCTTGTTCCGCCCCCGGGCCTGGCTGTATAGAATGGGTTCCGATGCTTGTTCCGCTCCCGGGCCTGGCTGTATAGAATGGGTTCCGATGCTTGTTCCGCTCCCGGGGCCTGGCTGTATAGAATGGGTTCCGATGCTTCTTCCGCTCCCGGGCCTGGCTGTATAGAATGGGTTCCGATGCTTGTTCCGCTCCCGGGCCTGGCTGTATAGAATGGGTTCTGATGCTTTCCCCTTCCCTCCTCTTCAGATTGAGCAATTCGTATACGCCTCCCCTCACGACAACAAGTCCTGGGAGCTGTTTGACGAGATGATTGGCACAGCTGAGGAGTTCTACCAGGCGCTAGGCATTCCTTACCGCATCGTCAACATCGTCTCGGGTGGGTATGCGTCGGGCTGAGCTTGTACCGCAAGGGTTTTTTATATGTTTTTTGAATCCCTTGTCAAACCTCAAGGCATTATTATCCGGTTTGCTGGTTTTTCAGGTGCCCTGAATCACGCAGCCAGTAAGAAGCTGGATCTGGAGGCCTGGTTCCCGGGTTCTGGTGCGTTCCGCGAGCTGGTGTCGTGTTCAAACTGCACAGACTACCAGGCCCGCAGGCTGCGAATCCGCTACGGGCAGACCAAGAAGATGATGGACAAGGTAAAGGTGGTGGAGAGAGCATGCCGCTTCCCAGCTCATCCAAGACCTTCCATTTCTGTGTGCATCTGGTTTTAATGGCAGGCATTTTGACTGGAATCTTTTTCGGCATCCCAGACTGCATGTTTTTGACCTGGTTTAGCAGCCGTTTCCCCCTCTGACCCCCTCCTGGCTTTCTCTAGCTGCTGCAGTCCCTGGAGCACACGTTTTGCATGTGGATCATTCCATAGGGATTTGGGGAACTTAACCCAGATTCTCAGCTTTCCATGTAATACTTTACTTTCATCCACCCATAAAGTTCTGCAACACAAGATTGTCAGCGTTGCATTGCAAACAGATCTTGGTGACTTGCTGAAGTTCTCTATTGTGGTTGTGCATCCTCACAATCCACACTGAAGAAAAGTGTCTTCACTGTCCCAGAACACCAGATTTCACTGTAAAATGAAGCAGTCGGGGGTTATGGATGTGGTGATGTGTTTTCTCTTCAAATGAAAGGGGCTTCAGCACTTAAATGTGAATTGAAGCATGCTGCGTTCTTTTTATATAAGCCTTCATGCAGTGTGTGTAAGCTGTGCATTTTCTTTCCTGCAGGCTGAGTTTGTGCACATGTTGAACGCCACCATGTGTGCCACCACCCGTGTTATCTGTGCCATCCTGGAGAACTATCAGACTGAGGAGGGTGTCATTGTACCGGAGAAACTCCGAGACTTCATGCCACCTGGTAAATGTGGATCTCACTTCAAACTGCACTGACCACTGCAGTCCAGCGTATAGCTCTGCTTAAAGTGTGATTACAGGAGTCTGATCACTGCAGTCCAGCGTATAGCTCTGCTTACAGAATGATTACAGGGGTCTGATCACTGCAGTCCAGCGTATAGCTCTGCTTACAGAGTGATTACAGGGGTCTGATCACTGCAGTCCAGTGAATAGCTCTGCTTAAAGTGTGAGTCAGGGGTCTGATCACTGCAGTCCAGCGTATAGCACTGCTTACAGAATGATTACAGGGGTCTGATCACTGCAGTCCAGCGTATAGCTCTGCTTACAGAGTGATTACAGGGGTCTGAACACTGCAGTCCAGCGTATAGCTCTGCTTACAGTGTGATTACAGGGGTCTGATCACTGCAGTCCAGTGTATAGCTCTGCTTACAGAATGATTACAGGGGTCTGAACACTGCAGTCCAGCAATACTATAGAAATATTCTTTCTGACAAACATTTCAACGAGAAGTCTTTATCAAGAGCTAACATGGATTTTCCTGTAACACAGGAAGGCAGCTTGTGAAAGCCAGGGTCCCTCTTTTTAACCTGGTTGTCATCTCTGTCTGTCTATGTTTGCACGCAGGAATGAACGAGATCATCCGGTTTGTGAAGCTCGCCCCAATCGACCAGGAGATGTCGAAGAAGCAGAAGAAACAGCAGGATGGGGGCAAGAAGAAAGGAGGTGCTGGAGTCGTGGAGCCCACGCTGCAGAACCAAGTGCAGAACATGTCTGTCAACGAGGCCTGAGAACTGGACCAATGAATGCACTGCTCCACGAGAACTGGGTGTAGAATAGTACATCAGTCAGTCAATCACAGGGAGCACATTTGTACATGCCACACACACTGCAGTTGCAGGCTGGTTGCTGTTTGTTAAATAGGATAAGTGCATTGTAGTAGCTGCTAGTCTTTCATTTGTCATGCTGTGCCTGTTGCAATCAGCTGCTCATTGTACAAGGTGATCAGGTATACAAGTCGCAAGGCTCTTTCTGTAGGTTTTACAGTACAATAAAGGAAACAAAAAACGGTTGTGCACGTTGTGATTCATTTATTTCACGAACAAATCAGGAGTGAGCTAACAACTGTTATTTAGCTTCCTAGACATCTTTAGTGTTTTTCAAATAGTGGAGCGTAAACTTTCACAGCACTCCTGTGAGATCCGGTGTGATCGGCTTTTCACCCTGGCTTTGCAGGGCACGAACAGGATATTTGTTTATCAAACCCTTTTAACAAATGCGTTTACTTTGGGAAAGTGAAGACATTTGGGGCTAGTCGTAAACTGTGTTCTTTGAAATTGTCGATTTTAATTTTCTCTTTCTGAAATTCTCAAAACGCCACTAGATGGCGCCATAATGTTTGTTTTGTGGTTTCCTCGGTGACAAGCATTACAATATTAAAATTTCTTCAGGAAAACTAATTTTCTACTGATGATCAGCAACATCGTGAAAGCACCCGTGGGTTGGTTTTTACATGCATTTGCTCCACTGCGGAGGACTTAGTTTATACTAGTTTAAAAAAATGAATATGGGTTTTTATTCCTTTTAAGCAAAAAACGGGGAGCTGACTAAACCTGGGCGCTGCTTAAATGAAACCGAGATCTTACCATGGCTTCGGCCTTTAGTGGGTTATTTCTATTTACATTTCTGTGTGTGAAAAATCTGAAAATTAAACTCAGGATGTGTTTCATATATGAATTATTGTGTGTGTGTAATATATATATATATATATATATATATATATATATATATATATATATATATATATATATATATATATAAGGCTCTTATTTAATAGAAATGGGCCACACATCAAAATAGTTTATACTTCCTGATTTATAAAAAGCAGTAACGCGTAATCATTTAAAATGAGTAGCTTGATTTTGATATCTTCGTGCTATATCAGATCAGGAAAACCCTTGCACAAGCAGCTGGGATTGCAAAGCCTGCACTGGGCATGGCTGGGATTGTGGCAGGATCCTGTGTTTGGGCCACCGTTCATCCAGTTTTAAAAGAGATTTAACTGGATTTAATTACAATCTCTGGAACCAGTATGACAACGTAAAAAACACGAGCTGTCCCTCTCATTTGCTCCCAGACCCTACCTGTACGCGCTGCGCATTCCGCGCACGCACCCTCCCTAATCATCCTAGTGACCTGTTTATTTAAGCATTGCAGAGTGTTAATAATCCACGCAGGGCTACAGGGTTAACCCTCTCATTGATCTCGTTCCCCTCTGCTGTTTGCACAGTTTTTGTCTTGGCGCTGCTCAGCAGTGCGCAAGAACAGGGTGTAAAAATGTATATGCGAGTCCATTTTGAAGCATGGAATAAACGCGACTCGCAGTTCGTTCATGTTAACAAAATAAATAAATAAAACAAACATCGAATTCATAATTTGTAATACTACTACTACTGGCTAATAATACATTAAGGAATAAACACGATTGCCATTTATTACAAGTTATTGCCATTATTAAAAGGCTTGAATACACCACACAACAAAAATAAATTCTACCTAATGTGAGCGACAAAATTTAACAAAAATATATATTGTGGTTGTCACTATAAGATCTATATATATATATATAATATATATATATATATATATATATATATATATATATATATATATATATATATATATATTATATATTATAATAAATCCGTATTATTTTTTATAATCCCAAAATGGTTTACCATCCGCAACACAGGGGGATAACTGTTCCAATTACAAAGACGTCATTGTAACGCTCAAATGTACAAAATAAATCAATTGCATTTCCTCCGAATTATCTCCCCTTATACGCAGACCACACTGTGTTGCTCGAGGTGGAAGTATTTAAACTGAAGACAACATGAAGCGTTGATTCTGATATACAGGCTACATCAGCACTGGCTGCATGATTATCCACTGAAAAATAAAGCGTCAAACAAATTTACGGATTGTGAACGGGACGACGGGACTGTGAAACAGAGCTTCGAAGTCGCTTCAAATATTGACATATGCAGATGCTGGGTGCTATCGTGAACATGAAACAAACACACAACACGTTCGTGGAGCTCCGTTCCCATGAATAAGATAAACACTAGCCTACAAACAAATGACGGACAGACTGCAAAGAAAGAGAAAGGCGAACAGAATACCCCGCAAAACCAAATCATTTTAGCAACCTTATATATGTTTTAATTGATTGATGAGTAAGTTAGCCGATAACTCGTGACTATAGTATAACATTTCTAAAGAGCCTATTAAGATGTAAAGCCCGGTGGGTAAGATTTATGTTGTTGTTTACGGATGAATGAGCTTGATAAAACGCATTACGCACATGTGCAATTCTTTCCCTGAGTGAGGGGTGGTTGCTGGCCCCCGTTCCGATGCGTCTATGTAATGTTGCCCTTTTAAGAAATGCTCCCTGCTGTGCACCTAGACCGCATTATCTTATTTGCTCAATTGAAGGACTTTTTTTACGACATATTATAAGTTTTTCTTATTTCAAACATGCAGTTTAAAATAAATGCAAACGAATTTAAAGCTGCAAATTGAGTTTGAAAATGTATCTGCATGTGAGCTGTATTAAATGCGTTTGGAATTACACTGCAATGGTGATAATAGCACATTATAAGCAATTATGCATAACTGTAAACATCATCCAAATGATTACAAGTCGCGACTTGATAAGCACCCCCCCCCCCACCCGGTGTTGCCCTTTTAAGATGTGTCCTGGGCAAGCCAAGCCGTTGCTAGCTTCTCTCTCTCTCTCTCTCTCTCAAGCAGGTTTATGGTAATGAATTGCCCTGCAAGTCACAGGGAATAGTCGGAGCCATTTTGAGCGGATCATTCACGCACAACACAGCTAGGATACAGTGTCTCTGTGTATTACTAGTTAACCGGAGCCGCATTATCCTTTTTTTTTCTTTTCCAAGTGGATTACAGTCAAAGTATGGATAAAACGCAGCGGAGACCGGCACGGAGGAAAGTTTGAAGCACCTTGCTGTAATGATGGGACAACCTTATCCCGGAGAGATGGGTTTCTTCCAGGGGACTGTGCTGCTGTTAACCTGCTTGCTGGCTTGCGCCCCGCTGTCGGACAGCTACAGCGTGCACCTCAGAGACAATGCCAAGCCGGGAAGCGCAGTAGTAAGTCTGGGCTCTGGTAGGACTTGCACGTTGGACCAGGTGATTGCGCCGAAATTCACAAAGACATTTTTGGAGACAGACTCTGCCGCTGGGACCATCATTGTCTCGCATCGCCTGAGCTGCGCCCGGCTCCCGAGCAACCCTTTCACTGTTTACACTGCGGCGGACTGCAGAGACCCTTCTTCCCCCGGCTTTAGCCACCTGGTCACCAGCCGGTACGACGTGCATGTACACGGGAGAAACTGCTTCAACAAACACAAGAGTAAAACGAAACGGGACGTGGATATCATAAGTCTGCTGGCCACCAGAAACCACCAAAATGCGTGCTATACACCTGGGGCTCAGCTATTCAGAATCGGAGAGCTTTTACCAGAATCGTGGGATACCTGCGGCTTGCACTGCGAGGTGGCTGGGAATTCAGGGTTTTATTACACAAGCGGGGGATTGTTCGCTTCGGAAGGGTTCTGTCTCAAGCGGAACGCCTTGGTGGAGCTGGATCTGCGGTGTAACAACAGGTGCGTAGACGGGAGAGGGTCAGGTCAGGCAGCTAGATCGTGGGTCTGGGAACGGGCAGGGGCGCACATCATTTCCTTGCATTTAAGGTTAGGGCTGGGATCCTTCAGACAGCAGCATTTAGAAAAGTTACTGCAGAGGGCAGCCGTGTCAGAAGCGGGGATAGCGAGCCGGAGGAAAAGGAATGTGAACAGCAGCCCTCAGTTTCAGCCCCCGATGTATCAGGTCTCAGTCCCTGAGAATAAGCCAGCGGGCACAGCGGTGGTAGTTGTGAAAGCTGTGGACCCCGACGAGGGGGAGGCAGGTAGACTGGAGTACTCCATCGATGCTCTGTTTGACAGCAGATCTAACAATCTGTTTGCTATCGATCCCCAAACCGGGAGGGTGAGCACTGCAGAGGAGCTGGACAGGGAGACGAAGGACACCCATGTGTTCAGGGTGACAGCCATTGATCACGGCACCCCCAGGAGGACGGCCATGGCAACCCTCACCATCTCAGTCAGTGACACTAATGACCACGACCCTGTCTTTGAGCAGCAGGATTACAAGGAAAGTGTGAGGGAAAACCTGGAGATTGGATATGAAGTTCTTACAGTCAGGGCCACTGACGGGGACGCCCCTGTCAATTCCAACATTCTGTACAGAATCCTCAATAATAACGGGACCAACGGGGTGTTTGAGATAGACCCCAGGTCAGGGGTGATCAGAACCAGGGGCCCAGTGGACAGGGAGACAGTGGAGTCCTACAACTTGCTAGTGGAGGCTAATGATCAAGGGCGGGACCCAGGACCTCGCAGTTCCACCGCCACGGTCACTATAATAGTGGAGGATGACAATGACAATGCCCCCCAGTACAGTGAGAAGCGATATGTGATTCAAGTGCCAGAAGATGTGGCCCCCAGTACGGAGATCCTGCAGGTGACCGCCACTGACTGTGACAAGGGGAACAACGCGCTGGTCCACTTCAGCATCATGAGCGGCAACACGCGGGGTCAGTTTTACATTGACGCCCAGAGTGGCAAGATAGACGTGGTCAGCCAGCTGGACTATGAAATGAACAAGGAGTACACCCTGCGAATCCGGGCGCAGGATGGGGGGAGACCCCCGCTCTCCAACATCAGCGGGCTGGTGACAGTGCAGGTGCTGGACGTCAACGACAACGCGCCCATCTTTGTCAGCACCCCCTTCCAGTCTACGGTTCTGGAGAACGTTCCCATCGGCTACTCCATCATTCACATACAAGCCATCGACGCTGACTCGGGGGAGAACTCTCGCTTGGAGTACAGGCTGATCGAAACCCCCCCAGACTTCCCCTTCGCCATCAACAACAACACCGGCTGGATCGTGGTGGCGGTGGAGCTGGACAGGGAGACTATGGACTTTTATAACTTTGGGGTGGAGGCCAAGGATAATGGGTCTCCCCCAATGTCTTCCTCCGCCAGCGTCAGCATCACCATCCTGGATGTCAACGACAACAACCCGGAGTTCACCCAGAAGTCCTACAACATGCGGTTGAACGAGGACGCGGCGGTCGGCACAAGCGTGGTGACCATCTCCGCCATGGACAAAGACATTAACAGCGTGGTCACCTATCAGATCTCCAGCGGGAACACCAGGAACAGGTTTTCCATCACCAGCCAGAGCGGGGGTGGACTCATTACCCTGGCTCTGCCTCTGGATTATAAACTGGAGAGGCAGTACGTTTTGACTGTCACTGCTTCGGACGGCACCAGGTTTGACACTGCCCAGGTCTACGTGAACGTCACAGATGCCAACACCCACAGGCCTGTTTTCCAGAGCTCCCACTACACAGTCAATATAAATGAGGACAGACCGGTCAGCACCACTGTGGTGATCATCAGCGCCACTGATGAAGATACTGGCGAAAACTCCAGAATCACGTACTTCATGGAGGACAGTATCCCCCAGTTTAAGATTGACTCTGACAGCGGGGCAGTCACAACCCAGATGGAGCTGGACTATGAAGACCAGGTGTCTTATACTTTAGCCATCACTGCCAAAGACAACGGCATTCCACAGAAATCAGACACCACTTACCTGGAGATCCTGGTCAATGACGTGAATGACAACTCACCTCTGTTTCTCAGGGACCAGTACCAGGGCTCTGTGTTTGAGGATGTTCCTGCCTACACCAGCGTGGTGCAGGTTTCAGCCACCGATCGGGACTCCGGTTTGAACGGCAGGGTGTTCTACACCTTCCAGGGAGGAGACGATGGTGACGGCGACTTCATTATCGAATCCACCTCTGGCATTATCAGGACTTTGCGGAGACTGGACAGGGAAAACGTGCCAGTTTACAACCTCCAAGCCTTCGCAGTGGACAAGGGGCTCCCCTCTTTGAAAACCCCCATAAACATCCAGGTCACCATCCTTGACGTGAACGACAATCCGCCTGTCTTTGAGAAGGACGAGTTCGACATCTTTGTGGAAGAAAACAGCCCGATAGGCCTGGTTGTTGCCCGCATAACCGCCACGGACCCGGACGAGGGCACGAATGCTCAGATTATGTACCAGATCGTGGAGGGAAACATCCCGGAGGTGTTCCAGCTGGATATCTTCTCCGGGGAGCTGACCGCGCTTGTGGATTTAGATTACGAGGCCAAGTCGGAGTACGTGATCGTGGTCCAGGCCACCTCGGCCCCGCTGGTAAGCCGAGCCACTGTCCACATCAAACTGATCGACAGAAACGACAATGTCCCTGTGCTGAAGAACTTTGAGATCATTTTTAACAATTACGTCACCAACAAATCCAGCAGCTTCCCCACAGGGGTGATCGGAACGATCCCAGCCCGCGACCCTGATGTCTCCGACACGCTGCGTTACAGCTTTGAGCTGGGAAACGAGCTGAACCTGGTCATCCTCAACGAAACCACCGGGGAGATCAAGCTGAGTGACTCGCTGGACAGCAACAGACCCCTGGAAGCCACCATGAGGGTCTCTGTGTCAGGTAAGGACTGTGTTCATGAAGGCTGCTTTTATAAGCCTTATCTTCAAAGTGCTTACACCAATTCAAATTTAAAATACAATCCTGGCAGTTGAAGATCTTATTGCAGAGCAGTTTAACCTTTATTTCTGATGAAGTTCATTATTGGAGCTGCTCTGTCCGCAGTTCATCTGCATTTGTATTTCCTGGCCTAATGAAAGTAGGCTGTCCCCTCCCCTCATTGCCATTGCTCATCACCAAACCCCATCCCCCGCTCACACACAGTAAACCTTGCATTTATAGGGTAGCTGCTAGACTGAATCCAATTTTCTGCCCTATCTATGCATGTTGTTACACAGTACCAGCCAAAATTTGTACAGAAAACCAGTAATTAAGCTTTAGCAATATTGAAGTAGTGTTTACTTTGTTTTCGTGAGCGATCAGCAATGCTGCTCCTGTTTCTGGTACACCTCCTCTTTGTTACAGGTGAATTAATGGTTGAAGCAGCGTGTCACTTGTTAATTTAAAGTTGTCACCCGCCCCCCCCCCCCCCCAATAATAGATGTGGGGGGAAATGAAAAACAAAACAATGCTGGGCGATCAATACGAGAAGCTTTGTTCAAGCTGAGGCCCTGTCTGGGAGCAGCTGTGCTTGCGTCCTGACAATTAGGAGCCCAGTGTTCCTGCCACCTTCAGCAGCTGCTGGGGTGCCCCTGTGATGAAGCCAGCCCTGTGTGCTGCTGCTGCTCCCAGCCCCACAATCACTGGAGAGCTGGTGATTATAGAACCAGCAGCTGAGCTGGCAGGCCTGGGCAGGTGGATCACAGGCCCCTCTCCTGATGGATCCTAATTGTTGTTCCTCTTCAGGTTTGAGTGTAAATAGAGCTTGTAGTTCATTCTAGCTCATCTTTCTGTCACTTGAGAATCAGACGGGTGGATATTAGATACAGTGTATGTGGAGCTTCAGGGCAGTGTTATTTTGAAAAGTTAACTGAGTTAGTAGATTTGAGCGTGTTCTTCACCTTGAAAGTTTAAATATTGGTGTAAACTTACATTACAACCGTAATTTATTTGTAACGCACTAACATGCAGCAATCGTGTTCACCAAATTATTACCGGGATGGCAATAAGACTCCTGTTGCATAGCTGTTTCATCCATTCCAGGTTTTAATATGAGCTTGTTTAGCCTCAGTGCGTAGGTAACAAAACCAGGACTGGATTGAACTGCTATGCAGTGGAGTCTTATTTCCCTCCCTGTATTACTCTGCACATGCTAGTATTTTCACTGGTGTTGCATTTCTTTTTTCTTGGTAATTCCACAGTTTGTGATATACCCCCCTTAGTGTAAGTTTGATGTTGGAACACAATCGTTTTGCAACGTGGCGTTATACTCCTGCAGAATCGTATACTGTGAGAGAAGAGCGCGGACTGAGCTGTTGCTTCACCAAGGTATTGCTTGTGTCTTCAGCTGGAGTCCTGGTTTAAAGATGAATGGCAATTAGCAGAAAAATTCAATTAAACCTAAGATATGCACTTGACTTTTTTTCCCCTCTCCCGTTTTGCACTGTGAACAACCGAGAGGTAAGCTTTTGCAAACATGTAATGTGTTCCCTTCCCAGAGGGTCATTTACTAAGCTTTGTGGCAAACACAGAGCTTTCAGCAGGCTCACAGCACAGCTGCAAGTATGAAGCCGTTTACATCTGTTTTTGTTTTAATTAATACACAGTTTTTTTTTATTTAACAAAACTGAAAGGCCTTATGCAGATGCTTAGTATATCTTTCTGAAACCAGTTTCAGTTCAAGCATGGCTATTGTGTAACAAATAAGGTCCTATGAATTCTAGATGGAGCGTTCTCGTGCCGGTCTGATAAAATCAGGGCAGCCTGATGGAGTAACAAAGCAGTGAGCCAGAAGGATGGTGACAACAAAACAGCTTTTGATACACTTTGCCCCTCACAGACCTCCAGATTAGTTTGAAATTGATGTTGTTTTGTTGCGTTTGTTCCTGAATATGTTTCTCCTTTTAAAATGTCGTAATAAAACACAATCATGAGACCCTGTTTCACTGGTGTTCTCAGTGCTGCACTGTGCTATAAAACACAATCATGAGACCCTGTTTCACTAGCATTCTCCTCAATACTGCACTGTGCTATAAAACACAATCACAAGACCCTGTTTCACTGGCGGTCTGGCTGCAGGGATCCTTGGAGAATAAAAGAGTCCATTATGAGCGCGTTAGCAATGTGTGAAGGAGGGTGAGGTGCCTGCAGCTCTCCCGGATACAGTGTGTTGGTGATGAAGGAGGGTGAGGTGCCTGCAGCTCTCCCGGATACAGTGTGTTGGTGATGAAGGAGGGTGAGGTGCCTGCAGCTCTCCCGGATACAGTGTGTTGGTGATGAAGGAGGGTGAGGTGCCTGCAGCTCTCCCGGATACAGTGTGTTGGTGATGAAGGAGGGTGAGGTTTCTGCAGCTCTCCCGGATACAGTGTGTTGGTGATGAAGGAGGGTGAGGTGCCTGCAGCTCTCCCGGATACAGTGTGTTGGTGATGAAGGAGGGTGAGGTGCCTGCAGCTCTCCCGGATACAGTGTGTTGGTGATGAAGGAGGGTGAGGTGCCTGCAGCTCTCCCGGATACAGTGTGTTGGTGATGAAGGAGGGTGAGGTTTCTGCAGCTCTCCCGGATACAGTGTGTTGGTGATGAAGGAGGGTGAGGTTTCTGCAGCTCTCCCGGATACAGTGTGTTGGTGATGAAGGAGGGTGAGGTGCCTGCAGCTCTCCCGGATACAGTGTGTTGGTGATGAAGGAGGGTGAGGTGCCTGCAGCTCTCCCGGATACAGTGTGTTGGTGATGAAGGAGGGTGAGGTGCCTGCAGCTCTCCCGGATACAGTGTGTTGGTGATGAAGGAGGGTGAGGTGCCTGCAGCTCTCCCGGATACAGTGTGTTGGTGATGAAGGAGGGTGAGGTGCCTGCAGCTCTCCCGGATACAGTGTGTTGGTGATGAAGGAGGGTGAGGTGCCTGCAGCTCTCCCGGATACAGTGTGTTGGTGATGAAGGAGGGTGAGGTGCCTGCAGCTCTCCCGGATACAGTGTGTTGGTGATGAAGGAGGGTGAGGTTTCTGCAGATCTCCCGGATACAGTGTGTTGGTGATGAAGGAGGGTGAGGTTTCTGCAGCTCTCCCGGATACAGTGTGTTGGTGATGAAGGAGGGTGAGGTTTCTGCAGCTCTCCTGGATACAGTGTGTTAGTGATGAAGGAGGGTGAGGTTTCTGCAGCTCTCCTGGATACAGTGTGTTAGTGATGAAGGAGGGTGAGGTGCCTGCAGTGCCTGAAGTGTAACGGAGAGTAGCTCAATGGAGTGTAAGCTTCTTTATGCTAATGAATCTGAGCCTGTGGGAATTGTAAAGATTATCCTCAGGAGAGCTGGCTGGGGGCCGGGAGCAGCGATGAGGCTGGCTGTGAAACAAAGACTGCAGTCCAAGCTATTGTGTGGTGACTGGGACCGCTCTGGTGGGTCAGAGCTCTGCACTGTGAATGGGGGTTGTGTGGACTGACACCCAGGCAGGGAGCATGCCTGTTACACTACCTACCTTGGGCACTGTTTGCTTTTGGAATTTAGTTTCCATATAGCAGAACTTGGGAGGTGGCTGATGTGAGCATAGAGAGTATTTATTGGACTAATAAATGAGTAGACTGGCAACAGTTCACTTTAATTTCCAGCGCACAGCACAGCGGTAGCCTTTGATGTGTTCACGGTTCCTGCTATCTGCTGTCTTGCTCTTACACAACTAAAACCCTTTTTAAAAAACCAAACTGCTGCGACTTCGCTCTGGCCATTTGCAAGCGTGCAGTTCAGCACTTAACCATTAAGAAAACACCCCAGCATCCTGCTGGACATTCGGAAGTGCTGGAAAGAAAATGCAAGATACAGAACGGCGTTGTCAGGCATTGTCTGGTGACAGGTGACACAGGGGGCTTTCCTTTGCTTAACTTGCTGTTCCAGTCACAGCAGTAACGTCACTTTCAGTGACCCCAAAAGGCACAGTCAGTGGGCTATCTGCTTTCTAGTCACTCGGGCATTTTTAATTCTCTATTATTTGCCTAACAGGCATGGAGATACGATTGCATAGCAGTTCCACCCGTTCCAGGTTTTGATATGTGCTTGATTAGCCCCAGTGTATAGGTAACAAGCTCCGGTATGTCTTATTAAACTCCTAGTAAAACCAGGAATGGATCGGACTGCTATACAGTGGGGGTCTTATTTCCATCCCTGCCTAATGTAAGTAAGCAGCTTAGTAGTGAGAGATTAGTAAGTGATGTTTGTGCAGCTGGGATGGTGAAGAGAACAGCACCTTGCCTGGCTAATCTTCTCTCTACAATCCCATTAACAGCCATGTGTGTTTTATACAGCAGGTAAGTTGCCAGTAATTTCATCCACAGTCATCGCATTGGAATTCAACTATTCTCTTGAGTCACACAGGGCTCTGTCAATGCCCTCGTTGTCTGCTCAACTAATCCTTTCCTTCATCTAGTTTGCTTTGCCAGGGAGTTGAAGAGTAGGGTTACCAGATGTTGGTTACCAGCTTGTTCCCTTAAGAATGGCTTCGTTTTAATTTCTTCAGTCTGAAAACATGAATTCAACATAAGTATTGCAATTACCACCAAGTAGCATGTACAGATAGAGAGAGCTGCAGTTTATGAAGTAGATGTACAGATAGAGAGAGCAGCAGTTTATGAAGTAGATGTACAGATAGAGAGAGCAGCAGTTTATGAAGTAGATGTACAGATAGAGAGAGCAGCAGTTTATGAAGTAGATGTACAGATAGAGAGAGCAGCAGTTTATGAACTAGACATGGCTGATCAGGACTGAGACACACACACACGGGTGATCAGGACTGAGACACACACACACGGGTGATCAGGACTGAGACACACACACATGGGTGATCAAGACTGAGAGACACACACACATGGGTGATCAGGACTGAGAGACACACACACACATGGGTGATCAGGACTGAGAGACACCCACACATGGCTGATCAGGACTGAGAGGTCTCTTGTAATAACAATGTTAATCCTTCTGTTAAGTGCGGTACTTTTAGTTTTTGTCTCGCTTGTTGCTCTTGCTTTCTATCGTCTTCTGTGTCATCATTCTTTTCTATCTAATCTCTCTGGCTTTCCCTTTGTCTGTAACAGATACAGATCTGGTGCAGGTAACCTCAGGAATAGATTATGACAAGGATGGCCAACCCTGGTCCTGGAGAGCGGCAATCCTGCAGGGTTTCCGGGTATCTTTAAATCAATGGCTAAAGACCTAGAGAAAGGTTAGTGTTGACCAATTAAGAAAATAATTGGTTCAGTTAAGTAATGGAGAACTCTGTGAAATGAATACCAGAAGAACCATGATGTCAGTAGGGGGTGGAGTTTGCATTTAAATGGTAATATAGTTTTCATTTCATTTTAATACATTTGAGCAATTTTGCATAACTGGCATGTTTTCCAAAAGGTTCTAATTGAGCTTGGCACATTTTTCTATCTTATCCTTTTTTCTTTTATTAGATAACCCTCGGTAGTGTCAGTTTCACCCCACCAGATCTGAATCATCTGTGTCTGGTTTCAGTTAGTTAATCTGCTGATCAGTTTCCTCACTGTGCACGCTCCTTTAGGCCGTCCGTGTCGGTTCATTTCAGGAATACCAGCTGAACGTCGTGCTGGTGCGACAGCCAGCCTGTCTAACGCTATACAGGAATGCAGGGACTCGACTCTTCTGTGTTATCAGGCTACTCTACAGGACAGTGCAGTAAAGAGAAGCCTGAAGGCTGAGCTGACTGTTTACAGGGGTGGAGCTAAGAATCCCTCTGCATAGCAGTTTGGTCCATTCCAGGTTTTAATAGGAATTTAATAAGACTCACCTGTTACCTGTACACTGTGGGTAATCAAGCTTGTAGTAAAACCTAGGCAATAGGAGTCTTGCTTCCATCCCTGCATTTCTGTTGTTGATCTGTGCAGTCATGTGGCACCCATACCTTTATTTTCCTTCACTGCCCACTTTGCTGTTTCGGAAACCCAATCGATGGGCTTCAGTGATGACGGACAGGAGCAGTGCAAGCGGGTCGATTCTCAGTCCGAGCTGGAAAGCTGGAATTGCCTGGCTGATCGATCAGGGGCTCAGCTAGGGGCTGTATTGATATCTGTGCTTGATTCCCCCCCCCCCCCCCCCCCCCCCCCCCCCCCAGCTGTTTGAAGGAGCTATAATTGTATATCATGGCGACTGTGTGGCTGCAGTAGGCGGATTGGTTTCACATTAAAAGAATAAATACCGAGATGAGTCTTGTTGCTGTGACATGATTTTACTTCAGTCAGATCCACACAGTCCCAACAATGCTATACCCTCCCTGCTGATGAAGAGCGCTTGAGCAGGTGCTGGATCAGTGTTTCACAGCAGCATTTTATTTCTGTATTTATTTCTGCTCCCAAGTGCCTCGGTATGGAGTTTGCAGTTTGCTCACCTGGGCTGGTGTGGAGCGGGCAGTGGGGCAGGTGATTCATGAACCTCTCTGTGATCAGCCTGCCTCTGATCGGCTTGCAGTTTGAACAGAGAAATCCTCTTCTTATTTTTTTACTGTTGTGTTGTAGATTGAAGCCTGCTGCAGACCTCTGTGGGTAGTGCTGATCATCATGTTTTTTAATGAAGCCTGCCAGAAACGCTTATTAGAATTGCCATGTTAATTGGGCTAGAATTAAACCTGAAGGAAAACATCAAAGGGGAGCTGGTTCTGGGTTCAGTCCTGGTGCAGGGTACTTCTGCACAGCTCAATGTGTTTTTGACCCTGCTTTGTTTAAAGAAAGCGTTTTTTAATTAGTACAGGGGAGGGGAGTAGATCTATACCCCAGAAAGGCAGCACACAGTATTTGAAGCTTGTCGTTTTTACATTGCAGGTATACAGGGTGTTTTAACAGTGAAGCAGATAAAGCATTTTTGGCTAGTGCACTGATGAAGGCACCTGCTGAGGTGTTTGATGCTGGATTTAGTTTCTTATACGGGTCTCTTTGAGTTTATTGTTTTGGGAGTTGATGGACGAAGGTTAAGTATAGCTCAGTGTTCTAGAAACACAAGCCATGACTGATAAGAACCAATCAATCAATCACAACCTCTATTTATCGAGGTGAGTCAATTGAGAACACATTCTCATTTACAATGACGAGCTGGCAAGAGGCTCACAGCACCACAGCAAACTACCTCAAACACAATGAATAAGGAGTAAAAAAAAAACACATCAATCATAAAACATCAAACACAGCAGCAATGTCTGAGCAACGTCTCGACCCTGCGGCTAAAAGCAGCCTCAGATATGACCCGTTCAAACTGTAGCTTTTGTTTAAATTCATTGCAGTCATTGGCTGCTGCAAACTGAAATGAGTGACAATCAAAAACTGTTGATACCCCGGGAGCAAGCAGTTTAATAAAATGACTGGGTCTTGAGTTGTACAATGAAGAGGAGGGCTCCTTTCCATGTACGTGCCCAGCCTGCTTGAATGCAGCACCTCCCTGTTGATGAGTCTGTGTGGAGCTGCCGTCCTGACAGTGCTCGTGTGCAGTTCGTTTTCTCTCTCTTTTTTTTTTTAGGAGAGTGGAAGAAAGCCGTGTTTTGATCAGATGGGGCCAAAACTGGAATCGTCTGTAATCTGAATGATCCCTGCCCGAGTTCAGACACTCAGTTCGGGTTTGTTTGAAACGCAGAACAGTTTCTGCACCAGGACGCTTTATTGGGGTGACATGCAGCATAGCATGTGTACATCATGCCCTATATGATCTCTGTGATCATCTACACTGGAAACTAAAGGTGCACATTCCATGGAAGTCTCATTTGCTTAACGTCAGATTTCTCCAAGACTGTCCATGTGTAATGCTCTCTGTACTGTTCACTGACACTGACCTGTTAGCTGTCTTGAAGGTGCACTGTATTGTTTGTGGACGGCCAGCTTGTTGCGGTGTCGCTTTCCCGTTATCAGGTGTACAGTACGACATGTAAGGTATCTGACTGGACCAGCTCGCAGTGTGGGAGTCCCCCAGCTCCTATTTAATTGCATGGGAGCCCTTGATGAAAGTGTTTAAGATCATTCATTTAACAGCTTGTTGTTTTAGAGGACAGAGTGGCGGGGAGGTGGAGGGCATCCCTGCAATCTTGTGAAGTGTTAAATTTGTCAGTGTGGTGCAGAGCGAGTCTTTAACGAGTTACGGGTGTGAGAGAGAGAGGACTCATTAAAGTGTCTCTCCCGATGCTGATGCTGTTCAGACTTAGCTGGCGAGAGCGCTGAGCTCCTGCTTCAGTGATAATTGAGCATGTCCTCAATATGCATTTTTAATGTTACAGAAGTACTATTTCCACAGCGCTGAGGAAGTGAGTGTTCACATTGCTGATTCTCCCTGAAGCAGTTCTTCGGTGTCTGTGTTGTGTAATCACTGGCCTGGGAAATGCTGCAGTGTTTGTGTTGAGAGGAGCTGAGGTTTCAGTGTCTGTACTGCATGTTCATGGAGTAGCACCCGGTCTTCCCTCCTCAGGGTCCCGTTCTCAGAGACGGCATTCTTCCCAGGGGAAGCCCCTTCTTCAATGTGGAATTAATGCATTTGGTTATCTTTTTGCCTTTGTGGGCATTGTGTTAGGTTAACGGAGATCTCTTTTAATGGTAGAGCATTCAGAGCGATAGATATTCCCCTTGCAAATCAGTTGCAGCCATTGCAAGTCGCAACCTGGTAGTATTTTCAAATGGGTTTTTTCTTAATAGTTAGAGTAGTGAATAGTCTGCTGCACAATGTAAAGGAGTCACACAAACTCATAGTGTGTGAACAGGTTCTGTGTTTTATGTAGTGTTACCTAAAACCCATTCCTTTAAGCACAGGGGCAGGTGTTCATGTTCTAGCTGCCATGTGCAGCAGCAATGCTAATGTGACCGCTTGGCTTCATTGAATAGGGATAGTGATAAGGTCTCATACACTATGACCTGCTGATCAATCCTGCTGTAAAATTGACCTGCTGGATCAATGGAAAGGCTAGCTGTTGGTCGTACTACACAAAGGGGGGGATGGCATTGTACTGGTGAACTGCAAAGAACAGCGGATGATTGTGGCGGTAACTGAGAATAAAGACACTGGAAGCAGGGAGGTGGGGCTGGGGGGGGGGGGGGGGGGGGGGGGGGGGGGTGTAATTGATGGAGCCCCTCTCTCCCCCGGCTCTGCTAGCTCTTCTTTCCCATTGCTTTTACACAACACAGCTTAACAGTGAATAACGCTGCCTCTCCTCTTTTGTCCCGCGGATTTGAATAAGAAAGGCCAGTGCAAGCAGACCAGGCTGGGGCACGGAGAAGAAAAGGGGGTCTGTCTCAAGATGGGAGTTTACGGCAAGCTGCGCTGCTGACTTTCTCTCTTTAAAACCCGCTGCTCAGGGTTAGTTGGAATGCAGGGCCAAGGGTACAAAAAGACCATTTAAGTGCGTAGCAATATTTTCCATTGGCTTAAAAAAAACAGAACTAACATTGCTCCAGTTCTGTTTTGGTGCTCTAGTCCAAAAATGACTTTGTTCTAGTTTGGTGTAAAAAGATACTCTTTTAACCCTTTGTGTCCTGGGAATTCCAGGAATGTCTTTTGATTGCCAGCACATATCAGTGGGTGGCTCTATTGAAGCAGGTGTTCAAGAGACTCTCTTTGTCTTGGGAGAGAAGGCACTATCTCCAGTTGGGTTGTGCTTTAATGATTAATAGGCTCCATTGACGCACATCTAGTCGTTCTTGGGAATCTTGCTGAGGGGTTTGCATCGACACGACAGCCAATTTGACAAATGTTTTGACTCCGCCACGTGTGTTCAAGCGCATCGCCGCTCCTCCACCTTTTCAGTTTTGTCTTGAACATCTCTTCCTGCGGCTCTGGCAGCTGCTGCTTCCTCGCTGCCCCTCCCGTGAACTGATTTATAATTTAAGGAACTGCCGATTTTCCAAAAAGCCTCGCAAGACTGTGTTTATTTGTCCATGCTATTCTCCAGTTCACCCTGTATAGCGGAGTCTACTGTGTGTTTTCAGAGACGCAAAGTACCCTATCAATAACGTTAAGCACTCAAATTATACATGATAAATCCAAGGTACAGTAAAACTATGCATGCCTTTATCAGTGTTAATGTAAATGATATGACTTAACAACGTACTGCTGCTTAATTAGAAAAGTGTAAATTGAGCCCCGGCTGGTTTATTCATTAATGACCCCTTTACTAACAACCTTGAAAACCGGTTCTTTCCAGTTTAAAGTGGTTATGCAGGTCCTGCCGCATGTTAGCAAAGGGTTCAGCTTGGAGGGCAGTGGAAAAGCTGCCTGCATTGAAGCAAACTGATCCAGAACCGGTCTGCTGAGAGTGGTGGACGCATTCATGAAAGCCAGCCCATGATTAACAGCAAACCTATCAGTCAACAAAACAGTTGCTGGGGTGGGCAATGGAGAGCAGAGGTTATCTGTGTGCTGAAAGTGTAGAGAGGCCATGCATTCATAAACCTGATTTCAACAGACAGGGCAGCAATTGAAACAATTTATAGGGTTAACTTCTGTGCCCCTATTGACCGGAATCACTATGGAAACCACGGAATTAAATAATATTATGTGTGCGTGTGTTTGGCAGGATAACAATACCAAGGTCTGGGTTTATGTATTATTTGGGTAAAATCCCTTCTGTCCTCTGCTTTATTTGTGTTGTCCTGAGCCTAAATAAAAAGGCATTTGGCAAGACATGTGAATGTATAAAGACCGGCCGAATGCACCTGAAACATTAATTGCAGCGGATATTAATTCTTGTAAACTAGTGTCATCTATACACACATCTGCACCCCCTCCTTCGCTGAAATTGCTGTTCTATCCCTTGTTTTTGTATTCTGTTTTAATCTTTGCCATTGAGATGCTAATCGTTATACACCTTCTCTAATGCTCAGCACTGTCGCTTACTCTCCGCGCCTCTCGCAGGTCCTGCAGTAAATGAAGTTTTGCTGAACAGAAAGAGAAACAGAATTCTTACTTTTGTTTTGTGATTTCACTTCTAAAAGCTTACCATAGTAAAAGCATAGCAAAGTGTAAAAAAGCACAGGTAAGCTTTCGGTATGATGAAGCATATTAATAAACATGGCAAACCAGGGTAAATACCTGGTATAAACTTCAGAAAACTGCAAAAATATACCTTGGTAAATATATATTCCCGGGGGGGGGGGGGGGGCACTCATTGTCAAACAGAAACATCTATAGCAGTTTAGAGTAATCATGAATGCAATCAATCTGTTTTCATGGCCCATGTTTTCTATAGCCAGTGATAGATAACTGCCAATAAAGAAACCCTAGATATTTTAGTTTGTTGAAACACTGCTGCTTTCCTCTTGTGTTGGTTGATGTGTCCCTTCAGTTTCTCTTTATTATTTTATGTGTGGGGTAATGGGACTGTCTCATTTTTTCAGGGGGACCCTAATTGTGCTTTTCAAAGCGTTTGGGTTGAGGGGATTGTAAAGGCATTAGCGAGCTCACCTGTTTTTATTGGGCAGTCCTCTCAGCTGTGATGGAGTAAACTGGCTGCTCTGCTGCCCCTGGATAGTTTAAACCCAGCAATAGACAACAAGTGTCAGTTCCTTGCTGTTCTGGGTAGGGCACCAGGATGTTAATAACGTACTGTGTTTTGATTGTTTAATTTAGACTGCTGGACACCAGGATAACATTCTGCAAGCAGAACCCAGCCTGGCTTTTCACGGCACAAACAACAAAGAGATAAACGCATTAGATACAGCGGGCTGAATGTATGTAGTCATTTTACAGAATGCAACATTATCCCGTTCCAACTGTACAGTTCATTTATAGAAACGACACGAGTAAATGACATGGAAATAAGGCTAGACTTGCTTGACTTTTTGAGTGAGTGACGTTTCAGCGCTTGTAATGGTGTGACTGTACAGTGAGGGGGGAGTGGAAGAGGATGCGCCGATCTTTAAAAAGCCTGGCTGGTCACACTACTGCTGAGAGAGATCAAAAAGTCCTTTCCACTCCTGGAAAAGGCTGTCCTTTTATCAAGGTTAGCTTTCAGTGTAATTGTGTGCAATTGTCTGTCCTGCCGTACTGTCATGACATCTCTGGGTCCCGGCATTCAGGGGTCTATTGTGCGATGTCACAGAGGGTGGAAAAGAAGGCTCATTGATATGCAGCTGCCTTTGAAATAAATGTGAAGAAAATAAAGGAGCTGAATGGAGCTCTCCCTGCCTTTGTTCTCCCAAAAGGCCACGAGATGCGCATGGTTCTGACCGTCAGGGTCCACTTGCCGCTGTTGGCATTTTTGCATTTGCAAAGAGGAAATGCTTTTGCCAGGGCTTGCTCTGTGCGCTCTTAAGCTAAATGGTAAATAGATGGAGATGAGAGGGACCTTACAGTATTCTCTCAAAGCAGAGGGACCTTACAAAAATCAATATATAAGTATAGGAACTTTTAGTAGGAAAAAACGGTCTTCTGAACAGTTTAAATAATTTGCTAGGAGGTGGGTTTTTAAGACACACACTTACTTTATTAATCAATCAAAACCTTTATTTTTTCAGATGAGTCGAGTGAGAACAAATTCTCATTTCCAATGACAAACTAGCAAGAGGCTTACACCACCACAGCCAACAACATCAAACACAGCGAATAAGAAGTAAAAAAAAACACATCATCTTTTGGACTGGGACGATGCTGGTTTGTTTTTGTTTTTAAACGCTTTCTTCTTCACTCGTCTCTCGACTCCCGTCTGCTTGGAGAGCAGGAGACAGGAGGAATAAAACAAATCCATTTCCACTTTCCAAGCATCCTGCTTGTTTGAAGCTGTCCCCGGGCTGCTGCTTCGATGCGGTTTTCACAGCACTTTGAAATCCGCAGCTTGATTGCTCGTCTGTATTTACATTTCCAGCAGCCCGGAAAGCAGGGGCACTTGTTCCCCAGCTTCTGTCTGCTGTGACAATCAGTCTTGTTGATAGTTACAGTAGCGCTTACAAACAAACCATTGTACATCACAGGTTGGGTGTGTGTGATTTCTTTTTTTTTTTTTATGGTCTGAAGCAATCGTGCAAGGAACTTGCTTGTGATGTAAATAGCTTTATGTCTTAAACCTACAGTGCATTGCAATGGATGAGAAGTGTCTCAGTTACAATCACATTCATTCGCTGAAGTTGGCTTCTATCTCGTTGAGTCTGTCGTCCTATTTGAATAGCAGATCTGCATAGCTACAGTATTGTGCAGTAAAGAAATATAGCAACACAGTACAATAGTGTAAAGGGTATTTTGCTTCAGTGTTATATGCTGTAGTATTATAGATTTTTAATGGGGCCAGGGGGTGTTAAACCATTCACTGGTTTGTTCCGTTCGACTCTGCTTTTGTTCCTCTCTCTAATTGGATGTCTGCTGAATACTTGTAGAGCAATGCTGGGGGTCTGGCCAAGGTGGCCTTTCCTATGTGTGATGCAGCTACTCTGCACGTGGGCTGCTGAACTTTCACCCCTTGTTACCTGTCTGGCTGCCTTTTCTTCTTTCCTAAGTGGCAAAAACAATTCCAGATCTAGTTTGGAATTTCACTTTTCCAAACCCCGCCCCGCTCTGTCCAGTTTCAGGTTGCAGGAGGCCAGGGCTGTCATTGGAAAGACACACCATTGATCCTGTTCGTATTAAGTATTATAGAACAGCGGAGAAATGAAATCTCTTGACAGGCAGCACAGATATTAGCAAACAGCTGCCAGGCTGACAGACGCACCGGCGTCGTGTACTGCAGAGAATCCAGGGAACTCGTCTGTCGTTCTTTATTACAGATATTCTAGACCAATCCCCTTTTCTAAAATAAGCAGAAAGATGTATGTGGAAATAAAAAGAAAGCTTTTTAAAAGATAAGTACATGAGCAGAGCTCTGAACGGATTGAGATGCAAACTTATAAAATAGTCAACTCGTCTGGGGAGAACAAGGAAATGACTCGGGAGCTTAGAACACATCTCCTCTTACATGCGGAAAATCAGAATACATCCCCTCTTACATGCATACCCCCACCAGAAGTGGATACATATGGACATCTGTAAATGTAATTTCTCATCATAATTCTTCAAAGAGCTTTATAAAAGCAGAGGGATTATCTACATTTTGTAGAGTGTGAACTGTATGTTATTTATTTTCTTCCACTGTAAAATAATACTTCTCTGAAGAAATACTGTGAGTACTGCATAATCTGGAAATGATGAAACTACATACTAGCATTGGAGGAATCTGTGCAGGTGAGCTTGTGTTTGGTTGTACAGAGCTGCAGTGCAGGCGATTCCTCCAGTGTGTGTGTGCACCATTCCTGCCTTGTCTTTTAATGTTAGGGGTTCTTATGTGTGGACAGGAATATTCCCCGAAGTTGGAAGCTTTCATGGAGGAGACTGAACCCAGTAACTGATTGCTTGCTGTTTGATGATAACATTATGCTGCCTTTATAAATAACCACTGACATCTATATGGGCCTGTTGTTATGGAAATGATGCAAGGAATCAGGTTTATTTATTTTAATAAAATGAATAAGGATAAAAAAAAAAGCAAATGTAGCGAGCTTAGTGACCAAACCTGTGAACATGACAGCATCGCTTTAAATAAAATGAGTGCAGTGCAGCAGAATGACTCTCCTGTCTGCTTGCTGAAAAACAAATGGAAATTACCCACAGGGGACCATATACTCTGTGAGAGAGAGGTAGAGGGGTGCGGCCCTCAATACACACACACACACACACTGCAACTTAGACAGCCAAACCAAGTGCCCTGAAAGATTGCCAATGTGGACACAAGAACTGAACAGTGATCAGATTAGGCGTGTTTATATACCCTATGTAATAGAAATCTGATGGACTTTGTGTTTAATAACTTGCCGAAATGTAAACAACAAAGCAGTTTAGGGACCTGTGTCTGACAGACAGTGTGAGCATTGTGACGTTGGAGCAGAGAACTCCGGTACCAATTCGTATTGTCAAAACAGAGCTTGGCTGGGGTAAAGACCCTCTCTGTGTATGACAGTACATGTAAGACTGGGTTTTCCAGTAAGTCATGGCTGGTGAATGGCTTTCCTGCAACCCACCCTGAGCCTTGTCAACCCATTCCCCCCTCTACACTCCCTTTGAAGACTGTGTAAGGGATTGCGTAATCCAGGGAGCTGCTTTTCTCTCTATCTCATTCTCTCCTGCATTTCCTATTGAAAGAAAGGGTGGTGCACAAGAATGCTTTGTTTGGAACTGTTGCCGTGGTGATCCCATGTGTTGCTGTAAACCCCTGCCCAGTCAGAGCTCCTTCTTGAGTACCTTTGATCCCACAGCATTGAGCAGCTTGGTTCACAAGTGCAACTCTGCCACTTTCCAGTAAACTACTGCCTCTCCTTTTAAATGTAGCTGCCTGGCTAAAGCATGACTTTGAAACTTTCTCCCAGTGCAGGGATGATTAACGGTCCACCAGCGTACTATGTCGTAACAGACAGTAGTGGCTCTGTTTATCAAAGCTGGTAACTTCTGATAAAAGGAGAACGGACCATTGATGCTGCAAAGCTGGTAACAAACCACTTGGGTGAACCTCGGAATCCCATCATTTGATGTTTCTTCCTGGTTTTGTAATATTGAAAAGAAAAAACGAAACACTGACATGGAAAAATGACTATAGAGTCTTGCCCTTTGGTCATGATTTAGCATTCCGCACAGTGGGGGAGGAAAAGGGTGCAATAACAGCATGGGCAGATTGCAAGTCTTATTTGGTATTATAGGAAATTGTGGGATAAGCGAGCCAACAGATGCAGTTAATAATAACCTAGTCTGCATCATGATTCAAATGTTTCAGCTGCGGGCCGGATCCCTGTGTATTTCACTCCTGCATTCCACAGTCTGTTGTTTTTTAATCAGCACATCGTTAATCTGCCACATCTACTTCCTCTCAGGAAAGCTCTGTTTTGACAGGGATGTGCAGAGGAATGGCCGTGCCTTTATCAGGTGTGAAATGCAGCTCTGGTTTTATGGTGGTACTCTACAGCAGGTGTATGAATAGCTTTGAGGCTCTTGTTTTGCTAAAAGGGAAACCGTAAGATAAATCTGTGCCACTGTGCTTCAGAGTCTAGGGGCTTGCACAGTTTCAAGACCGATCCTATTTCACTTGGTGAATGACGTTGTTTTTAATTCAGTAAACCCCGTCCTCACAGTGCAGCTGCAGACCTGCACAGTGACCTGACCGGAGTGTTCTGTCTCTTTTGTGCTCTGACCTAGTTGTAAAAATCAAGTATTGAGTAAAATTGTCATTCCTGGAGGTTCAGTAGCTTTGTTACAACTATGGTGTACAAAAAGGTGTACGCTTTTCACACAGCTTTCTTTCAGAGTGTAAAATGCACCTCTGTTTCATTTCGCAAACAATTGGAATTTGAACTGCATCCAATTGATTGTCCTTCTCTTTTTAAAGTTTCAGTTTGCGTTCCATTTTAAATTCTCTTTGCACTCTTTGACCCCTGTATAAACGATCTGCTACATCCCGCACATTTGGAATGATCCAATACAAAATGCACAGGATTCCCAGGACCATGCACGCTTCTCTGCTCACACTTGGGTGAATGGTAAACAGACTGCACAAGAGTGTCTGGAGCCACAGCTTCACACACACACACACACACACACACACACACACACACACACAACACCACAGGGTTGGCTCGAGTGACAGGAATTTCTGAGTAGTGGGAATCATGTGGGGACGGTCTTCTGCACCCCCTCCACTGTGTTTGAAGCAGAGTAATCACAATATAGCTCATTCTTGCATTGCCAAAAAGAACCTGCGTGTTTAAAACCAACATGCAAAAGAGGAATCGAACGCTGCTCTTAATACTGTACTGTTACAGCTTGATGCAAGTCTGCGTGAGGACTGCTAGCATCCAGAGTTAAATAGAGGAGTTGTGCTTGATACAGTTTGAATAAGAGTCAGGCTGAGACCTCTGGGAGAAGGTAAGTGCTTGTCTCGTACAGCAATCCCCTGAGACATTCTGTAATGCAGGTAAATGACCCACAGCTCAGAAAGCGTGTTAGGGGATGGAGCATGCATAGAAACAAGTGCTGATGTGCGTGAGCATCGGGAAACGGGATTAAAGGCAATTTCAAACAGGAGCGCCACTTGTCTTTATCTGAAATTCTGTTGAAGCCTTTGTGCACGCTGTATTATTCATGCTTTTTAATTAGACATTTCTGATTGATTCAGAGACTATAGGGTAGCAGTGTATTGGTGAAAGACTCTGATTGTCTAGCCCAGAGGTCTCCAAGCCTGGTCCTGGAGAACTACTGGGTCTGCTGGTTTCCGTTTTAACTGAGCTCTCAGTTACTTAATTACACCAATTATTGGCTTAATTAGTCAAGATTAACAGGTGTTCCAGTTCTTTAGCCACTAATGATGTAAAGACACCTATAAAACCTGCTGGATAGGAGCTTTCCAGGACCAGGGTTGGAGACCCCTGCTGTAGTATCAGATATACTGTGGAAGTTGCTGACTCTTACAGTAATACTTCAAGCACTAAACACCATGCCTTGCTGTTTACTGTTACTCGATCTTTACTATGTGGTCTTCCTATGTTAATTACTGAACGTCAGAACAGTTGCTTTTCACCTCTCCATAAATCAGGACAGATGTCTCTATACAAGTGCCTGGCTCATACAGGCTGACACTTCATCTTGGTGGTCTGGATTGAGTTGAGCACATGTGACATGACCCCTTTACCAGTGTGGACACACAGAGCTGTTAGCTGAGACCTCTGAAGAGAGGTGGACTGCATGTCGCAGCAATGCTGTGACATGCAGTGCCAAAACTTGCATGTTTTGAACCGAGAGTCCATGTGATTATTTTCAAACTAAACTTTCTGTTCTTTCATTTTTTTTTTTTTTTTTTTTACAAGTTTTATATTGAATCACCTTTGGTTGACTTCTTGGGCTGTAAAAGGCACTATATCAATGTGGAGTTGCTTGTTGTTGCTAGATGTTGGCATACTGTATGTACGATGCATGATCCCGACGCAGATAAACCAAACACAAGACTTGAGCACTAATCGCCTTCATAATATGGAGCTGCTGTTTGCTGAAAGAACTGTGCAGTGTGCCATTTTTCTCGTCTGATTTATTTTGTTGTTTATTCTTAGACTTTCTGTACCTCGGGCTTAAAAAGGGAAAGTGACCTGAAATGACCTCATTAAGATGCTCTGGTGGTGGTGGACACCTTAAGGTTTTGTGAAGCTTCCATTTCTAAATCGACTGAATTTAATTGCTGACAGAACTGCTTTGCTCTCCAGTGTGAAATGTGCATGTAGCTTTCTGATTTGCAGGTTGCATGCCAGTAGCTATAGCAATGTACAGATTTTAAATTCCCAAGTTATTAGATTGGGTATTTTTGACAAACTATCATCCTGGCTGAATAGTGTATTTTCCGATGTCTTCACAACTGAAGGAAATTGCGAAAATAAAAATCTAATATTGGTGGTATTTCAATTGTAAGTACATGCAAAAGAATAATCAGTGATGCTAGACACAGGTGAATTAGAAATGTGTGCAGTGGGGGCAGGGGCACAGGCACTTCAGACAAAGGGATGATGGGCTGAATTAATCAAGACTAGAACAGGAAACGAAAAAGCCCACATGAGATCATCCTTAACCCCATGTGACCCTAATGGCTTGATAACCGCTGAAGGATTAGCACCACATCTGCACAACAATGAAGCATTGCAGACAAAGGAAGGTGAGAGAGAGGATTCTGTGTTCACCCAGACAGGGGACCAGTGCTGAAAGCTGCAGGAGAGATGATGGGAGGAAGGTCATGAAACATTCTGGAATTGGGCAATCGGAATTCTCAGCGGCCTTCCAGATCCTCCAAGTCTAGGTTCTGATGAGGGAGTTCTGGATGTTAGAGGGGAAGATAGGCCTCCAGAGGGCCTGTGTGGGCTGTAGTGTTGGGATTGTAATTGGGTAAAGAGGGTGATGAGTTCAGCAGGAGAATCAAGACAAATGAGGGTTTGATCATTGCAACACACTTGGATCTAATCCAGCTTCATAGACTGTCAAGGTGCACACCTTCAGCACTAAGGGCATTGTTTGTTTGGCATCAGCTTTCAATGCCACTGATTTATTTTGTTGTCATGATTTTTTGTACTTGCCCCAACAATGTCCTGGTGTTCATCTGAAGGCAGTGTTTGTTAGAAACGAATGGAGATTAGGGTGAGGGATTTATGAGAACAAATATGGAATGCACTGCAACAGCTCAGATCTACAGTGTGTATGTCTCAAGGCACTTCAAATGGAAAGCTTTCTAAATGGCAGTAGAACCGGAGCAGTGCAACGAGCCAGAGGATTCAAAACCTGCCCAATAGCAAGGTGTTTGGGGGGCGTTCTTACAGAAAGTGGTTAGCGATCTGGACATGGGTATGGAGCAGGTAAGAGTTTTAATGCACACAAATCATCCGCTTTCTTTTAAGACAAATTCATTATTTTAGTTTTAGTTGAGGGGGATAATCCAGTTGTCCTGTACCCAGTCCCGTTTTTCTGGTTTTGTTACTTTTGTTATTGATCAGGTGACAGTAGTCTGTGCAAGTGTGCTCCTAACTGCATACGGTTCACTATTTTCTCTGGACCTCCAATTGCAACCCATTGCTGGTCGGGTGACCGTAAGCAGTCTGATCAGAGCATAGTGCAGGCTGTATATCGGTGTTTTTAACAGGATCCTGGCAGCTCAGATTGCTGGCAAGATCATTTTAGTAATGCATCTCTGCAAAACAAATACAGGACAAGGTGAAAAACAATGGATTACCCCTTCCCCCGACGGCCCTATAAGCATTCCAGCATGCGTGTTCGGCTCTGTGATCAATACCGGCTTTTGTTCGGTCAATAGACGCAGAATGTCCTGAGTGACTGTACTCCCTAATGGAATTAGGTGATTTGGTCTTTTGCCCTTTCAGGGGGCCACTTGGAAGTCATGAGAGCACTCTTATGGTCAGCTAGTCTGAATAGACTGGTACTTTGGGATTGAGGGAGTGATCCCAACCCCAGTCCCAGGAGTGTTTTCAAGCTTGTGGTGGAGAGGGTGTTAAGCATCACATCAATCACGCAACCACATGGAATTCATAGATCAATAGGGAGATAGCTCTCTTAAAGTTGGAGGTCCAGCGTCATGTGTTTTCCACTAGCAGGCTGCACGGTGGGTTTAAGTCATTCAGTTGTAGCTGGCAGGTTCCCTCGGAATACCCTTCATTGCGTTCAGCACATTCCCAAATCTGGCTTCACCAGCTGGATCATCTGTTGATGTCTGAATGACCGATATTTACTTTTCTGAAGAGCTCAGGGAGGGGGTGGTCTGGCCCAATTTGTCTGGAGGAAATTAAAGGCGATTGAGCTTCAGAGGGATCAAGTGGTGGGCCTCGTGCAACGCCAAACCTTGCTTACACCTGCAGTCCCTGTGGACTGAGTGATCTGTGGCCCCTCTGTCGCTATGGGAGACCTGACTCCAATCGGCAGTCTTCCGCTCGGTTGTTCCCAGACCTGCAGGGTTGTGCAGGGCCTCAGCACACTACAATAGGCCTGCATTCAGCTTGGTTTAACTGCAAATTTGAGACAACTTCTTCAGCCCTTTTGAGGATTTAGTTGAGAATCTGTACTGTAATGCTCTGCTCACAGGGGGTTGAGATGAGTCTTTACTTTAGCCCATTTTCACGATGCACAAGAGAACATGACTTCAAAGTTTGGATGATGTTTAGTTTGGTTGCCTTGAGACCAACCCCTTTCTCCTTCCTTACCCTTTGCCCCAGCCTCAATTAGCACTTTTATTTTAAGATTCAAATTTTTTGAGAACCATTTTATTTACTTTCAAGTTTATTTAGAATCCGTTCACTTAGAATAAAATCTCACATCGGAAAACCTGTTTAATTGATTAGTGCCGGGAATTCACAGACTATTGATGCAGTGGGATAGGAGGTGATCAAATGAAAATAATAATTTAAAAAGCTAGTTGATTTTACGGATCTAGACAAAACACGCTCCCTTGGAATTGTGAGTGAGTAAGCTGCTGATGAATTGCACTTAATAGATCAAAGAGCTCTGTATCAGGCAGTGCGGAGACAGTGAAGCCAGGGCAGAATCAGGGCTTCAGATCCAAGGAGCTGTTACCTGCTGCGGATCAGCACAAGAGAACATTTTTATCTCTAAAGTTTTTTTTTTTTTTTTTTTCGTTTAACCACAATATCAGCAGATTTGAAAAGCCACACACCCAAGACAACGATTACATGTGAGTAGATTATTTAACAAACAGTGAAAACTGATCACAGTTCTGTTTAAGCAGTTTAGATTAAGGTGGAAATACCTATTATCTAAGTCAAAGGATTGCTGTTGAGTTCCTATTGTTCTGACACAAAAGAAAACAGCACCTCCCTCCCTCCCTCTCTCTCAGCTGCTCGGTTCTGTTTGGGTCAGGTTAGGGGAGACGAGTGCTCGTCAGGGGTGAAGCAGCAACACCACCTGTCCCTGGAATCTCAAACCAGACCGTTGATGGCATTCCAGGGTAATGGGTGGGGGTGGCTGTGCAGCCACACTGTTTTTTCAGCCCCCATGGGCTGTCAAAACACCGGAACCTCTGTCTTTGTTCCCTGATATTGTGTAGGTGGCTTGTACAGTGTAACTGCAGAGCTGGCAGGATTCTGCAATGCTATTTAAAGGAGGCATGCTTTTTCTAAAATTAGAAAAAAAAAAAAACGTTCTGTCATCTGGACACACAATCAAATTGCTGAGCTGTTTTGAATGCTGTTCTCTTTCCTATACTACTCAGGCGCTCTGCAGTAAAATGCTTTTAAGTCTTAATGCTATCAGTTATCGCTTTTGTGAAATGAGGCTGCTGGATTAATGATGCTTGTTTCACTATTGGCTCTTTCTATTGCAAGGCTGACTATCAGTTACTATTAGACTTCCAGTGCCTACACGCCTGTCCACATTTCTCTGTGGAATGTGCTAGTTGTTGATGCGCTTGTGTGGCAGATAGGTTTTGTGGTGTGGCGTCACAGACAGAGCGCTACGGTGCGTTTCCAAAAGAAAACAGCACATTGGCCAAAATAGACAGAACTAGATAATAACTAAAACTACTGAACCAGCATGCGTCACAATTGTTTTCGTTTAGTGTTGATTTTCAGCTCCGTCTCTCCCTTTCTCCCTGAACACCCTCCGCCTCGCTCAGTCACAGCTGTTTTTATACATGTGACCGTCTCCAAATTAGCAGTAAATTAATTCATCTGGAGACGGTCATTCTACACAAGTTTGGAGTGGATGGGGAATTTTAACCCCATCTGTGCTGGAAAATAACAGTAATAAAAACACTGTGTTTTATAAACTAATCAATATTTTTTAAATAACAACAAACAGAAATGCAAAATAATAGATACACACACAGGGGCGGGGTGTACCCCATCACAGCTTGTATAAAAACAACGGTAAACTTCTGTTCCTATTAAATAGAAATTGCTGTCTCCACGGCCTCCAGTGCCCTGCCCAATCTGGAGCGCAGAGTCGATGATTCATCACGATAACCACGGTGTGGACATGTATCGAGCAGCAAACAGATCGGAACGCATTCAGAACTCTGTGTTAGCTGTGTATCGAGCTTTAGACAGATCGGAACGCATTCAGAACTCTGTGTTAGCTGTGGATCGAGCTTTAGACAGATCGGAACGCATTCAGAACTCTGTGTTAGCTGCAGCACAGCGAGGTTGATTTTTAGTATATTTTTTAGTGTACTTCGTTGATTTCATTATTTCCGCGCTCAGTCACTCCACGTCCGTGCTGCTAAAGGGCCTGTGGTGTGTGCAGTATTTTTGCCAGGGCAGTGTTGAAGAGCTTCTCGAGCTCTGGAAGGCTGTGAATGAATGAACAAGCCCCTGAAATGATTAACTTTCTCAATAATTTGTATAAAAATAATTTGTTTCAGCCCACTGGTGTGTGAAATGGTGGTGTCAACTGAATTGAACCTTAGCAGTTTTTTTGTTTTTGTTTTTCGATTCAAGCCACGGCCTGTAGCCTTAAGTACACAACTCAGTGCCTTTATGTGTAACGAGAGCTAAGTACAGTTCATTTCTTCCATGCGTATTTTTTGTTGTAACTTTGTCTCAATACGCATGTATAGAAACTGCGAGTCACCGCACACCTACACGGGGAGGACACGAACGAGAAGAAGAAAAAAAAATGTCTGGAATTCTTTCCTGACTGCTGGATCTGCAGAGTTGAATTCTTGTGAAGATGATTTGGGAGGAGACGCCATTTTGTCTGACACTTTTGTCTCTGTGTGTGTCAAATAAAAACCTTTTTACATTTAGACTCTTTTTTCTCCCTCGATATCCTACATGCCTTCTAGTTCTTGTTCCCCCACAGATTGCTGAGGTTTATATATTTTGGTCTTGGTGTTTATGATTGTATTTACATTTAAATCAAATTTATTTGTGCCATTATATCGTGGGGGACTGGTCCCAGTAGCTATCCTGCGGTATCACTTGAGCTTGGGACCTCCTGCTTAGACCCCAGCACCCACTGCACCTGGTGTTCTTGGCAGTCTCGTCTCCTGTCCCAAGTATTGACTGACCACACCAAGCCTGGCCTGCTTGGTTCCTTGTGAGATCAGAGGAGAACTCAGAGCAAGGTCGGGGGGCTGAGAGAGATGGGATCGCTCTCGTTCAGGACAGCAGTGGGTGGGCTGCAGCCTATACCCTGGTGTAGCTGGAAGATGGACTGTGCCAGTCTCTCCCTCCAGGCATGGTTTGACCCTCTGACCTTGTGACTTCTAGCTAATGAGGCACTTAAGAAGGTTTTTTTTTTTAAATCTGCTTCTACTGGAATCCAGCAACATTGGATCAAATGATTAAGTCGCTTCTGTGTGGGTAATATGGGGTCTATCTTTTTGTACAAAACACACAGATGCTCCGATTTGCTGTGCCTGTATCTTTGGGTAACCTCATTAGTGTATCTCTTCCTGCAGACGCTAACAGATTTTGACATTAAGAAATGTAACAAGGATTATTGTCTTCTCATTAGCAGCCCCCCCTCCTCCACCACTCCACCAAAGACCTTTATCTCTGTTATTCTGTGTTTTTTTTATTTTTAGAAATTTACTTTGGCAAACTGGTTCATGGTTCTGCTTCTTTGTTTAATTGCATCATCTCCAGTCTTTAAGAGCACACACTGCAGCTCTTGCATGTTTGTCTTATTTTTTTAATTAATTTTTTTATTATATATCGTGATATAATCGTTTTTTCTTTTTTGCGTTTGCTTGCGTAAATAAAAACATTTTTTGAAGCAATTCTACTGAAATATTGAGACGGGAGCATCAGGCTGTGTTCCCCTGTGCGCATGTGTCTTCAAGCTGAGCCTAGCAGTAGTGAGAATCATTGGAAGGGGGTTAAATGTGCTGTACAGGGATGCTAACGGTGCAGTTGCCCAGGAGATGAGCTAATACCCCTCCACACATCTGGATGAGACTGGCGCGAGTTGCAGTAGGATCAGGGCTGAGCCCTTTGCCAGCCAGGGACTCTGGAGCAAATCGTTGTGCAGCCGTTTCATTTCAAACCCCCTTTAAACACATGAGCCAGGTTGTTGATTCTGTTAATCCTGCCGTCTAGTGTGTAATTAGTTGCTGCTGAGAACAATGGCATTAGCAGGGAGAAAGGGAAAGGAAGAAGCCTGGTCTGAACCCCCCGGGGCAGGCAGAGGAAGGAAGGGCCTGCTGCTTGAGTGGGATTCCCTGGGGAGGGTTCTGGGGATCAGTTGGTCATTAATTCCTAGTAGGGTTTGCTTTGTAGCTGCTTGTGATGAAGGTGTTCACGCACAAGAATTCCATTACACAGAATCTCTCAGCTATGCATTTCAGGTAAAACTGTAAGAAGCGAAGGAGTCCATTTTTGAACAGCCTATAAGCTTTCAGGATAAGCAGTACTGCATTGTTTCTTTCTGTTTCTACCTCCAGTAACAATACAAAGCATGTTGTAAGGACGCTCCGTTTTTTAAAGTTGCATTACAGCTGAGTTCAGTGGGGAAGGGCGTGCCTTGCTACTGAAACGATGGTCACTAAAGGACACACACAGTAGATTGTTACTGTGGAATTCCATTCGAACATGATGACAACCTGCTAATGTTCCTAATCTCCAGCTGGCGCCCTGCATGGGATGCACTGAATTCCAGATACAGTAGCCCATGTGAGTTCAGGTTTAGGGCTTTCACAAGCAAGAGAAGAGGGAGCATACCAAACCACAAAGTGGTGGGAAAAAAAAAAAAACTAGCTTATGACCCGGCATTCAGGAATATATTTACCAGCAGGACTCTTCGGAGGGAGGATTCAGGTGTGTGACCCTGACAGTGAAATATTTTATCAAGCACTGTACTGACCCTATGTTTTATACCTGCACTTTGATGCCAGGTGCAATACCAGCATGGATTTGCTAATTAGCTATCCCTCTTGTAATGGGTATTGAAATTAACACAAACTCAAGCCTTGGTTAGAGTCATAGCTCTCCCTTTACATTGTGCTGTTTCTAGCAGAATGGTCCAGTGTTTGGAGCTGTTGACTTGCATAATGTTGGTTTGTAGTTCATTGTGTGCAATGCATAGTAAAATATTTTCCTGTAATACAATTGCTGCAGGACTTTTAAACAAAGAACAGGATTGTTAGTGGCAAGAGGCTGGGACAGCGTGGTTTATTAAATATGTTAATGACGACTGTCACTCCTCGTGTGCGCTGAACAAGCACAAGGAACTTGCTGGTTTCTCCCAGAACCAAGAATATGCGCCTGGCTGACGAGCTGTTTCCTGATTCTAACAACAGGAATCATTGATAGAGACAGTTGGGAAAGTATCTGTTATCTTCTCTTATCTTGGACCCTTTGCAATTGGGTTGTTATTTCCTGTAGGTGTAAATAAATGTACGGGAGCTTGTTCTGAAAAGCAGCACTTGTTTTCAATGAACAAGAAGTCGTGGGATAGTTTAATCTTGGATATGAACGCTGTACTTACAGAATAGGCAATAAGCAGCTTATTGATACCCATGTATGGGTCCGCCCTAAGGGGGTGATGCAAGTATAGGTGCCGTGCAAATAATGCAAAATTCAGATTGCATTGTGGCCAGGCAATTATTTTGCACTGCGCCCTATGTAAGTTTAAGAGCAATGCAAATTACTCAACATACACAAATGATGATCTGTAATTATGATCATGATGGTCTCAATGAGTGCATTGGTCTATTTAGCGGCAGCACGTGCAGAGTTAGGAGTATAGAGAGCAGTAGGCACTGTATATGTGGAGTGACGAAAATACAAAGCAAAACAAAAATGTCGGAGGAAGGGCAGAGAAACCCTCTCATCGCACGTAAAAGAAAATCAAAGTTTTCTGAGAAGGAGCTGAGAGTCCTTATGGCTGTCACTCAGCATGAAACTGAGTTGTTTGAAAAAGCCTCGGCCAACATCAGTTATGTGAGTATCCTTAGGAAATGATCTGTATTGGCCTGCCATTTTCAGCATGACCTCCAGAAATTTGCTCAGCTCTCTGGAATATATGGATTGGGCTAGACCCTCCAGCCGAATCCTGAAAGGAACCAGAGGCTAAGTAGAGCAGAGAACGCAGCACTGTCACATGTGCAGGGATAGCAGTCCCTGGATTGATGCTGGGGTCTAGCTCATCCCTCAATTCAGCTATGAGGTCAAGGATGACCTGCAGAGTGAGACGATAATGCTTTAGCACCACATCCTCCAGCATCCCAAACAAAATGACCCTGGGATTGAATATGCAGGGTCTTCTTCGTCTTGCCCTTCTCCTCCGAACACATTCCTGCCTCTCCACAACAAGAGCCAAGCATCGCTGCATCAGGAAGTGAACCACAGCAGCCATCCTGAAGCCAATGACAGGTCTCTGCAGGTGTGCGCTTTTATACTGCTCTTCTACTGGATTCTGCAATGGTTTGCACCTTGTAAGAAGAGGTGTGAAGTTTTTGCAGGATCAGCCTAAGTGCAAGGCAAAATCCTTACATCACATTATAATGTTTGCACCTGGTTAGTATTCAGATTCTGTCCAATTCCATGCTCTTTTCTTCATTAGAATGCGTTTCAGTGTAATTTTAATGGATTTAATGATGGCAAAGTGCAAATTTGACAGCGGGTGCAGAATGCCAGGTAAACGCCATTCTTTACATACGTCACATCAGACTTAACAGCGACTAAACGTGATTTACGACAGCATTATTGGGGTTTTGCACCCACAAATCACTTTGCACTTATCCTTACATCACCTCCTTAATATACAAAAGTACAGACAGCTGATGCAGAATTTGTGTAGTGAGACATGGTGGAATGATGCCCATAAATACAGATTGCAGAGTGTTTGATTTTCATTCTTGCAATGCAGTAACAGTGCCATAGAAATGTGGTGTTCCTTTTGCAATACAAGTGCTGCAATGCACCCAAAGCATTGCACTTCTTTACAAAGTGAAAAATGTTGTGTTTCGTCTGGAATTGGCAATGCAATTTGAGTGATATTGATGTTGCAATTTGAAACTACAGAGCACTTTAAAAATCCATTCTGTAATGCTGTTTTCATGCAGTGCTCTGTGTGTGTGTGGATTACTTGTGGACCGGGTCTGGTGTAGATTAGAGCACTGCTGTGATGAGGAAGCTTGGGGGCTACAAGCAGGCTGCTGCTCCCCACACTGCTCTGCAAATTAATGTGCCAGCAAAAGACAAGGCTGCTGCAGTTGGGGGAGTGGGGGTTGTTGGTTAGGGTTCGGAGCTTGGCTATGGTTCATTGTTGGCCTGGCTTCCTGTCACACAAGGCTCTTGTGTCGTTTTCAATGGCGGCTCAAATGTTCCAGTGTGGAGTTCCAACCCTGCAATGGGTCCCTGCAAGCAGCTAGCGAGCCACATGTAAGGGAGAAAGCTGAGCAGCGGCTCTAATCACGATGCTCAAAATATTCTGAGCAAAGACAATAGGATCTTGAGAATGATCAAGTTCCTCTCCTGTGTAGTGCAATGAATGAGACCTGAGTGTGGGGCGACCAGGCTGCTTCAGTGAGTGGGAGGTGATCGCGCCAGTGCTTGTACACATTCAGTGTTGTTCCAGTTTCAGTTCAGTCTATTGCACGTAAGTGCCTCTTAGCCCTACTAAGCTCATTTGCACCCCTTCAGACTCTCTCTTCACATGTGCCAGTTTGGCTTTGGATTGTATTACTTTCTCAAGATTCATAAAATAAATGATATAACCAGTGTTTTTCAAAAGCTGCTTTTTTGAGTTTGAATGTTGAATGACTGACTCGTTGAATCTCCCTCTTTGTAGATGGGGTGCACAGTGTGACGGCTCAGTGCACTCTGCAGGTCACCATCATCACTGACGAGATGCTCTCCAGCAGCATCACCCTGAGGCTGGCCCACATGTCTCAAGAGCGCTTCCTGTCCCCGCTACTGCGGCTCTTCCTGGAGGGCGTGGCGACGGTGCTGTCCGCGAGCAAGGAGGACGTCATCGTCTTCAACATCCAGAACGACACGGACGTGAGCGCCAGCATTCTGAACGTCAGCATGTCCGTCCTGCTGCCTGGCGGGGGTGGCCAGTTCTTCAGCTCTGAGGACCTGCAGGAGAGGATCTACCTGAACCGCAGCCTCCTGGCCTCCATCTCCACCCAGCGCGTGCTGCCCTTCGACGACAACATCTGCCTGCGCGAGCCCTGCGAGAACTACATGAAGTGCGTCTCCGTGCTCAAGTTCGACAGCCTGGCCCCCTTCATCACCTCCGACACCATCCTCTTCCGACCCATCCACCCCATCAACGGGCTGCGATGCCGCTGCCCCGCTGGCTTCACCGGGGATTACTGCGAGACCGAGGTGAACCTGTGCTACTGGAACCCGTGCAGGAACGGCGGCCTGTGCCGCAGCCGGGAGGGCGGCTTCACCTGCGAGTGCCCCGAAGAGTTCACAGGTAGGTGCCCCGGCTCTGTGTTTCGCACTGTGCTGGGTGCTCAGGTGGTGTTATGTTATAGCATTAAGAGTAATTGTACAATGTTTGCAGAGTGAAACTTTTACTGTAACCAATTTAAACCCTTAAGCAGAGCCACAGCATTTAGTAGCAAGGTGTGCCAGACTGGATGACTTGTTAGTGTTAAGCTTCCCAGACTGGTGGTGTGGTGGAGTGGACTTTTTAATCATGCGAGTGAATATAATAAGGTCTTTCAGTTTGCTGAAACCAGGCAAACCACAGACACTGTGGATAGTCGTCTCTGAGTCACTGCAGAGCTGTTAGCTTTGATACACCTCAACTCAGGAGCTAAACCAGCCTGTTATCTTCTAGAGACTGCTTGGGAACTGCGTGCTCAGTGCTTTCACACTCTTGAAGTTATTATGGAGTGACTGATAAGAAGATCGTCCTGTTGGTGCAGAATCAGTTTCAACAGCTATAAAATGATATCATCATCCTTTAATCTGCTAGGCAATGCCTCTATGTTCTCTGGATATTGAAAGGAAATGTAATGAACACTGCAATTCAGCTACTCTTGTGCAGAAAGTGCTTGACTGCAGTGCATTCTTTACAGTTCTGCACAATAGTGTTGTTGGTTTTTAGACAGGTTGCGTTTGCTGTGGCAGCAGTTGACCTGGTTTGGGTGGGGCAGGGTAGCGTGATGCTACATGTTGCATGATTGAAGGCAATCGTCTAAATGAGTCCATCGCTGTTTGCAGATGGAGGTGCTTCTTTTTACAGTGCTGCTCAGCTGCAGCGGTATCCTTTTTGTCTGCATGTGTTTGAATCCTTTCCTTAAACAGCTGCTTTCCATTCATACACTACAACAATTGTATACTGAGTGGCCTGGAAAAATGAAAGCTTGTGTGTATGCAGCCTAGCAATAAGCAAGAAGGAAACAGTAAAGCGCTTGTGAGGAGAAATGTGCAGATCAGCGCTGTGTACTAATATTCCTGTTAGGGTTAGAGTCATTCTGGTTACAGACAGAGAGTCGGGGAAAACACATTCCAGACACACCCTCGCCATCGTCTGTCTTCCTCTTTCTCTTTCTCTAGCTGTGGTAATGAGCTACAGTATTAGGTAATGATAGCCGGCATCTCCAGAGGGGCATTTTTAATTAGTGCGGATTGTTAATTGAGCATGGACATGGTGCATTCACCCACTAAATACAGCAAGATTGAACGCACTGAATGCTTTTCACTCCAGTTTTAAATGAGCGATGATGTGGTTCCTTGATCAAGGAGCAGTGCAGTGCATGTTGACCTGAGCGGCTTCGATACAGAAACATGATGTTTGCATCATATTGTAATCTGTAGCTGCACTAAACACGTCCCTCTGTGCAGTGAAGTCTCCTGATGAATGTTTGTTGGCAGGACATGGCAAATTATGTTTTGGTCGTCTCTGTACTGGATTTGCCCCATTAGCTACGTTAGACACATTAGTGGGTTTTCATTCATAAGGTATTTATTTGGTGCTGGCTATATGCCTCACGAAGTGCTGTTTAATGGCACTAGTAATTGGACAGAGCTGCTTGGTCATTGCCCCTGCCTGTTTTTTCTCCAGTCACTTGGTGCTGTTGTTGATTAGTCAGGGATATAATTACCCGTACACTGCCTTCCACTGAATAGCGCTTCACACCTTACCATGAGCCTGTAGTTTATTCCACCTCTGCCAGGAACTGTAATTAAGATTGAAGTTATGCTGAAAGATGCTTTGGTAGCACATGGCTAGGAAAACACAAAGATTAGATTTTCCCAAGGCCATCTGTATGTTTAGATACAATCTCAGTCAAAGAAACTGCAGTTGCAGCATTTGACCACACACACGAAAAAAATACTTTGAGAGATGATACATTTAAGTTTGTTAGTATGTATGTATGTATGTATGTATGTATATGTATATATATATATATATATATATATATATATATATATATATATATATATATATATATATATACATCTATATTGATACACATACACATACATACACACAGTCAGCACTCACTACATATGTGACCCAATAAAATTAAACGCGTGTGATGCATATCTGATTATTTCATTTTGGCCCATTCCAACCCTTGTCCGTTTTTCAGGGAACACAAAAAAGATACAATATCAAAAATACATATCTGAAAGGACAGTGTTTTTAAATAAGCAGACTTCCATTTAGGTGCACTGTATTGGTTTTGTTGGTACAGTACTATAATTTTTAACAGAAGTGGTATTTTAATTCAGAACGATGTGATTCTGAAAATATCAATTGCCAAAACTAGAGACACATTAACTGTAATACAGGACATGCTTTTAAATCTGGTACGCATTGTAGCAGTATGTAAAATGTCCTATTAATGATCAAACAGCAAAATAAAACCTAATGTCATCCATGCACAGAGCTGCGTAAAATGTAAAAGGAGATTTAGCAAAACCAAAAGATTAAAAAAAAAAACTCAACGCAGTTTCCAGAATGAAAACAGTTTCTGAAGTCAGTATTCAAAATTGAAGAATGTAGTGCTCGATAAGACCCTAATGGTCATAGTTCACTTGCAAATGAAAATGCACAAAAGCAACAGATCACAGATAAAAAAGTAAAAAAAATCATCACAGTATCTAGAACTGTTCAACGATTCACTGTTACATTACCCTAGCTTGTCTCGCTTGCTTTGTTTTGGCTTCATTTTCATCAGGCGAAACTGGAGGAAGCGCTCATAAATGAATAAAAACAAAAACTGCAGGCAGTGATGGGTATTCATGTAAGTTGTAGAATTGAAGAGGTGGGCTTTGTGTCAGAAAACTGATGACGTAGTCGGAAATTCACAGTGTCGTGTGATGGGCAAGTGCATTAATTTGTTACACACACACACACACACACACACACACACACACACACACACACACACACACACACACACATATATATATATATATATATATATATATATATATATATATATATATATATATATATATATATATATATATATATATATAATGGTGGTAAAACATGACTGTGGGCGGGTGTAAAAACATGACACATGTGTATCTGTGTAATGGATATCCGAGTGCTGGATATAATATATATATATATATATATATATATATTAATATATATATATATTGTTTAATGAATACTTTTATTCCATAGATCATCTGTGCATCTCTTAACATTCTTGGAATAGCTGTATCCTCTGAACTTTGGAACACGCTTAGTAAGACAGACTCTTCTGGGTGTGATCTCTGAGCTGTGCACTGCATGCTTGAGTGCTCCAGCGGTCTGAAGCTATTCCCTGGCTCTAACCCTAATCCTCCCTAACTCTCTGGAAGTCATGCGGATCAGTGCTGGCCCCGGACTGTGACAGTGCGTCATCTCAGATTTCCACGCAGTGCACACTGAATACAGTGCTGCCCCGCTTCACAGCCGAGCCCTGCTGTGTCTCTCGAAACCACCGGGCCAGAAAATCGAGCAGAAGGCTGGAAAATCCTGGGCTGGGAATCGCTGGCAGGAATAAACACACTCACACTCTGTAGGTATCTGAGGCTCTCCTGGGAGGAGTTGTGGCTGAAACGGATTGGCTTCACACAGGCTGTTCTGTTCACTGATTGGACAGGAGGCTGTGTGACTATACACCAGGTGCACATTGGAGAACACTCAGGGGTTAGGGTACAAGGCTGGGTATTCTCAACTGAGAAAAGCTTTTCAAGTTTGTGTGTTGTGTCACTGGTTTTCAATGCCTACGGCCTGTACTGAGCATTCACTCTGTGTACTGCATACAAGTATATTCCCTCAGGCTGTAGAGAATCCTATCCTGCTTGAAGTATACATGACAAAGTGGCCAGCCAGAATGTGAAAAACATGCTAAACAAAAGCGCCTCTCTTGTGTGTGCTGATGCTGGTGCACATGATGGGATGAGTCAAAGGCTGTTCAGTGGCACACATGCTATAGATGAGGTTATAATTAGTCAGAGTGCAGGTATCAACAGGTGTCCTGTTGGTGTCAACCTGATATCATGATGTCATGTGGCAGAACCCGTCTTCAGTTCAAAAGGACCCACAAGCAGTGGTGGGTGGTCACTTCACAGCGGGCGGGGTTTAATTTCTCGAAGGTTTTTTTTGCTGCTTGAGGTGTCACGTTGCAGGTGCATTGCGAGAAGCATCCTGATTATCAGTTATGATGTATAGTGAAACCTGAATTAAGCGCCAGTCTTCAAAGGTGTGTCAAGGCTCTTTAAAGCCACATCTCTGTAATTATCTGTGGGGCCAGAACCAAGGGACCATTGTGTTCCAGTGGCTGTAAATGCAGGCTGTACTGTGCTCTGCTTACTTTTCTGGCTTCGGTTACTGTTTCTTGGTGGCTGTGTACGGCAGCTGCTTTACAGTCTGTGCAAAGAAAACAAGCCTTTCTGATTACTCACACACACACACACTGGTAGTTTATTGTACCATTCTTTGTGCTAAGGTGTGGCTGTGGGTATTTAATTACAGATCTTCAGTTATTATTCTCCATCGCTTTTTAATTGCTAACTAGATTGTTCCCTGCTGAAATGGGAAAGCACGTTCACCACTGCACATTGAGTTCTGACTTTGCGTGCGGTTCAGACTGTGAGTATTTAGGGGAATGAGAGTGCCTCATCTCTGAACAGTGTATTTTCAGTGCCATATGTATCCTTTTACAAGCCACCTAGAAATGGAATGGGAACTGAAAGGTGTTCCACTGGTTTCAGCCCAGTTTTGGACGCCACAAAACCGTCAACAAAACTGACACGGCAGGGTTAGGAGGCATGCCAGCTTGTACTCCTTGTACGCCTACTGCCAGGGAGAGGCAAGCCCCGTCGGGCAGTGTGTGGATTGATGTCTGTCTCCAGCGCGGCCGGTCTCGAAGAGTACTCGCTACTAAAGTTCTACCCCCAAGGCATAGCTCAGGCACTTCAGTTGAAATCTGACAGCTCTAATCCTCCACGTCAGGAATTAATACAAGTGAAATATAAGGGTTCTGACTGCATGTGGGTTCCCGTGTCTGCATTTTTCATTGAAGCTGGCTGGCTTAACCAGCCTGATCATGTGCTGTGCAGGGCTGTCAGGTGAAGTCCTAAAGCATTGTTTGCATGAGCAATCTTTTGGAGGCAAACAGACTGTTTTAGCAGATGCTTGTTCTTACCAAACAGTAAGATTTTTTTTGTATTTTTTTCCCCTGAGTGACGGAAGCACCTCGAATAAGCAAAGACAGACGTCCTTGTGGTGAGCATTTAGCTCAGTAAAGTACACTTGGGTGTAGAAGTGTAGTAGTACTGTACAACAGGTCCAGTGTTGCTATAGTGCTGCTGTGTATAATCCACACCTCACAGTGATCTGTGTCAGTGTGGTGGTGATGGAGTCAGAGACGGCGCCTCTCCTCTGTTTTCCTGCTCAGAATTGTTGCACAATCTGATTGTTGAGAAGCCTTTTGGGGGTCCAGGCTGCTGCTGCTGCTACTGCTGCTGTTGTCATAACGAGGCAAGTGGAGATGAAAACAGCTTTTTAATCTGTCCTGTGTCAGCCTGGGGAGACTGGAGGAAAAGGATGAATCTTAAAGGAACTTTGACCCATATTTTTATTTTACTTCTCTTATAGGTTGTAGGTATTGAAATGCTCTTTTAAATACAGTAACATGGCTACATCAGAGCAATTGAACACATCCATCTTAAAGGAGAATTGATTTTAGCCACAATATTGTATATGATTTGTTTCTTGGATGCTTGACCCCTGACCCCCACCCCTCTCCATCATTGCTGGGTGTTGCAGTATTTCAATGAATTGTCGTAGAGTGCCCAGCAGATGTAATTGAGGGTTGACCACTTGCATGAAGTGAAACACCATCGTTCTCCATTTCTCCATTGTTCAGTAGCTGTTCACAAGTGCTGGGGTCACCCACTGTTGCAGTGGCTAACATGTAATGACTGTATTCCCTTCACATTGTGAGAGGGCTCTGCTAACACTGTTATACTGTGCTTCCATGACTCCGCTCAGCCCAGCCAGGCAGGTAACTGACTCTGGGGAGGGGAGCGGGTAACGATGAGGGATTTCGTTTCCAATCACAGTGTTGACAATCCTGGCGTCTGGGGAGCCATGCCTTTTGTAAATGGATGAAGAAATAAAGGAAATTAATCCTCTGTTCCACAGGGTGGATTACATGTTATTAAGCACATTTTTTGGGAGTGCTTCTTGGTTCCAGGAGAGAGGCCCAGCAGATGAATTGAAAAACGGAGGGAAATGAGAGGAGGGGTCCAGAAACAAAGGCTTGTCTGGCAGCCTTGATGATGCGATGTTAGTGCAGCTGTAATTGGGTATGCATGCTCGCTACTGAGTGGAGCAGCGGTGTGTGGTTCTGCTCTTTTATTGTGTTGATACAGCAGCAGATGCCCAGATCCAGTTGTTCTGTATGTGGAATACAGCCTGAAGTCTGGCATTAAGAAAGCATGTGAATATTTGAAGTGAGCCCCTTGCTTGATGTCGTGTTAATTTACAATACTGAGGGTGAATTGAATCTCTGCCTGATTGAGTATTCATGCATATAAATCTTGCTGCATGCATTTTTTGGTACTCCAGGATTTTGTCTCATTTATATATACATATGAATCAGTAATGTTATGTTTTGTTTTACTTCTTCGACACATAGTCCAGCAACTCTGCACAGCACAGCTGATCTATGCAAATCGGTCCTGCAGTGCAGATGAAAACCCAAACATCTTGTTAACACAATCAGACAAACAGACAGGACTCGATTTCCTTAGCCAAGGGGCATGTGCTTATGTTCGATTAATAGTTTAGCTCCAAAAGAATATGGCCGTTTGCACGGATGAAGTCATGCAAGCTGACATTGTAAAGATAGTTTATTGTGGCAGAGCTGTAATGAGGTATGACATTTATTCCACTCTTGAGCAGTGACCTTTTGAACTCCCCTCTGCGGTAAGCTATTCAGCGTCATTCAGAATCCTCGGAAACTCTGGAATAGAACTTGAAGGAGGCAGCCTCTGTATTGCAATTCTGCTGCTCATGGTTCTAATCCAGATCAGCTCTCTCCAAAGGGAGTAACCAGCACAACCTAGACAGCTGCTGTTCCAGCTGATCTTGTTTCTTGTTACTGTAGCTGAACAAAGACACAAGGCCGGCTTACTCATTTTCAATAGCCTGCGGTCGCTGGTTATGAAGGCTGGTTGAAATCACCTGCTCAGACTTCCAATTAATCAGGTTCTTCTACTAATTGCAGTGTGTGTCATTAATTATAAATCCTGCTTCCCATGTGTGCATGAAAGAGGAGTGTTGCATTAATAAACCCCCCAGGTCATAGAGATTGAACCCTTTATCCACCAGCACAGAGCACAGACCTTTGAGTCTGTATAGTCTTGTAAGTAAATATGGGGAAGCTTGCTATGCTTATGTTCTGCACATGTATATTTTAGAAGTATATAAAGCATGAGTTTTATTAAGCCACGCAGTTTAATTAGGAGTCCTGTCTCAGGCCCAGTGAGCATCGCATGGTACGTTCTCACTTTCCCCACCGCCATCACCTGGGTTTGGTTGCTGCCAGATTTACACACAAGCTTAGCTTTCAAATAACTGAATATACATGATCACTTCAATTCATTTCAAAGTCACAGGACAAGCTGCATTTAATGAGATGAACAGTTGGAATGAACATAACAAATTACATCTGAATTTGATCAGCCTTTCAATTCTGTATCTCATATAAAGACTGTAATCCTGCTTGGGGTTTCTTGTTCCCCACCCTTTGTTTGGGGGGGGGGGGGGCGGACAGTGTTGTGTTTCCATGACCACCGCAACAGGTCACGGGGTTAGGAGGCCGGTGAGCAGGCAGAAATAGTAATTCTGCATTTAATATGTTCCTCTGGGGATCACACTGCCCCAGCAGAGCAGCGGTTTCATTACCAGGCTGAACAAGATCGATGCTGAAATGTGTCTCTGCTCTTCTTCTTCTCTCCAGCGGTGCGTAACCCAGGCAATGGCTCTCTCTCTCATTCTCTCTCTCTCACACACACACACTCTGACACCTCGCAGAATAAGCCATTCAGTCTGAATGAGGATAAGTGAAGGTAAATATCTGGAATTAATGCGTCTGTCCTTGCGAAATGCAATCTCAATAGCAACAGTGTTTGCTAGAGGTGCAGCTTTCCTTATTCCTGTTCACTGGTGCAGCATGTGCTAAAAGGTTAAAAGTTACTCCCAACTACCCAAGATTCCTAGATAGATGAGATCAACACCTAGACCAGGTAGAGGTGTTCTTAACAGAGTGCGGTTTTAGATGGAACCTTCTGAAGCAATTATAAGAAGTGCAACCATAATTAACCCTTTAACGACTGCACTTCCATAGAGTATCACAACGGGGGTGTTTTGGTATGGCCATGTTGCCTCACGTACGCATGCAATGGAAACTCTTTGTATAGTGTAGAAAATCCATTACTGAAAGAAAACGGTTCCCTGTCCTGGTACCTGGGTGAAATCTGCTTCCTGTACATTGCAGCTTGAGAATGGGTCTTCCTAACCTCGCTCATGTAGAGTGCAAAGAGCTTGAGGGCTGGCTCACAACTCCTTTATTTTCTGTTCAATGTCAATGTTTACTTAATGCATTATAATGCAGCCATTCCAATGTTTATCTGAGCTGTTAACTCTGCTGCAGAAAAGCATTGATGCTGTAGCAGTTGTGTGCAATCTTGGACTGGTAGAGAAGCATTGATGCTGTAGCAGTCGTGTGCAATCTTGGACTGGTAGAGAAGCATTGATGCTGTAGCAGTCGTGTGCAATCTTGGACTGGTAGAGAAGCATTGATGCTGTAGCAGTCGTGTGCAATCTCGGACTGGTGGAAAAGCATTGATGCTGTAGCAGTCGTGTGCAATCTCGGACTGGTAGAGAAGCATTGATGCTGTAGCAGTCGTGTGCAATCTTGGACTGGTAGAGAAGCATTGATGCTGTAGCAGTCGTGTGCAATCTCGGACTGGTGGAAAAGCATTGATGCTGTAGCAGTCGTGTGCAATCTCGGACTGGTAGAGAAGCATTGATGCTGTAGCAGTCGTGTGCAATCTCGGACTGGTAGAGAAGCATTGATGCTGTAGCAGTCGTGTGCAATCTTGGACTGGTAGAGAAGCATTGATGCTGTAGCAGTCGTGTGCAATCTTGGACTGGTAGAGAAGCATTGATGCTGTAGCAGTCGTGTGCAATCTCGGACTGGTAGAGAAGCATTGATGCTGTAGCAGTTGTGTGCAATCTTGGACTGGTAGAGAAGCATTGATGCTGTAGCAGTCGTGTGCAATCTTGGACTGGTAGAGAAGCATTGATGCTGTAGCAGTCGTGTGCAATCTTGGACTGGTAGAGAAGCATTGATGCTGTAGCAGTCGTGTGCAATCTCGGACTGGTGGAAAAACATTGATGCTGTAGCAGTCGTGTGCAATCTCGGACTGGTAGAGAAGCATTGATGCTGTAGCAGTCGTGTGCAATCTTGGACTGGTAGAGAAGCATTGATGCTGTAGCAGTCGTGTGCAATCTTGGACTGGTAGAGAAGCATTGATGCTGTAGCAGTCGTGTGCAATCTCGGACTGGTAGAGAAGCATTGATGCTGTAGCAGTCGTGTGCAATCTTGGACTGGTAGAGAAGCATTGATGCTGTAGCAGTCGTGTGCAATCTTGGACTGGTAGAGAAGCATTGATGCTGTAGCAGTCGTGTGCAATCTTGGACTGGTAGAGAAGCATTGATGCTGTAGCAGTCGTGTGCAATCTTGGACTGGTAGAGAAGCATTGATGCTGTAGCAGTCGTGTGCAATCTTGGACAGTTACCCACACAAGCCCCGCTCTAAAGTTGCAATTGTAAGTGCTGGCTAGGAAGCATTGTCCTGGCTGTTTGCAGAATGCACAGAAATGGCTGGATGTTAATTTCATAATCTCTAATCTGGGTGGGCTACCTTTTCTAATCTCATTTTATTAATTTCTCTTTAGTATTGAAATTGCTAGTACAGTACTGTAATAAAAAATAATCAAATAATATTTACCCAGATAGTTTCTGTGTCATTGGATTGATATTCGTGTGTTGATTTATTTATTTAAAAATGATTACACCAGCCTGGGAATAATCTCTTCAACTGAAACTGGCATGCTGGTATAACTGGTTTATTGGAGGATCCTGTGTAGAATAGCAGATTACAAACACGATTACATCTCACAATCCTCCCCCCATCACACGTACCAACAGTCAATCAGTAAATCTGAGTTATAAGCATTGGTAATAAATACGCATTTCAGTATGTCTTTCAAGAGGGATTTTCTTTTGAGGGACAAATCGTAAAAGTTGATCAACACTTGTTTTTAATAAAGATAAAATGAATCATTATTGAACTGCAGTAGAACAGTTCTAAACCCTGACTGTGTAATAACCCCCAGACTGAAGTTCACGCTCCTGTGTGTGTGCATATCGTAGGTCCAATGGTAACGTAACGCCTGAATGTAAAGACCACCCTTTAGATATGTCATTAAAACTAGTATAAGCAGCTTTGACTTTCTCCTCCAGTATAATATATAAGAGTTCACTCTTCAGTGCTGCCCAGCCTGACTCTTTCTCACTCTCTCTCTCTTTCTCTCTCTCTGCTGGTTCTCCAGGTGATCAGTGTGAGTTGAGCTCCCGATCGGGTCGCTGTGCCCCAGGGGCCTGCAAGAACGGCGGCACCTGCGTCAACCTACTGGTGGGCGGCTTCAAGTGTGACTGCCCGCCCGGCGAGTACGAGAAACCGTACTGCGAGATGACAACGCGAGGCTTCCCCGCCCTGTCCTTCGTCACCTTCAAGGGACTGCGCCAGCGCTTCCACTTCTCCATCTCCCTCTCGTGAGTACCTTGCCCTATCCCCCTGTCAAATATACATAGTACTGCTGACAGAGCACTTGTAACATTGTGTAGGACGAGTTAACAGTCCCTTTGAAATAGCACTGCATTAACTGCAGGAATGCTGCATAAATACTGCATTGTCTTTGTCACACCTCTCAGCGGTCTGGCTGTGGGGGTGACGTGTTCTGTACTTGATTGACATCAGGGTCACAGGGGTGACATGTTCAGGTTTTTCTGCTATATTTACTCTTCAAGTCAGCCGCCCTGTGATACATGAAGGGGTTCACCAGGTCATCCCCCGACCCTTCACACCTGCTGCTTGCTGTTGCAGTCTCACAGTGAACCTGTTTCTTTTACGTTACTTCCTCCATTCCAGGTTAGTTGTGCAACCAGCATTCTACAGCTCCCTTCAGATGATCTGGAGTTCGCACGTGTCCGGCAGAGAGCCACTGTTTTGGCCACACATGCAGTACGGCAATCAGTCTCCACTGTTAGCTTCAATACATGGCTGCAAGAATGGCGATTCAGTGACGGTCTCATAGGATTCTATAGCTATTGGAGTCAGCAGCCTTAGAACCGACCTCATATCTAAATGCTGTGCCTGGAGCTATTGTTAATGGTTTTAATGCATTTAGTGGAAATGTTTGTCTTGGCTTAGAATCAGAATGAATCATCAGTTAACAGTAACAGTGTGTGGCTGAAAAGAGTTCATCATTGTTGATGTATATACCTGCCTCCTTGATGTATATAGTCAGACCAAATTATTTACCTTTTCATAGACTGTGACGATTTTATCACTGTCTTCTCCTTGTGTTTCTTCCCCAGTGGTATAAGCTGCCAGCAGTGGTTTGTAGGATCCATTAAAACTTTTACGTATACAGGAACATTTAAACATGCAGCTCCCTTTTGTTAAATTAAATTAAATAAGTAACATTTGCTTGAAACTGTTTAGGTCACATGTCTTGGCTTGTTATTTGAAGGCATTGCGGTCTATAAAAGTAAAGGCAGTAATCCTATGCTGTATAATGCATGAGGGGTAACAGCAACTCAAAGAGGTTCAGTGCAATAATTGCTTAGCTGAAGCCTCCCCATTCGACCAAACCAGGCTGTTTGTTAGCAGTTGAGGTTAATGAATAAATCACATGTACAGGAAAGACTGACATGGACTAATTGAGAGAAATGCGCTTTGCTTGCTCACACAAACCAGGGTACCTGAGAGCTGTGTACGCATGCTCAGACAGTCCAGGTCAGTAGTGTTGCTTGAGTGACCCGGACAGTTGAATTGCACACTCCTGCGCTGTGCTCTGCAGCCCTTGTGTCAATGATTTGTGTTTTACCACTAATGCTGAGTGAGCAGTTCCATTCTCTTTCCCTGTGAACCAAGGACGACTTTGTTTTCCTAAACTTTCGGTCAGGGAAAGGTAAACATTCTTTGTGTTTTTTTGTTTTTGAAGGGAAAGTACAAGCTCGCAAAGCCCAGTGTGTATCGGTAACCAGTCTTCGGCAGTTTGGAAACACGTGTGATTGGTCTATCATGACTGCCAGGCTTTCAAACAGTAATGTGTAGCTACTCACTGAAACTGAACGTGAAAATGAAGAAATATACAGTACACTGTCTGGATCAGGAAAGGGGGCAATGCCATGGGCAAACACTGACTTGAAATCTCTAGAGTATTGCATTCCGTGACGAGAGACTGACAGATGTGAAAAGGGTCCAGCGGCAGGCTGAGTGTTTGGGGAACGGTAGCGCTGTCTCCTCTACGCGCCTTGGAGGAACAAGTTTAATTTCTAATAAGCGTTTAAATCACCAGTACAGGAGCGCTGGCCCAGTTTCTGGGATGATCCTCTAACCAGAAACAAGAGCCCGATCCAACATGGCTCCATGCGTTCATGCACCGCATTGTGATGGATGGCGAGGTGGGCCTCAGTGTTACTGGCAGGGAAGACGGCTCAAACACAGGGAACCTGCAGTGTAAGCGCTAAAGCACACTTTAGTAAACAAAAATAACACAAGGGCACAGAGGTTTAACAAAACACAGGCTGGGCATTCGCCTTCACTTAACACAAGAAAAATATACAGCTACAGCACGACACTGGTTCAAAAACTCAGCAGCTCCTCTCTCCCTAATGGAGCCCTGGGCTCTCCTTCTAGAGAATGTGGCTTCTCCCAGTCAGCACCAAGTATTGTATTAAGGAGCAGCCACATTCTCGTGTGTTTTTGGCAGGGACAGGAATTAACCCCATCCCTGCCAACCACCACCAAAACAAACCAAAAAAAAACACCAATTATTAACAGGCAGAGCTCTCACTGTGCCACAAGCATATATGAAATAGCCTTTACATTACTGATCACTAATAGCAAGATGCCTACAGTAATCAGCATATATAGAATAGCCTTTACATTACTGATCACTAACAGCATGACACTTACAGTAATCTTAAACTATTAAGACTCAACAGGATTCATTTTCAAGAGCTTTCAGAAATACTACCCACCAAATTACACAATACCAAGTACCGAGCTTTTTAATCTGCACCAAATCTTTCTGGTTGTAAATGATTACACGACATCTTGTTTCACGTTACCCTTTCGTAATTGGAGACGGGCGGTATTGTTGATCTATCATGGGCCACTGAACTGTTCACCCCATCAACTGAAATATTAGTTGGGTTTTCTTGTACTGTAAACCAAATAATCCAGTGGTAGAGACCACTCTAATCAGGAACAGTAACCGGAGAGCTGCTTCAAATCTGAATGTATCCCAACTATGGGTTATAGTAGACATGTCTGTGTAGGGTAGGGTCCTGTTTGAGCTTGACCGCAGACAGACTGGCATTCAGACCCCCTGCATTTCACTGGGATTTTCCCATATCCTTCTTTAGAGTTGCAGCCAAGTACAGTGTATTGCACGATTGTTCAGCATTAATCAAGAGAAAGACTGAACAAAACCTGGAGCAACTAGAGCTCCTGCCGAGCGATCGTGTTTCAGCTGTTTTGTTGCTCAAGTATGTGTTGATCACGTGACATGGTTTAATAAGCATCTTCCAGTTATCCAATTCCGCTGCTTGCAAATGAAAAACTGTCACAAAGGAATGAGCTTACCGCAGATTACTGATATGAAGTGATGTTTATGATAACTCAGTAAAAACCTGCTGGATCCACAACCATAATTTATTCTCATTTTAGTTTTTTTATTTTTCTGTTTCGGTTTTAAATCTTCCCTGCTCCCTGATCCTAAACCACACCGCCTCACACATGGCAGACTGCTTATTTTTGTACTGTATTATTGCGTACCTCAAATAAACCACATACGCATGGCACATTTCAATTGTCGCTGAGTGTACAGGTTAAAGATTTTCTTGAACTAAATTTAGTTTAGTTTTTGATAACTTTTATCTTTTGAGAAGAAAGCATTGAGAATAAAGTGTTTGAGGCTGAAGAGACGTTATAAAATGGCACGCAGAACCACTGGTTGTGAAATGATTTATTTTCTCAGAAGCTGATAAGGAGCAGAGGCTGCCCGTGAACACTGAATACTCTGAAAGCAAACCCTCGTCTAGACCAGCAGTGCTGTGCTCTGTGGCGCATACACATCAACAGAATCCTTCATACCTGAGTGTGGAGGCTGTCGAACATTTACAGCCTCTAGTGGATCGCCATGCTATCTGTTGTCTGAGCTAGCACCTTGTTTGCATAACTGACTTGTCTGAATAGCTGAAGCTTCCACACAAAATTTAACTGTCAAATCCTGGAATCATTCAACACCTAGCCTAGCACTGTGGGTTAACAGTAATGCAGCGCAAGTCTGCGAAATGTATTGCTTTACAATTACTTACAGAGATGGCATTGAGTCTGCAGTGACCAATTGCTTTGGTTCTATTCAGACAGCTGTATGAACTGTTTCCATACATGTATACTCCATTATAGTTTCTGGATGTTTTATATATCCAGGACACACGTGTGAAAGTCTGTCCCCCAGCCATTCTCTGCCTTCATGGTCACGGCTCTCAATTAATCATGTGACAGGAACGCTCCCCTGCTATGTGCAGAGGGAATGAGAACAGTCAGAGAGGTGCTGGGTGGTGTTCGAGTGCCAGCAATAAAAACATTGTTTAAATACAGACTGTTAAATACAGTTTGTGTTACTAGCTTTGAGCAGAGCCCCAGTGTAAGGGAGATGATTATCAGAGAGAGGAATACTTTCCCTGCCAGGACCCTCTGTGAGAGAGCGCTGTAGCGATGGACAGTGTAAGAGAGAGGAGAGAGGGAGACAGAGGCAGGCCCAGGGGAGATGATTATCAGAGAGAGGACCGAGTTCCCTGCCAGGACCCTCTGCGAGAGAGCGCTGGAGAGACAGAGGGAGGCAGGGGTACCAGCACCGGCAGGGGTTTAGGATAACGTCACCCTCCCAAACCCATGATTTAGAGAGAAATGAAATTCCAGGTTTGCTCTGCAGGAACAAACAGTGTGTTTATTTTACTGACACATAGACGTTTTAATAGCACGGTATAGGTTCAACACAAAAAGGGCTCCTGGTGAGGTTTCTTTAGCGTAGACGGAGTCGTTATTTTTTCGATTTGTGAAATCTTAATTGGAACAGTAAGAAGGAATGGAAAATGGGATAAAGAGCTTTTTGAAGCATGCCTCCAGTTCAGCAGACCGTGTTTCTATAACCCTGAGCTGCTGTTGCCAGTGGCTTGTTTGATGGGGTTACAGCTCCTATGCATGGCTCAGTTCAGAGCATCAGGCCCCTCTTCCTTTGTGGCTGTCAGGATCCAAGTCTAGGAGCTTGCTGCTTCTGCTTGTGTCGTGTTTCCAGCCAACTCGTTTTCTAATCAGACGGCGAAGATATTTTGCAAAGGACTTCTCGTAGAAGGATGTATATAAATGGTGGTGTTCTGTACTGTGTTGGGGACCAGGAAAGCTCCACCTATATTAACAATAGCCACAGATGTATCTTTTAGGAGGTCATGGCAAGACATTCCACCAGGCTGAAATAGCGTTCTCCTCTAAGCAGACTGTTAATCACGCTGTAAGGAAAGATGGTCAGGGCTAGACAGAGGCCTGGCTGAGACCGGCCTGTCAGTTCAAGTGCTTACAGGGACTGGCTGAAATGGGACCAGAAGCAGTCTTCTACAAACTTCTATCAAAGAAACGCTCTGAAAGTGCGCAGAAAGGCAGCCAAGGCAGAACATGAAGAGGCTTGACTGACAGGAACAGGAGGTATACGAGATAGATGTGCCACTCTGGCTTCTGTAGAAGGTTCGAGCCAGGAGGCAATCCTGCAGCACATGTCTAATGTAAAGCAGCTGTGGCGTCTCTGTAACATAAGATGCTGTATAATAATGAGACAATAATAGAAGGGCTCTTTCTCAGGGCATTGGAAACCTGCATGAAACCAAGGATTAACACAGACACAAGGGTTTCGGCTTTCACAACACATCCTGTTTTTCATTTTGATAAATGCATCTTTCCAAAGCGGGTAATGAGATTGCATGTGATTGCAGCCTTTTTGTTTTCCTCCTCGAATTTGCTTCCAGGCCAGTGTTAATGAATTTAAACGTCAAACACTGTATTAAGAAACTCATCCGCCAGAATGTCTGTCTTGTGTCCCGACAGTTGAACTCTGCAGTGTAGTACACCGGATCTTTGGATTTCGATGTCAGCATAACTCTTTGTTTGACGTTAAATATACAGTAGGCTGCCTTGTACAGGATGATTGATAGACAGCGCCATATGAAAAACCTTATTACAGAACATGCTTTAATTGAGCTCTGCCATCGGTCCAGCACATTGAAATTAAAATGAAGCAGTCACAGTCATTTTCTTTGTCCCCCTGATCTCCCAGGTTTTAAAGATGTGCTATTTTTGGATCACCTCTTATAAATCTAGCTCTGCTCGCTCTGTTCTGTTCTTGTTATCTAAGCTCTGCTGCTTCTCCCCTTTGCAGGTTTGCCACCAAGGAGCGCAATGGCTTGCTGCTCTACAACGGGCGCTTTAATGAGAAACACGACTTCATAGCCTTGGAGATCATTAACGAGCAGATCCAGCTAACCTTCTCAGCAGGTACGAAGCACAGCCCCTGCTCAGGGTGGAGTTGCACTTTTGGAAAGGCTGGAGCTGCTAACAAGCCAGCGCCAGGATGATGTTTCACTTGGATTTGCTTTTTTTGATTGTCTGATTGCACTGATTGCAGTCTGCTGTGCTGCTTCATATCTGAAAGCATCAATGCGTAGTCCGATGCGTTTATGAACTACAGCATATTGTATGAACACATCTCTATACTAGTTTGTAGTGTCTGGAGTGTCTTTTATTTCTTTAGTTCCACAGTATTGATCTATTGAAGTGTTTCAGCTGATGCCTTCATCAGTGCTGTGATCTCATTAGCCGATCAGTGTGTGGTTCCTGAGTGTGTGTTATTGAAGTTCTGTATGATTTATGTATTAGTTGAGTGTTGGTGCAGTAATAGTTTTGCTGTCGTTGTCCTGCTCCCTCACAGGAGAGTCAACAACCAGAGTGTCTCCGTACATCCCAGGAGGGGTCAGTGATGGCCAGTGGCACGTCGTTCAGCTCCAGTACTACAACAAGGTCAGTGACACAGTGCTTCATTCTCACTCACGTCTGTGATCTGGGACACGAACACTACAGATGAGCTCCACAGGTACTCCACGTGTTCCCACATTGAAGTACAGTCCTGGTCTTGTTCTGGCTTTGAAAACTAAAGCCTTTAAATTATGGCTAGCTTTGAATCATTTTCTTATTTAACAAATAAAAAAATAGTGCGCACTTGCGAGGGTTAAGATTAAACAGTTAAAAAGCTGACACTCAGTCTTCATTCCCGTCCCGAGTGAAGACCGAGCCCCAGCAATAGCAGCCCTTCAGGACTCTGCATGTGGTCTAGAAGCAGTAAAGACAGCAGCCCCAGCAGTATCAGCTCTTCAGGTTATGGTTCTGGAAGCATTCCTGGGCTCTTACCCCTCCAAGATGCACTGGACACTGGAGCGCTGCAAGACTCCTTTTTTGACATCTGGCCAGCCTGTCGACCAAGATTTCAACAATGTCTCCCCTCTGGCTCTTGAGGTTTTGAATTATTTCTGTTGCAACAGCTGTCTTGAAGACAAAACAGACACAAGCAGCTGAGGACAGAGCTGCCAGGGGACAGCATTGTGAGCTGGAATGTCTGTCTTCGCGTCGTTCCCCTTGTGAATATCCGTTCAGTTTGAATCCGCAAGCTCTCACACTACAGTGTAATTCCCTTGTGTTTCCTGCTGTCCATTCTCCTGCAGTGTAGCCTGATATAGGATCTCAGTTTCCATTGGCTGCTGCTGATCCTGCCCTTGCACTCTATTATTCTTTAGCAGTGACCTGATTTGTACTCTGTTCAATGCTCAAGGTGGCTGCACGAAAGATGCCACAATTCTATATATTGCAAAACAGCACACTGGAAATTCCCTTGGCTTTTTAGAAAGCTGTCATTGCCTGTATCAGAAGTGAAACAACGAGAGTCGACACCTCCATGGGGTTCCTGCTAATTAAACGGCTCTGTAATTGATAGGGATTGATTGCTTTGTGAATCCGACCGCAATCATGGTGTGTTTCAACCAAAATGCCATTGATACGGCTCTCTTTATGACAATAAAAATCATGTTTGGCATGCAACACGGGAGACAGGGCGCATTGTTTCATGAGGAGCATGTGTATGAAGCAGTGAAAGATGTGTGAGAGGGCGGACACAGTGAGGGTGTCTGCATGTCTATATGAGTGGCACAGTGTGTGGTTCAGGTGTATTAAAGATCAGCGGACCGTTTTTGTGGCTGTGTGCAGTTAAGAGACTAGTTTAGAGTCTCTCTTGTGTAGTGATTTCATAGCAGACTGCTCTCTCTCTCAGACACTCAAGGGCTTGATGCCAAACAGAGCTAACAGCAGAGAACTTTCCTGTACAGTTCAGGAAGACAGGAACCCCTGGAGTTGTTATTGGAAGAGAAATGCACCTTGCAGCAAATTGAAAACTAGACGAAACACTGTTTCACCATCATCCAAGGGTGTAATCTCTAAACGGATTCATTAGTCCAAATGCTTTGTTCTCTTCAGCTTTAAAGACATCATTTCAAGAAATGAGTTGGGTGGGGCTGAAGGAATGGAAAGAAAAGTATAAATCTTCCTAATGGTTGTGTGACAGCTTTAATGGTTCAGCTGGAGGCTTTGGGAGACCTCACCTGAGATGATGCGGATGGCTGTGAAGCTGCTGTACTGACTTGTCAGGTATGAATGAGACAATCAAAACTAATGAACACAATTTAATATGGAAACCTGACGAGCTGTTGTGAGCAGAGCAATAACAGTGCAGCTCGTGACTGTCTCTTTGTGGTGGGGTATTCTTCTGCGGTATGGATTTTTGAATTCTCTGATGTTGATAGAGATGACAACCATGCAGCAAAACAGCTTTCATTTATTTTTATTACAGAAATGCCTGGTCTCTTTTGTAATAGGAAACCACTAATATTTTGCACATTCCACCTGCTACATTTTACAAAAGTTTGAAGATAGTCACAAGACAGTCTGTTGAGTCATTCAAATCATTACTAGAAAAGTGGAACGTGGAATCTAAGTGTTCACAAATATATTGAAAATAAAATAACCCCAGTCGTTGTTACTATTCAGTCAATAACCATCTGCATTTTCAATGACAATAAGGATTGGGGAAACGCAGAAACAGAAGTGGAATGCTTCCTTGATAAACTTTTGATTCTGATATTTGAAGTGGATTGACAAATAAACATCATCTTCTTCTTAATGACTGCCAAAGACTGTAAAAACACTTCATCAAAAGTCTCCTGTCCTGAGAGCAGTAATCATTCCCGCTGGCTGATACAGGAGTGCACATGCAGGGCTGTTAAAGACTGCCGTGGGGGCGATTTCCAAGTCAGCCTGACAGCCTGCCTGAGATCTGAGTCCTAGCACAGAACCTCCTGAATTCAGTCTCAGAGCTGAATGAAAGTGAAGGGATAAACAAATGGAGATTCTCCGCCTGCTTCTAATGTAAACCTGCTCTCACATTCCCGCGCTTGTGATTCCCAAAGCTGAAGGCTGTCTGATGCCGTGCAGCATCGAAACAGCTGCTCGTCGTTGAAGGTGTGCGCAGGATTTGTCTTTCTAAAGTCCTGTTTAAGAAGCCTGGCTTGTAGTCAAAGCAGAGGGATTAAACACAGGCTTTAGTGCCGGGAGAAAAGGAGTTTGGTGACAGGCAATGAAATTAGATCTGCAGGTCCTGATTTGAAACGTGCATGTCCAACACCTGCAGAGTCATCCCTGCTGATGAAAAGCACTGAGCCTCTGCACCTGGCATGCTTCTATTCTAGAGAGACTTCAAACCCTTCAGTTGTAATGCTCTTATTTGTAAGAAGTGCGTGGTTGTGTTTGTAATCTGCTGATGACAAGTGCGTACTGGTAATCGGATGTACTTTGCTGGTATTACAGATGTAATGCTCGTTATCAGGCGTAATCCAGTCTCCATCTAGAGAAACGAAACAAAAATTCTCCTTCAAGGAGTTCAAGCGCATTTTGTTTTTTTCATGAGTCTGTGGTTGGATTCATGCGTTCTCATGCTGCCTGCTATTTACTGGACAGTAATAATAATAATAATAATAATAATAATAATAATAATAATAATAAGTTAGAATCACACACACACACACACACATATGGAATACGAAAATGCACAATTATCTTTTTCCCCATATAATGCAAATAAAAAATTCTTTATAAAACCTGGTACTCATTACTGGCTGTATTCTAGTAACCCTTAGAAAAGCTGACCACAGTAAAAGCATAGCAAAGTGTAATAAGGATAGGTAAGCTGTTCTAAAGCCCAGAAAAAAAAAAAAACTCTTGAAACTCAGTGGAGCAGCTCCCGTTGTGACATAACAGCCTGTAGGGGATGCTCTTATAAAAAGTGTGTTCTTTCACTGAGCTGCTCACTTACTTAACGCACCCAGTTCCACCCTGGGCTCTGCCAGAGTGCCGAGAAGCTCCCATTGTGACCTCCCAGCCTTTTGAAACCTCTTGAAACTCTCTTACACCCTGAGCTCTGCCAGAGTGCACATCCCAGCCTCTTGAAACTCTCTTACACCCTGAGCTCTGCCAGAGTGCACATCCCAGCCTCTTGAAACTCTCTTACACCCTGAGCTCTGCCAGAGTGCACATCCCAGCCTCTTGAAACTCTCTTACACCCTGAGCTCTGACAGAGTGCACATCCCAGCCTCTTGAAACTCTCTTACACCCTGAGCTCTGCCAGAGTGCACATCCCAGCCTCTTGAAACTCTCTTACACCCTGAGCTCTGCCAGAGTGCACATCCCAGCCTCTTGAAACTCTCTTACACCCTGAGCTCTGACAGAATGCACATCCCAGCCTCTTGAAACTCTCTTACACCCTGAGCTCTGCCAGAGTGCACATCCCAGCCTCTTGAAACTCTCTTACACCCTGAGCTCTGACAGAGTGCACATCCCAGCCTCTTCTCTTCAGCAGCGGAGTCTCTTAAAGAAAGATTAAAGCTGCTTCAGATTCTTTCACTGCTTTCAGTGGGGCATTGCTCAGGGAACACGAAAGAGCGTGCATTACACCTCAGACAAACCAGACTAGAAAACGTTTTTCATCTTTTAATCTTATCCCTAGTACTTTGACTTTTAAAACGATGTGAATGTAGAAGGAAGCCTTTTGGCAACTTTCACGGGATTTGATTGGCTCTTGTAATGCTGACATTTGCATATCCCGCATATATTTATTTCAATCAGAAAAATAAAAAAAGATGGTTTCGGAACTAAATCCCTGTGCTCTTGTAAACAGGAAATGAGATCTCGCCTCTGTTGAAGGTGTTGCTGCGCATCACAGAGTGGTCTCCTAGCAACTGTTCAGCCCAGACTTAATTTATGTTTACAATTTACACCAATATCCTTCCATTTTTTATTTATTTTGAATGAAAATTGTACCAAGCTACCTGTAAGTACTGTATACTGGTAAACAGCCTCTGTATTTTTTTTTTTTTAAATGTGAAGTAAGGGGATGCAGTGGGCGGCTGGCCTGTAGGAATGATTGCTGTCAGTCACACAGAGGCCTGCGGGGTCTGGTGGCTCTGTTGTAAACTTCTTACTGCCAGGCCGGTGATTGAGAACCGCCTTTCACTGGTGAACTGTGAACAGAATTGCAATGACGCGGGGGATTGTGAACTCTGTGCCTCTTAATGGGGCTTTGACACTGAGCTATGCGAGGGAACAATTGCATCCTCGTTTATACAACTTGGAGATGAGAGGTGGAGAAAACAAAATCACTTCAGCTACAAGCTGGGACTTTGGCACCGAGTGAAAGGGGGAGAATTCTGAAGTTGCCATGGTTTTGTGTCTGTAAATGAAATGCAGCTTTTTTTGTCTTCCATGGTGCTGTCAATCTGCTTTTATTAAAACACTCCTCTGTTTTCCAACTCTCTTTTTTAAACAAACTCTTTTACAAAAGTGTCCTTTTAATTGAATCCCAAGCAAATATGTAATCTTCAATGAGCTGTGTCAGCATTCGCACGTTGCAGCGGAGCTGCCGCTGGCCTAGAATGGTGTGTGTTGTCATTTGCTAGACAGTGGGAGATAGAGTTTCTACTCTGTAAAAACTGACAGCTTGTGTGCTGAGGATTGTGAGAACTTCCCTCTCTCTCTCTGAACCGTCACCTAACCTTGGAACAGTTCAAGCGCACATTAGGAAATCAGCTACAGTTGGAGATTGTGATCCTTTACGTGATATGGGGTACAGGGGTTCGAATCTCACGGATATGAGGGGTGCAAACTCAACCTTAAATCACAAGAAGAGGTTGCTTGTTTGATCTGAAAACCAGCAATAGTCCAAGGTTTAAATGAAGCCTGGTGCACCATTGCTGCTGTTCAAGAAGTTGCACTGTGTGCCATAGCTCCGGCCCTGTCCCTCTTCTATGGTTTAATTTCACACACAATAAAATGTGTTTTGTTCTTTTTGTGCTAGGCTTCTGAGTGGAATGCATGCCTTCCTCTGTAGAGGGTGTGAAGAGGGCTGCCTTGATTGGCTGTTGCCAGGGGTCAGGTTAGCTTGTGAAGTCATGATCTGATGGGAAAAGAATTCCTTTGTCTGTTTTGGGAAGGGGGGGTTTGAATGTGTGAAGGCTGAGCGGGAATGGGGCAGACAACTGGAGGAACGTACATGGCTCGATTCCTTCCTTGTTAGTCCCGGGAGCCAAGCTTAAAGAGGGACACAGTCAACTGCTAACTGCAGTCATTATCCAGGATGTAAAAGCAATCATTTTTGTTATTTTTTTGTATGCCTTCCAGAAATAGCACCTCTATTACTTTTTCCTTGCATAGCATTTTTTGCTTCTCAGATATTGTAATGTGATGATATTTTTAATTTTTTTTTGTTGGTGACGCTGCTGCAAAACTGTCTATTTTGAATCCTATTTATTGCTTTATAAAACCAAACCCAAGTCACATGAGGCCCATTCTCAACAGCAATGACTTGTGCACCAGAGGGAATCTGCCTTGTGTATGATCCAGGGCTGTCTTTTGTCTTCCCAATTATAAAGAAGGTTACATACTGTAAACTCAATTGAGCTTGTGCTTCGTGACCCTTGAGTCGCCTGTATCTCAGTGACGGGACTGTGAGGCACTGTTTAAAATGGCAGGACTCTCGTTTCTTCTTTACCGCAGAGCAGCAGCAGCAGCAGCAGTATCACACAGTGAGCCCTGGCTCTGTGTTCTCTGGCACTTAGTGTTCGGGTGGCTGATACAGTCATTACCCAACCCAACTACTTCATGTTATTAAGTTCTTATAAGTGCAGTTTCCCTGGGTCTATATACATGGATATTTACACCGCTTTGCACCATTGCACTGTATCTTAGCCAAGAGGTCCAGTTTTACAGAAATAATATTCCTCGTGGTATAATCCTTGTTTTTATGTAGCCATTCGTAAACAGAAGAAGTGAAAGCGTGAAGCCCTGGCCATTGCTTTCTGTTGCAATTAAATGGGAATGTTTGAAGTCCTATTACTTTGTGATCCATAGCGTGGGTATTTATTATTTGTTGCAGACTAATGCGTGCTATTGCAAGTCGTTTCTTGTGCTACAGGTTGCATTTTGTTAGAATACTTTGCAGGGTTGCAGGACTGTATTTGGCATGTATTAAAAAATGCCAAAATAGCATCTGACTTCGGGCGGTCAGTCCTGCCGTGTCCATGAGGTGATTCATCACAATGTGCTCCTGTTTTGTTTCCCACAGCCAATCATCGGACAGTCAGGTGTCCCCCAAGGTCCGTCGGGCCAGAAGGTTGCCGTGGTAACGGTGGATGACTGCGATACGTCGGTCGCCTTGAGATTCGGCCACGTGATCGGGAACTACTCTTGCTCAGCCCAGGGAAGCCAGTCAGGATCGAAGAAGTAAGATGATGATAATGATGTGTGACCTTGAGGAGGGTCCTCCTTGCTGCTCACACGCTGTATGAATTACAGCAGCTGCAGAGCTCCGCACTGGTTGAGTCTTGCATAGTAGGTTATAGTAATGTGTGCAGGATCTGCTTTTTCTCACTACAGTGGGTAAGGAATTAGGATGCCCACGCAGGAATAGAAAGGGTTAAGCGTTCACACTTACACTTGTTTGTTTGCAAGCATGTTCTCATGCATGCAAACAAAAGTATGCAAGACCCATGTCACAGATCTCTTGTGGCCCTTGCCTGCTTTTCCTGCAACTCTGAATAAAGCTGCACCTGCTGTGCTTGCATAATTAAAGTTCAGTATGGGAACATTGAAATTGCACTGCTGAAACACACACATCCTCCAAAGTAGAACAGGATGAATATTGTACAGTCCAGTATGTGTGCTTCATGGGTGAGCCTGAGCTGTGAGCGAGATCTGTAATTGACTGTACTGTCTGCCTTGGGTGAACGAGAGGTTTCTCTTCAATCTGGGCCATCCAAAGAGCTCAGGCACTGAGGTTTAATATGCTGATAGTGATGGAAGAGAAGGGGGTCTCACCAGGGAAGGGAACAAACACTGCAATGAGAGGCATCAGGGAATGTGATCAAAAATAGTAACTCTGAGCACATAGTACTGAGATAAGAGAAAAGACATTGTCTAGCAAGTAAAAGGAAGGAAAATATTTTGTATTATACTTTTTTTAATATTCAGATATCCCTCAAAAGGGCATGAACTCCTGCATTACAGCTCCTCCAGATGTTTTCCGGCTGTATATTTGTAGGGGTGAGGTGTGTGTTCTACCAACACCTCCCCAAGCTTTCCCCGCTCGTAGCTCATTGTTGACTCCTCTTCCCCAGGTCTCTGGACCTGACTGGCCCCCTGCTGCTTGGAGGGGTCCCAAATCTGCCCGAGGACTTCCCAGTCCAGAACCGTGAGTTTGTGGGCTGCATGAAGAACCTGTTCATCGACAGCCGTCAGATCGACATGGCTGACTTCATTGCAAACAACGGAACCGTGCCAGGTAAACCAAGCAGTCTTCTTTCCATCTTTATTAGTGCCACGCAGTAGTAGAGCGCCCTCTAGTGCTTGTGCAAAGGAGGCAGGTTGATGGTTAGCAGGGTGTTTGTTTTATTATGATGTAGTTGAACAGATAGGTAGAAGAACAGTCTATCCAATAGTCCTCTGCTGGCAAGGTTTCTGAAGCTCCGTTTCCCCTCCATGTCCACAGGGTGCTCTGCGAAGAGGCACTTCTGCAACAGCAACACCTGTATGAACGGAGGGACCTGCGCCAACAAGTGGAGCTCCTTCAGCTGCGAGTGTCCGCTGGGCTTTGGGGGCAAGAACTGCGAACAGGGTGAGGACTGAGTGGAACCCCAATCCACAAACCCTATACCCATTCAGCCACTGTGCCGGGTTATTTAGTGCCAAGTGCATTTTGAGTAAAGGGTAAGAGTATATTTGTAGAAATGGACTTGCATTGTATGGAAGTAGGCAAAATTACTTTAAAATGAAAGGAGTTGCACAATATACCCTAGTTCCATTAAAAGGTGAAACAGCTTCCGTGGTAAATATTTCACAAAATCCCCATCATATAGATGCTTTGTCTCACTTGTTTTCATTCTCAGAAATTAGTTTGTATTTAAACTCAAAAAAATAATATTGTGTTTTTGCAGAACAGTGATATACTCAGCAGAAGTGTTGAAATCCACCCCATGCGTGTGTTCATTCCCCTCTGGTTTAATGCGTACCATGCAGGGCAGTATGTGTCTGTTCTTGTCACAGTGACCCCTTTTTGAAGGAGAGAATGTCCTCTTGACAATAATGTCTTCACTCTTCAAACTGTGATTGGTTCGTTGCTGAGGAGCATTGAGAGACGAGGCCTCGGGAATTCTGATGCAATTCCTTCCAGAAACAAAGATAACCACAGTAAACGCTCGGCAGCTCTATCGAAAGACACTTTGAAATCACATATCAGTTTAGCAGAGCATACGGGAAATTCAGTACTTGCGTCTCAGGTTACATTTCATAATCCATTAGCCTGGAAACACAGATCTCGCACTTGTATAATAATAAAGAGAATGAGCCTTTTGAAGTGCAGTAACGATACGGTCCTTGTTGTCTTCAGCTTGTTCTTTGCATTGTTCTGTAGCATGCAGAGACCCTTTAGCTAATGCTGCCCATTCTGCACCCCCGGTAATCCATCAAGAAAACTCTTGCTGACTAATCTCACAGAAACATCGATCAACACGTCAGCTGGTTGAAGGAGTAATAATGTGCTATAAGATAAGCAGGGTGTGGAGCACTGTATCCTGATGTTGCATGAGAACTACATGTGAGTGTGTGTGTGTGTGTGTGTGCGCGCGTATGTTTGTCTGTATTGACCAAGGTGTCCTGGCATATTACCTGGCCACTGAAACCCCCTCCTCAATGTTTCTCTAAAGTGAAATTTTAACAGTGGAGCAGCTGGAGTGGGTAGCAACACACACCAGTATGGCAGGCTACGGAGATCCTCTGTTTGACTGTTAAGTGTAAGGTTTTAAATAGCTGCTTTTCCCACTGCCTGCCCTGCAGCTGCCTAATGCTGACATGTAGAGCATGGCTGCTGGAGAGAGTAGGGAGGTGGGGGAGGCAGGCAACCAGCCTCTGCAGGCCTTTCCCTGGGGAGACTTTCACTCCAAAGGGGAGGAAGGTTAGAAAAACAAACTTCAGTCTCATTACATGCAGGGGCCTGTGGAGCTTGTTTACTGAGGAAGGAAGTAAGTGAGTAAGTGAGCGAACCAACGCTGATAAAAGCTTTCACTGAAAATCTTCTTTTATCTGTTTTCTTAAGGTGCAGTAGAGCGGTTGAGGACATCTTTTGTCTTGTTTTTAAATAATTTAAGGAGCCAGGAAGGAAAGAGAGCCGGACTGCAGGTGTCTGAGTTATTCGGCCATGTTGTTATGCCCCCTAGTCTCTCTGTTTCAAAACCCTTGAGGTGTGTTCCACACGCTTTTTCCAATATGGAAAAATGCTGCCTGAAATGTTACATTGTAACTTCTTCACTGTCTGGGGATCTCAAGGGACCAACACCAATGGAAATGGATGGCTATTCTATTGTGCCCTAGCCTAATAAATTAGGCTGCCGGTCTGTTGTCTAAGTAAGCTCAGGTGTCCTGGTGGTTCAGATCATTGTCCTGTGAGGTTGGGCTGTCCTGCCAGGGTTCATGAACTACACAGAGATTCTCCATCACGTCACTTTGAGGGTCGTCCGGTCACACAGGACTCTGTCATTAGTTAGACAATGGGGTCTATTCAATTGATCCAAAAGGAGATGGTTCTAAATACTTCAATCATTATAAAACATATTAGTGCACTGAGGAGCCTTTGCATGAACTGCTGGAAGTTGTTTTTCATAACCTTGTTACAGGAGGAACAGGAGTATTCAGATCCATCACTGTTCAGCTCAATTGAATGACCCCACTGTATCTTGTGTCCAAGTCATTGGGGCCCATTTATCTTCAAGCAGTTGAACCGAAAGCTGCCCTAAATTATTCAAGTGATTTAGCAAAAAATGAAGGGTAGGTCCTTGCTCTGCCAAAGCACAGGTGCTCTTGTTGTGCACACATATTTTTCTGATGTGTATAGCCTTGATTGGGTTTTGCTGATTTCCCCGAGGCTAGTAACACATCAAACAGTCATGCTCCCTGTAATGGTCATCTCAAATACAACAATCTCAAATTTGGTAACAGGTTGTTTTCCTGCATAAAGTAGCCTTCAAATAATTGACTCGGCTGCTACAGTTGCGACAGAATCGTACTGATAATTAGTCTTAAATTAGCACTCATGAACAGATGAACACATGCGCTAGGAGAATAGAGCCATGTGGTGCAGAGTGCACTCTCTTCCAATCTTCAAGCAGTGTACAGGATACGCTTCGGCTGTCTGGAAAGCGGCTCTGCAGTCTGAGAGACGCTCCCCTCTGGTTGCCTGCCTGTCCTTTCCCTTTTACAGTACAGGACATGTTTTTGCTTGCTTTAATATTAAGTATAAAGTGCTGGATAGCAGGCTACAGTACTTCCAGTGCCTGGGGCAGCGCTGCACAAAGGTACACAGGAAGTCAAAAAACAAAGTTATTTTTGTTTCTGGAGCAGAGTTTGTGACGTACAGTTTGTTTTACATTCTGGAACCGTGGTTCATTAATGTAATGCAGAAAGAATGAAATGTATAGGAGTCTTGTGAGTTCTTCCTTCTTTATGGTGCTTACTGCTTTGTGCTGCCCCCCCCGGTATAATCTTATCAACGCTTCTGCTCTTTCACTGTGTCCTGTTTGGTATCAGGAGCTTGGCCCTGCTCCTGTATGTGTAACATGATCAGCTCTTTCCTCTGACCCATTCCTCAATAACCCCCATCGTATCCGTGTAATGGAGCACTCCCCATATGTTATCATGATTACATATCAACGTGTCCTGAACAGCATAGTTGATTTCAACCCCCCCCCCCTCCCATTTATGTATTTGTTTATCTTTAATAGAAGCCCATAAATGAAATCCATTGCCAAGACATAATCTGATCGATTTGTGTTAAACCTTTTCATTAAAAACGGATCAAAACAATGAAGAGTGTGACGAATGACTCCCGCGCTCCCAGAGAGGAGACACTCCAATTAGTGATCTCTCTAATCACTTTAGCGCCATGATTGTTTCCCTAAGGTGAGCCGTCTGGCTGGCTGGCTAACTCGATAAGCCTTTATGAGGGTGACAAAGAGAAACTGCGCCGCGCTGTATAATCTGGGGTTAAGATGGGAAATCCAATTTGGAACAAAGGCTTAGTGAAGAATACTCCTCCACACACTTACTGAACCGCTGGCATTATTGGGCTCCTGTCTGCCTGCGGTGCTGAATGAATGTACTGAATCCTCACACAGTCACACTGGCTTTACCAAGGGTTTGCTCCTGTGCAATATCTGCAGCACTAAACTGTCTGTTTAACTTTAAAAAACCACAATGATGCAGACTTTGCAAATCTGTCCCATGCTGTTTTGATCGCTTATTAATTTAGCAGACATATGTGCATACTGTACCTGTCTGATCATTATGGATGTCTATAATGGGGTTCTCTGGTTCTCCTGGCACAAATTGGCTCTGATTTGTTTGTCTTTGGCTGGAATAATATATTGAGCTCTGGAGGTCAGCGCTCTGCTGTAGAAGAACTATGCAAGACCGCTGTGCGCCATGTTTGAATGAAGCATGTTAAAGTCCAGATTCTAGTGTTTCTTGAGGTTTACCTTGACCACGGCTTGTCCATTCCTAAAGTGCTGCATCTGCTGCTGTTCTTGCAGTGATGGCCAGTCCTCAACTTTTCCAAGGCAACAGCCTGGTCTCCTGGAAGAACCTGGCCTCCACCATCAGCTTGCCCTGGTACGCTGGCATGATGTTCCGCACTCGACAGGCCAACGGGATTATCTTCAGGGCTGTCGCAGGACAGCATTCAACTATCAGTCTGCAGGTAAGCTCTGTCCCAAGCTCTGTCCCAACTCCTGGGGGACCACTCATACTTTTTAAATACTATGACTAGAGGCCAGTGTAATGTGGTGCAGAATAGCCAATGTCTGTCCTGCATTTAAACTTGAAGCAGAGATGAAAGCAAGACCCATTGCATTGCACTACATTGCTTTGCTTTTGAGCCTTAAGTTGCTTTTAGCTGTGTAAGTCAGAAGCTTAATGATCATTACTGAAAGCCCCTAGCATGCCTGCTGAATCTACGATAAATGTGTCCAGTAATGCCAATGTGCTTTGTGTGCTTGCAGCTGAGTGAAGGGAATGTGCTGCTGGCTGTGTATCGGGGGAGCAACCAGGTGTTCTTGCTTAGACTCCCCCAGGTGAAGGTGAACGACGGAGACTGGCACCAGTTGCAGGTAGAGCTGAGGGGTGCCCACGAAGGCACAGAGCCACAGTACCAGGCCAGCATAGCCTTTGACTACGGACTGCACCAGGTGGGCAAGAATGAATGTGACAATACCAGGTAGCAGTGCTGCGAGACAAATGCCTGTTTGTAAACTATTTCCCTCCCCTGTATATATCATTTCAGAAGTAGTTGAGGGGATGGATTGTAATGTATGCCTCATGTGAGCTGTGCAAATGCTTTCACCTAAACTGCTTTCATGCTGAGTACCAGTGCATTGCCAGTACTGCTAATGGAGTGAGTGGGAGTCTAACCCAGTGCTTGTGTGTCGCAGGTGAGCGCAGACATCGGGAATGAGCTGCATGGGCTGAAGCTGAAGATCCTGAGTGTGGGAGGGGTGTCCGGAGATAACGGGACTGTGCTGCAAGGCTTCCGAGGGTGCATGCAGGCGAGTCACACACTTAAACACTGGGGATCGGCCCAAGAGAAGGGAGTTCTTGTGTCTTACAGAATGGTTTGTGTTCTATGCAGGGTGTGCGTGTTGGCTCAAGAAGCACAGTGTATGTCTTTACCAAGGTACAGTAATGAGTCCTAGCCATGATGGTGAACAACCGCCTCTGTAGGCCGCCGGCGGCACCGAGTCCCCGAGACTTGGACTGTCGACTTCGCACTTGCACCTGCGCACCGACGGCGACGGCGCTGGGGACCAGTGGAGATCGGGGACCGGGGCGGTTGTCGCATGAAGTGCTACTTACACTGTTCGAAGAGGCGCGTCGAGCGCGGAGTGTCGCATATACGGCACTATGCCTGTATCTGTGTGTGAAGGTTGGTCCATGCTGGGTCACTATCAGGCCTTCTCTACCTACTTGTATGTGTTGTGCATCGTCCGTCACTAGACGTGCGACGGGTGTCGCTGATTGTGTCGATGTCCGTCACGAGTAGTCGATCTGGTGTGCAGTTTTGTCTCCCACTGTCCGTCCGATACGCACACAGCTAGGGTCAACCAGGTACAGGCAGTGATATTCACACACACACACACACAAGTTGGGTCATGTCCTGAGACTAGAGTGTGTCAGGTACCCAGGCCTTCCCATTGTAATGTGACTATGCCACGTGGTCCATGCACTCCCAGTCATGTCGACAGTTGGCTACCATGTCGTGCACGGTAAGTGTTGATGTGTGAAATCAGTAGCTGCCATGCTACCGTGGTATAAGTGATTCATCTCGACACACAAGCTGACTGTCAATAGTCGACAGTGCTCACTATACGCTTGACGTGAGGATGATGCCTCATCGAGACTGTGTGTTTTAACACTCTAAAACCAGTAGGTGGCAGTGAGTGAAGTTGGTCCAGTGACACACGTTACTCGAGTAGTCAGTGGTGTATTCATGGATGTCCGACTCTAGTAGTGTGTGACGTGACACAGTGGTCACGTTTCCGTCACCATTAGAGTAAAGTGCCCGTGGAAGTGTCACATGTCCCACTTTCACTATTGGCGAGCGCGGTGGCTCTGAACCTGAACCAGGCTGAGCAGGTGAACGTGGAGCGTGGCTGCAGCGTGCCGGACCCCTGCGACTCTAGCCCCTGTCCCGCCAACAGCTACTGCAACGATGACTGGGACAGCTTCTCCTGCAGCTGCGACCCAGGTATATGCAGTGATATTCACACACACACACTTCAACCAGGTACAGGCAGTGATATTCACACACACACTTCAACCAGGTACAGGCAGTGATATTCACAGTGTCACACTTCAACCAGGTACAGGCAGTGATATTCACACAGTCACACTTCAACCAGGTGCAGGCAGTGCTATTCACACACACACTTCAACCAGGTACAGGCAGTGATATTCACACACACACTTCAACCAGGTACAGGCAGTGATATTCACACAGTCACACTTCAACCAGGTACAGACAATGATGTTCACACACACACTTCAACCAGGTAGAGGCAATGATGTTCACACACACTTTTCAACCAGGTACAGGCAGTGATATTCACACAGTCACACTACAACCAGGTACAGGCAGTGATATTCACACAGTCACAGTTCAACCAGGTACAGGCAGTGATATTCACACACACACTACAAGTAGGTACAGACAGTGATATTCACACACACACACTTCAACCAGGTACAGGCAGTGATATTCACACACACACTACAAGTAGGTACAGGCAGTGATATTCACACACGCACTTCAACCAGATACAGGCAGTGATATTCACACACACACTTCAACCAGGTACAGGCAGTGATATTCACACACACACACACACACACACACACACACACACACACACTTCAGCCAGGTACAGGGAGTGATATTCACACACACACACTTCAACCAGGTACAGGCAGTGATATTCACACAGTCACACTTCAACCAGATACAGGCAGTGCTATTCACACACGCACTTCATCCAGATACAGGCAGTGATATTCACACACACACACACACATACACTCACACACACACACACACACACACACACTTCAACCAGATACAGGCAGTGCTATTCACACACACACTTCAACCAGGTGCAGGCAGTGCTATTCACACACACACTACAACCAGGTACAGGCAGTGATATTCACACAGTCACACTTCAACCAGGTACAGGCAGTGATATTCACACAGTGACACTGGTACAGGCCTGCAAACATCACACTTCCTCATGAACCTCAGGGATGTGTCACTTGATTGTGGCTCTGGGTATTATCAGGTGCTCCACAAAACACGTTTTTGTGGTTGTCAGGGTACGTTGTTGGCCCCCTAAAATAGCAAAGATCTTAGAAAATGACAGGCCTGTGCATGTGAAGGCTGTTAAATGTATAGATGAACATTCCATTAAAACCCATCTTAACAAATATATAGATTGCTGATAAGCGCAGTTACACACGTCTAAAGCCGTTGGTTTGTGCAATAGCTTACGGGACGATGGTGTTTGTCACTCTCAGGTTACTACGGGGAGGACTGCAAGGACGTGTGCGCGCTCAACCCCTGCGAGCACCAGTCCACCTGCTCACGCAAGCCAAGCTCCTCCCACGGCTACACCTGCGACTGCAGTAGCAGCTTCTTCGGACAGTACTGCGAGAACAAGTGAGTGCTGTCCCCTCCCCTACTAGACACACTGGCCTCTGCTCTGACAACCTGTAACAATGCCTTGAAACACCCTGCATGCTGTCTAGCTTTGTCCTGTACACTGATGCGCCTTCTGCCTTCCATTAGGAATGACCAGCCGTGCCCGAAAGGCTGGTGGGGGCACCCAATGTGCGGTCCCTGCAAATGTGATACCGGCAAGGGCTTCGACCCCGACTGTAACAAGACCACCGGAGAGTGCAGGTGTAAGGTGAGCAGCAGGCGGGACCTGCACTCATGTGACTCAGAGTGACAATTAGTACTTCTGCATGAGCAACAAACTCAGAATGCATCAGCATGATTGGAGTGTTCCAAATGAGTATTCCAGATAATCTGTTTACATGGAAGTGGAAGTTAATACTCCTCGATTATTTCAAGTTTAATTGCAGCAGAAATACGAATTCTACACACGCTGGGCATGTGGAATGACTGTATTGCAAAGCAAGGCTGGTTTAACAGGACATCCGTGTTTAGTTCTTCGAGTCCTACGGTATACCTCCCTGCGTTTGTGTTGATGAGCTAGCTGCTGCAGGGGCCCTGGTTGAAATGTAGCCTTGTTGTTCTTGAGTTAGGCAGGAACCAGCTGCAGAGCGGTTTCCAGAGAGCAGTTTACAGCAGGCACAGGTCCTGATAAAATAATAGCACGTGCTCTGGGAAGTTCCTTTTTCAATTCTCTTCCACGAATCATTGAAGATTTTTTCAATTTTTTCCATCGCTTTATATGGGGAAAAAATGGTATCCGCATATGAGGCTATCATGCATTTGCATCTTCCATGTGTCCCCATGTAAAAAGTAAAACTTTTTTTTTGAGGATTGCCATGCATGAAAGGGATAAGCAAGTACCCTTTTGCACAATATTTTGTATTTGCTTTGCAGTTATTTTTTTTTTTTTCATATTGCTGTACTAGTTTGCAGGGTTTAGACGTTTTGGGTTCATTTCCATGGCGTGACCCAGGGTTTGTTTTCTTTGTCTCTGCAGGAGAACCACTACCAGCCAGCAGAGGTCGACACCTGCTTCCCCTGTGACTGCTACCCCACCGGCTCCCTCTCCCGCACCTGCGACACAGAGACCGGACAGTGCCGGTGCAAGCCAGGGGTGATCGGGCAGCAGTGTGACCGCTGTGACAACCCCTTTGCTGAG